>NW_022589787.1:351746-475820 GCF_004348235.1 Phoca vitulina | reverse complement strand
CCTAAATGCTCCCATAAAATGGCACAGGGTTGCAGATTGGATAAAAGGACAGGACCCATCCATATGCTGTCTACAAGAGACTCATTTTGAACCTAAAGATACATCCAGACTGAAAGTGAAGGGATGGAGATCCATCTTCCATGCCAGCAGACCTCAAAAGAAAGCTGGGGTAGCAATTCTTATATCAGACAAATTAGATTTTAAACTAAAGTCTGTAGTTAGAGACACAAAGGACACTATATCATTCTTAAAGGGTCTATTCAACAAGAAGATCTAACAGTTGTAAATATCTATGCCCCCAACATGGGAGCAGCCATTTACATAAGCCAACTGTTAACCAAAATAAAGAGTCATATTGATAACAATACGTTAATTGTAGGAGACCTCAATATTCCACTCTCAGCAATGGACAGATCATCTAAGCAGAAAATCAACAAAGAAACAAGAGCTTTGAATGACACACTGGACCAGATGGACCTCATAGATATATACAGAACATTCCACCCTAAAACAACAGAGTACTCATTCTTCTCAAGCGCACATGGAACTTTGTCCAGAATAGACCACATAGTGGGTCACAAATCAGGTCTCAACTAATACCAAAAGACTGAGATTATTCCCTGCATATTCTCAAACCAAAATACTTTGAAACTGGAACTCAATCACAAGAAAAAAATTTGGCAGAAATTCAAACACTTGGAAGCTAAAGATCACTCTGCTTAAGAATGTTTGGGTCAACAAGGAAATCAAAGAAGAACTTAAACAATTCATGGAAACCAATGAGAACAAAAATACATCAGTCCAAAACCTATGGGATACTGCAAAGGCGGTCCTAAGGGGGAAATACATAGCCATCCAAGCCTCACTCAAAAAATAGAAAAATCTCAAATTCACCAACTAACTCTACACCTTAAACAACTAGAGAAAAGGCAACAAATGATACCTAAGCCACGCATTAAAAGAGAAATAATTAAGATTAGAGCAGAGATCAATGAATTAGAAACCAGAAACACAGTAGATCAGATCAATGAAACTAGAAGCTGGTTCTTTGAAAGAATTAATAAGACCAATAAACCACTGGCCAGACTTATCCAAAAGAGAAGAGAAAGGACCCAAATTAATAAAATTATGGATGAAAGGGGAGAGATCACAACTAACACAAGAAAATAGAAACAATTATTAGAAATTATTATCTACAACTATGTGCCAATAAATGGAGCAATCTGAATGAAATGGATGCCTTCCTGGAAAGCTATAAGCTGCCAAGACTGAAACAGGAGGAATATGACAACTTGAATAGGCTCATAACCAGTAATGGGATTGAAGCAGTTATCAAAAACCTCCCAAAAAACAAGAGTCCAGGGCCTGATGGATTCCCTGGGGAATTCTACCAAACATTCAAAGAAGAAGTAATATCTATTCTCCTGAAGCTGTTTCAAAAAGTAGAAACAGAAGGAAAGCTTCCAGACTCATCTATGAGGCCAGCATTACCTTAACCCCCAAACCAGGCAAAGACCCATCAAAAAGGAGAATTTCAGACCGATATCCCTGATGAATATGGATTCCAAAATCCTCAAGAAAATCCTAGCTAATAGGATCCAACAGTACATTAAAAGTATCCATCAAAACCAAGTGGGGTTTATCACCGGGATGCAAGGTGGTTCAATATTCGTAAATCAATCAGTGTGATAGAACACATTAATAAGAGGAGAGAGAAGACCCATACGGTCCTCTCAATTGATGCAGAAAAAGCATTTGACAAAATATAGCATCTTTTCTTGCTTAAAACTCTTCACACTATAGGGATAGAGGGAACATTTCCCAAGTTCATAAAATCCATCTATGAAAAACCCACAGCGAGTATCATCCTCGATTGGGAAAAGCTGAGAGCCTTTCCCTTAAGATCAGGAACACGTCAAGGATGCCCACTCTTGCCACTATTGTTCAACATAGCACTAGAAGTCCTAGTAACAGCAATCAGAAAACAAAAATAAATAAAAGGTATTCAAATTGGCAAAGAGGAAGTCAAACTCTCTCTCTTCACAGATGACATGATACTTTATGTGGAAAGTCCAAAAGACCACACCCACAAATTACTAGAACTCATACAGCAACTCAGTCATTTCGCAGGAAAGAAAATCAATTCACAGAAATTAGTTGCTTTCTTATACACTAACAATGCACCTGTAGAAAAGAAATTAGAGAAACGATTCCATTTACAGTAGCACCAAAAACCAAAGATACCTCAGAATAAACCTAACCAAAGAGGTAAAGGATCTATACTCTAGGAACTACAGAACACTCATGAAAGAAACTGAAGAAGACACAAAAAGATGGAAAAATATTCCATGCTCATGGATCGGAAGAATAAACATTGTTAAAATGTCTATGCTACCCAGAGCAATCTATACCTTCAACGGCATCCCGATCAAAATTCCAATGACATTTTTCAAAGTGCTGGAACAAACAATCCTAAAATTTGTATGGAATCAGAAAAGACCCTGAATCGCCAAGGAAATGTTGAAAAAGAAAAACAAAGCTGGGGGCATCACGTTGCCCGATTTCAAGCTATATTACAAAGCTGTGATCAGCAAGACAGCATGATACTGGCACAAAAACAGACATATAGATTGATGGAACAGAATAGAGAGCCCAGATATGGACCCTCAACTCTATGGTCAAATAATCTTCGACAAAGCAGGAAAAAACATGCAATGGAAAGAAGACAGTCTCTTCAATAAATGGTCCTGGGAAAATTGGACAACCACATGCAGAAGAACAAAACTCGACCATTCTCTAACACCATACACAAAGATAAACTCAAAATGGATAAAAGACCTCAATGTGAAAGAGGAATCCATCAAAATCCTAGAGGAGAACATAGGCAATAACCCCTTTGACATCGGCCACAGCAACTTCTTTCAAGATACATCTCAAAAGCTAGTGAAACAAAAGCAAAAATGAACTTTGGGACTTCATCAAGATAAAAAGCTTCTGCACTGCAAAGGACCCAGTCAACAAAACAAGGAGGCAACCCACAGAATGGGAGAGGATATTTGCAAATGACACTACAGATAAAGGGCTGGTATCCAAGATCTATAAAGAACTTCTCAAACTCTGCACCCAATAAACAAATAATCAAGTCAAAAAATAGGCAGAAGACATGAACAGACACTTTTCCAAAGAAGACATACAAATGGCTAACAGACACATGAAAAAATGTGCATCATCATTAGCCATCAGGGAAATTCAAATTAAAACCACATTGAGACACCACCTTACACCAGTTAGAGTGGCAAAAATTGACAGGGCAAGAAACCACAAATGTTGGAGAGTTTGTGGAGAAAGGGGAACCCTCTTCCACTGTTGGTCGGAATACAAGTTGGTACAGCCACACATTATATCATTAGTTTTTGATTTAGTGTTCCATGATTCATTGTTTGCATATAACACCCAGTGCTCCATGCAGTACATGCCCTCTCTTTAATACCTATCACCATGCTAACCCATCCCCCCACCCCCCGCCCCTCTATAACCCTCAGTTTGTTTCTTAGGGTCCATAGTCTCTCATGGTTCATCTCCATCTCTGATTTCCCCCCCTTCATTTCTCCCTTCCTGCTATCTTCTTCTTCTTCGTCTTCTTTTTTTTTTTTTTTTTTTTGACATATAATGTATTATTTGTTTCAGAGGTACAGGTCTGTGATTCAACAGTCTTACACAATTCAAAGTGCTCACCATGACACATACCCTCCCCAATGTCTATCACACAGCCACCCTATCCCTCCCACCCCCCACCACTCCAGCAACCCTCAGTTTGTTTCCTGAGATTAAGAATTCTTCATATCAGGGAGGTCATATGATGCATGTCTTTCTCTGATTGACTTATTTCGCTCAGCATAATACCCTCCAGTTCCATCCACATCATTGCAAATGGCAAGATTTCATTCCTTTTGCTGGCTGCATAATATTCCATGGTGTGTGTGTGTGTGTGTATATATATATATATATATATATATATATATATATATATATATATTTATCACATCTTCTTTATCCATTCATCTGTTGATGGACATCTTGGCTCTTTCCATATTTTGGCTATTGTGGACATTGCTGCTATAAACATCGGGGTGCGTGTACCCTTTGGATACCTACATTTGTATCTTTGGGGTAAATACCCAGTAGTGCAATTGCTGGGTCATATGGTAGCTCTATTTTCAACTTTTTGAGGACCCTCCATACTGTTTTCCAGAGTGGCTGCACTCTTTGAGTGGGAAGGAAAAACCATAAGTAAGGATAAGAAAAGTAGGAAGCACAAAATCAATAAAAATAATATATCTACAAAAATCAGTAAAGGGACTCACAAAATAAAAATTTGTAAAGTATGACACCATACACAAAATCATTGGGGAAGAGGAGTAAAGAAGAGGTTCAAACTTAAGCAATCACCAACTTAATAGAGACTGCAACATACAGAAGATACTATATACAAACTGTATGGCAACCCACAAATTAAAAAGCTGCAATAGATATGCAAAGAATAAAGAGAAATAAATCCAAGTAAATCACTAAAGAAAGCTAACAAACCATGAAAGAGATCAAGAGAAGAAAGGATCATAGAAAAACTACAAACAACCACAAAACAAGTAACAAAATGGCACTAAATGCATACCAATCAATAATTACTTTGGACATAAATGAACTAAATACTCCAATTAAAAGACATAGGGTGATGAGATATGTGGAAAAAAAAAAAAGACCCATCTATATGCTGTTTACAAGAGACATATTTCAGACCTAAAGAGGCCTGCAGATTAAAAGTCAGGGAATAGTAAAACATTCAACATGCAAATGGATATCAAAAGAAAACCAGGATAAGGAAGAAAGAAAGAAAGAGAGAGAGAGAAAGAAAGAGAGAAAAAGAAAGAAAGGAAGGAAGGAAGAAGGAAAAAGAAAGAAAGAAAGAGAAAGAAAGAAAGAAAGAGAAAGAAAGAAAGAAAAAGAAAGAAAGAAAGAAAGAAAGAAAGAAAGAAAGAAAGAAAGAAAGAAAGAAAGAAAGAAAGAAAGAAAGAAAGAGGGTTAACAAAATAGCCTTTAAAACAAAGATTGTAACAAGAGACAAAGATGGACACTATATAATCATAAAGGAAACACTCCAACAAGAAGTTATAGAAATTGTAAATATTTATGCACCCAACATGAAAGCACCCATATACATAAAGCAGTTAATAACAAACATAAAGTGAATAATTGGTAGTAACACAATACTAGTAGAGGACTTTCACACCCCACTCACATCAATGGACATCATCCAAACATAAAATCAAGAAGGAAAAAGTGGCTTTGAATGAAATATTGGACCAGAAGGATTTAACTGATATTCAGAACATTCCATTTTAAAACAGCAAAATACACATTCTTTTTCACATGTACATGGGACATTCTCTAGAATAGATCACAAATTAGGCCATAAAACAAGTCACAGTGAATTAAAAAATTGAAGTCCTACCATGCATCTTTTCTGACCCCAACAGTATGAAACTAGAAATCAAGCACAAGACAAAATCTGGAAAGACCACAAATACATAAAGGTCACATAATGCTACTAAACAATAAATGGGTCAACCAAGAAATCAAAAAGGAAAATAAAAAATTATGTAATGACAAATGAAAATGAATACACAATGATCCAAAACTGTTGTGATGTAACCAAAATGCTTCTAAGGGAATTTTATAGCAATACAGACCTACCTAAAGAGCTAGAACAATCTCAAACACACAACCTAACCTTACACCTAAATAAAGGAGCTATAAAAAGAAGAACAAACACAACCCCAAACCAGCAGGAGGAAGGAAATAATGAAGACTAGAGCAGAAATAAATGAAACAGAACCTAAAAAACAATGGAACAGATTAATGAAACCAGGAGCTGATTCTTTGAAAATATCAACAAAATTGATAAGCCTTTACCCAGACTCATCAAAAGAAAAGACTCAAACAAAATCAGAAATCAAAGAGGAGAAATAACAATAAACACCACAGAAATACAAACAATTATAAGAAAATATTATAAAAATTATACACCAACAGATTGGACAACCTAGAAGAAATAAATACATTTTTTGAAAAAATATAACTTCCCCAAGCTGAAGCAGAAAGAAATAGAAAATTTGAACAGATTATCAGCAATGAAGTTGAATCAGTAATCAAAAAACTCCCGACAAACAAAAGCCCTGGACCAGACAACTCACAGTTGAATTTTACTTAACATTTAGAGTTAATAACTATTCTTCTCAAACTACGCCCCCCCAAAATGGAGTTCATTCCAAATTCATTCTATGAGGCCAGGATTACCCAGCATGCAATCAATGAAAATCTATACCCAGAATTAATCTCTACTCCAATATGGATAAAATTCTACCCCTTTCACAATAGAAACACTCCAATGTAATTAACCTGCTAGCAGGTTATCTGCCTGAAAACCCCCTCAAATGTGTCATATGAGGAATTCAGTGTTTCTATCCATTTATGGCTGATAAGGCACTCAATCTTGGTGAGTGGAAGTGCATGTCAATAAGCACATGCACAGCCTCCATTCCTGCCACCATAGGCTCACTGTTTATGAACCCATTGGGGAATAACTGTTATGGTATAGAAGGAGGCTTACTGGTATCCATAGAATGTTTCCTTATATACACTTAATTATTGAAATCCTTCACTGCTGAAGTCAACACTTGGTAAGTATTCACATGGACACAAATGTCTTAATTTTTCTCCTATTGAGAGATGTCTATCCACATACCTCTTCCCCAAATTTAATTGTCACCAATTTTCCAATCATATTCCTTTCAAGTCCTTGACCATCAAGACAAAGAATTGATTACAGCCTGAAACTATTATGTAATCACACTTTAGGCCATTTCTCTTTCAAATAATATGTGCAACCCAATTCACTGTCTAAACTTCTGAACACTGGGATGATTTCCTTACTCTGCTGTCTTTCAACAATGTCCTAGAGAGGGTCTGTAGGACTGCAGCTCTCCACTTTCAGGTGATGTCAGGTGTAGAACCATCTGTAAAACAGACCCACATCATTTTTAGTCTGTCCACTGATTTTAGGGAACTCCACATTTTGGGATAGGTGTTGACTGGTAGAGAGGAGAAAGTACAGCAGGATATTAACAATGAGCCTTTGGGCCTCTTCCTCATGTTAATCTTGCAATAATCCATTGTCATTTTTTCAATATATCTGTCTTCTGCCCAAATCAAATAGAAGAGTTGAAAGTGGGACTTTTAGGCATTGGCCCTTAAAGTCAATCTTAGTTCCTAAAGCTCCTGGACCATATCTAATTTGATGTACATCATTCTCAAATACAAATTCCAGCGAAAGCCTTAGTAATATAAACAATGTTTCCAACTATCGCTTGTTACAATAAGAATATATTTTATTGAACTAATGAAAATAATTATATTTCCATTGTTACGGAACCTGGACTGGATTGCCTAATGGAAGAACCAAGCAGCACTCGGAGATCTTGGAGGATAGGAGTTTTATTTAATGCTGGCGGGCTCAGAGGAGAGTGATCTCCAAAGGTCTGAGCCCCAAGCACAAACAAAGGGGGCAATTTATACACTTCTATTTCTGCATACTTGGCATTTTTGGCACGTGTGTGAAGCGGGACAGGGAGAAGAACCTGGAAGAGCCCCAGGGAAGGACTGGGACTCTCTTGCTGGCTCCGTCAGCCATCTTAGAACAAAGATTTTCCTTATCATTCCCCATTTTGATGCCCCTTTAAACACCTAGTTTAGAGGACATCATTCTGTTTGACTCTGAGGGTTGACTGCAAGGCTTGGTGTGAACACAGACTTAATCATAAACTTGGCCATGGGGTCAGTCCCTATAGAATGATACTGGCCCAACAGGAGAGTGATTCTTGCAGCCCATGATGGGGCATTGGGTTCTAGGACTGAGAAAGTGAGCGGTATACAGTGATTGTTAGGGCAAGAGGATGGGGTGGCATTGCGTGACAAGGAAATCCGGATATCCCTGTGCTGTTTGTGGCTCCACCACCCATTGGACCATTGTTCCATTCCTGGCCAAGTTGCCACCCATGACTCACATCCCCAGGTCTGTGAGCAGAAATGAGAGCAGGTGTTTGGCCGTTGAGGCATCAAGAGGGTGGCATCCATCAAAATGGAGGTTAAACTTTGGTGTGCGTCCATCCCAGGTGGAAGAAGTCAGTGGGGGCACTGGTGCAGGATTGAGGGGGATAAGCTGGAAAGTCCATTTGCCAGTAATGGTGATATGAGAGTTTTCTCCCCTTGCCTGGCTGGGCAAGCTAGAGGCAGTGAGGAGGAACAGCACACCAGGTAGCAGAAAATGGGGACTGACTGGGGCCAGGAAAACCATGGTGAAATGCATGCAGGAGCAGACAGCAGAGGGCCGGTAAAAGTGGGATCTATGACCTTAGGTAGAGGGAGCCATTATGGCTAACCCATCAGCAGATGAAATCCGTGGACAGTAATACACCCTAGGGATACCCAATAAGCAATGACAGTAGTAAGCCTCTGGGGGAAAGTCCAGTCAGGAGGGGCAACAGTGTACAGTCCGACTCCCAAGATGAGGGAAATCATGCCGATGAGAGCCAGGGACCACAGTGAGTGGGTGTTCATCAGTCGGTGGGGTCTCGTCAAAGGTGAAGCCAGAGTGGGTTCGTGAAGTCTGGCTGGACTCTCCACTGGTGCAGCTCCTCATCCAAATGATGAGCTTTCTCCATTCTGGAGTGGTGGACCCATGCGGTGACAACTGAGACCTTGAGGGCAGTAGGGGTGGTTAGAACAACAGTGTGGGGCCCTGTCCACTGAGGTTTGAGGGGGTCTTTCTTCCAATCTTTGACCCAAACTGAGTCCCCTGTCTGGAAGGAGTGTACATGAGACCCTAAGGAGATTGGGGCCCTCTCAATGGTGTACTTCTGTAATTTATTTAGGGTGGCCCCCAGGGCCTGAAGCTGCTCCTTTATCCCTTTATCTTCAATCTGATGCAAGTTTCCTGGAAGGGTTCCCAAGCATGGGGTAGGTGAACCATCTGGTCAACCCTGGGATTTGGCTGAGGAGGGTGTATGGATTTGGGACCACTGAGTGCAGAGAGATGGTCACCTTGTTGATGGCCCACAGGTCTTGAACTGGACAGTATCCCCCTACTGGCTTCTTGACTGGCAAGAGTGGGGTATTCCAGACCAACAGGACTTGACTAGAATACCTGCTTCTTTGAGGTTGGTCAGATGTTCTTGGATGCCGATCTTAACTTCATGTGGAAAGGGGTATTGCCTTTGCCTCTGAGGTTGGGCTCCTGGGATCAGTTCAACAATGATAGGGGCCCGATTCTGGGCTAGTCCAGGTGGGTTGTTTTCAGTCCATACTGAATGGAAGGTGAGTCTGAACTCCGGTGGGCTGCTTGGTTGGGCCTGGGCAGAGAATAGCCTCCATTCTTCTTCCCTTGTCATGGTAATTGCTATTATTAGAGACCCCATCTCCTCTTGCCTTGGGTTCAATCGGAGCCTAGTGTGTCCGGTGGGCTCAAAGGTTATCTGAGCCCCAAGCTTGGAGAGTATGTCTCAGCCCAGGAGGGGATGGGGCAATCAGGCAGATAAAGAATTCATGTCAGACCTTGTGGCCCCCAAGTTCGCACTGGCGAGCCTGGCAAAAGGGCTGTTGTATCGCCCGCATCCCAGTGGCCCCGAGGATGGTCGCAATCCTTTTGCTGAAGGGTGCTGAAGGGTGCTAGCTGACAACAGAGTGCTCAGCCCCAGTATCAAATATAAAACTTACTGATTGCCCCTCCCACCTTCATTTTGACCATGGGCTCATGGGGGCCAAGGAGGAAAGAGCTGAGTCCCCCTCAGTCTGAGTCCATTTTTGAAAGGCCTATGAGGTCCTCCTCTCAGGGTTCTTCCTTGTAGTGGCTGGGCTTTTGAGCCTTTCCCTGGTTTGGACATTTGTTTTCCCAGTGCCCTTTCTCTTTACAGTAGGCACATTGATCCCTTGCCAAGAGAGTTCTCGGCTTCCCCGCTTTCGGTGTTTGGGGTCTCCCCGCCTTTGTGTTGTCCTTTTCTTTCAGGGGGTGTTGAGGAGGATGACTTTCTTTTTCATCTTTTTGTTGGCTTCCCGTTTGGCTACGACCTCCCTGTTCACGTAGACCTTATTGGCAATCTCTATTAGTTAGGTGATGTTCATCCTGGCAAAACTTTCTAGTTTCTGAAGTTTTTTTCTGATGTCTGGGGTGCCTAAGCCATGAAGGAGGTGTTTACCATCTGTTGGCTTCCCTGTGCCTTGAGGTCAAATGGAGTGTATATCCTGTAGGCTTCACATAATCTTTCGTAGTAGTCTCCGGGGGAATCCCCCGGTTGTTGAGTGACCAAGGATACCTTAGTCATGTTCATGGGTTTCTTAGCTCCTGCCCAGATTCCCTAGAGGAGGGCCTCCTGGTACCAGCGGATGTGGGCCTGTCCCTCAGTTGTGGTGAAGTCTTATGCTGGGCGCTGTGCAGGTGTGGCTGCATTAGCCCAGGCAGCAGGGTCAATGACTCCCACTGGTATGTGTTCTTCAGGTACCACCATGCACCTTTCATCATTCTCCTTTCCTCTGTGTTAAACAGGGTGCAGAGTAACTGTTGGCAGTCTTCCCAGGTTGGCTGATGAGTCTGGAAGAGGGATTCCAAGAGGTCTACCATAGCTTGTAGTTTCTCAGAGTAGGATGCAGTGTTATGTTTCCAGTTGAGGAAGTTGGTGGTGGAGAAGGGCTGATAATACATCATGGAATGGCCGGGTTGGACTGTCCCATCTTCTTTGTGCCTCTTGAGTTCCCGCGTCTCTCGTACCGGCATTTGGAGGGCACTTGCACCTGGCCTGGGGCACAGCCTGGCTCCTGGTCCTGGAGAAAGTAGATCCTCTAGGTCTGGGGGCGCTCGTGAAACCAATGACGGGTGGAGTGTCTGGAGCTAAAGGGCCAGGTGTAGACGGTCTTGGGGATATGTATGGTGGGGGCTGGATCAGTTTATCCTCAGGATCTCTGGCTAGGATTTGTGGAGACTGGGGCTTTTACTGATTTTCTTTAGGTCGCTTGGATGAGGCGATTAAGACCCTGGCCAGTCCCTGCCTATTGCAAGCAAATCGCACCCAGGGGGAAATGGTCTGAGCAATTCCTAGCCAGGAGTCAATGTCCAGAAACAGGTCAGGGTGTCCTTGTTTTCCTGTTATGACTTGCCATACTCAACGAATTGTTGGGACAGCCAATGTCCCTTCTGAAGGCCACCCAACATCAAAAGTGGGCCACTCCAATTCACATAGGGTTCTCAACTTGTCAGAGTTCATCCTGACTCCATAGTCTCCCAAAAACCCCTGTGGTGGCACAGAGACAGACAAAGGGCGTGCCTCCTGAGGTGAGGAGACCAATCAGATGCCGTGTCCTGAAGGAGCTTAGGTAAGGCTTAGCCGTAGAGGTCTCAGCATTGTGACTTAACGATCAGAAACTATTCCGATGCTGCCATAGACTGTATGCCGTTCACCACGGAATCGCAGATGGGCCCACTTAGACTCCATAGGCTTCTGGGGACCTTACGGGTGCCCGCCCATAGAGTCACAGAATCAGTCTGCTTGAGCAAGCCAGGTCGGACTGCACATTCACTCGCACATTCACACTCCAGAACTTATTACATTCCCTCCCTGGGAATCCCTACCCGTGAGACCTCTAAGAGGTCTCTGGGAGGTGATCAGGCTCCCCTTCCACCCCAATGGGCCTGTCTGGGACCTGGGGCCCTGGGCCTTACCAGAATCCGACACTGGGACCAGGTCCTCACCTGCCAAGTCTCCTCAAGTCTGGCAGGAACAGTGGAGTGGGCCTGGCCTGAGGTGACCGGGGAGGGAGACTGCTGAAAATTAGGCAGGGTGAGCCTTCTCCGTTAGGATCCCTCATTCTGTCACTGCCCCACCATTGCCCCAAACTGGTGGCAACAATGGGCCAGTGCAGTTGGGTTTCCTGGTCAGGGAACCAAATGTTACGGAACCTGGATTGGATCACCTGACAGAAGAACCAAGTGGAACGTGGAGATCTTGGAGGATAAGAGGTTTATTTAATGCTGGCAGGCGGGGCACCTGGGTGGCTCAGTCAGTTAATGCTGGCAGGCTCAGAGGAGAGTGATCTCCAAAGGTCTGAGCCCCAAGCACAAACAAAGGGGGCAATTTATACACTTCTACTTCCACATACTTGGCAATTTCAGCACCCATGTGCGAAGCAGGGTAGGGAGAAGAACCTGGATTGGTGCAAGAGGGAAGGAGAGCAGGGGGAAGAACCTGGAAGAGCCCCAGGGCAAGGACTGGGACTCTCTCACTGGCTCAGCCAGCCACCTTAGGACACAGATTTTCCTTATCACCATAAATATAAGAATAATCACTGAGTTTCAAATTCTGGAGGGTCCAAGTAGAAGGAAGAAGTATTTGTTTCATCTTTGTTTACAAAGATATACTTTATAAACTGTGTGTTACATATAGCTTAAGATAAGTTTTCATGGAGAGGCAACATGGCGGAGAAATACGGGACCCTAATTTTGTCTGGTCCCTGGAAATCAGCTGGATAGTTATCAAATCATTCTGAATACCTGCAAAAATCAAATGGAGATCTGAGAAAAGAATTACTACAATTCTATAAATACAAAAGTGACCAGTTTTGGCAAGGTAGGAGGTGCAGAGATGTGAATCCAAGGTGATGTATCAATGATAAACCACTTGGGTGGGGGAGGAGAGCCTCCATAAGCCAGGTACCAGAAAGTGTTATAAGCAGCAGAGCACAAAATTGGAACTTTTAGAAGTTTGCCTGAAAGGCACTTAGGAGGTGAAGCGGGGCAGAATCCCAGGTGGGACAACATGGCCTCAGGATCCCCAGGGGCACAAAAAGAACTGGGGTATGCCTGAGTGCAGCAGAGTTCTCAAGCATTGGAGCAGGAAAGCTGGTTGCAAACAGGGAGACCCAGCGCTGCCTTTCTTCTTGGTGTTACTATAAATTGTGAACTTCTGCATAGTCGGGCTACTGCTGTCTGAGCAGGGGACAAGTAAGAGGGAGAACTGCAGCAAGACCCCCCTCCCTTCCCTGGCAGGAGCGGCATGGGTGCACACCCCAAGAGTCTGTAAAGTTTGGAGCCTCAAAATGGGTTTACATGCCTGAGATAAAAACGCTTAGACACAGGAGGGGTGAACACAGAGTTCAGACAGAAAACAGGGAGACAAGAGTAGCTGAGTGCTTTTCTGTCAGGGCTCACTGAAGAATGGGGGCCGTGAACTTTTAGCTCTAGAGCTAGAGATTGAGGCACTGCCATCTTCATTCCCCACACTGGCTCCAGAGCAGCATACACTGAGCCTGGCACGCTGGCAAGGGGGCTGAAATTCCACACAGTCAACAACACCTGAGAATCAACACAACAGGCCCCTCCCCCAGAAGACCAGCAGAAACTTCTGGCTAATATCAAGGTTACTGATCATACACAACCACAAAACTCCAGCTCTTGGGGAAAAAAGTATATAGCATGAGTGTTTTTTTTTTTTTTTTCCTTGTTATTCTTTAGTCATTCAGTTTTATATTTTATTTTCCTTTTCAGTTATTTTCTTATTTTATCAATTATTTAAGTCTTTTTTAATTTTCATTTTTACACTTGTGGTATATATATATATATATATATGGCTTCCATTCATTGTATTCAACTTCATTTTTGTATATATGTAAGTTTTTTTTTTTTTTTCTTTCCTATTTTGGGATGTAGTTTCATCTAATAAACAGAACAAAATACACCCAGGATCTAGTTTACTGTTCTGTTCAACTTCTTGTTTGATTTTATTTTCATTTTTTTTCTTTTCTTTTCTTATTGGTTTCTGTTCATTTCTGATTTGTGTAGTGTATATTTTTCTGGTGTCATCATTGCTATTTTCCCTCTCTTTCTCCTACTCTTTTCTGGACATAATGATAAGATGGAAGAACTCACTCCCAAAAAAGAACAAGAGGCAGTACTCACTGACAGGGATTTAAATAAGATGGATATAAATAAGATGTCAGAACTAAAAGAATAGTAGACCATATCAACAAAACTAGGAGCTGGTTCATTGAAAGAATTAATTAGATTGATAAACCCCTAGCCAGATTTGTCAAAAGAGATAGAGAGAGGACCAAAATAAATAAAATCATAAATGAAAAAGGAGAGATCACAACCAACACTGGAGAAATACAAACAATTATAAGAACATATTATGAGCAAGTATATGCCAACAAATTAGGCAATCTGGGAGAAATGGGTGCATTCCTAGAAACTTATAAACTACCAAAACTGAAACAGGAAGAAAAAGAAAACCTGAAAAGACCCATAACCAGCAAGGAAATTGAAGCAGTAATCAAAAATCTCCCAATAAACAAGATTCCAGGGCCAGATGACTTCCCAGGGGAATTCTACCAAACATTTAAAGAACTAATACTTATTCTTCTGAAGCTGTTTCAAAAAATAGAAATGAAAGGAACACTTCCAAACTCGTTCTATGAGGCCAGCATCACCTTGGTCCCCAAAACAGACAAAGATCCCACCAAAAAGGAGAATTAGAGACCAATATCCCTGATGAACATAGATGCCAAAATTCTCATGGATACTATAGGATATTAACCAATAGAATCCAGCAGTATATTGAAAGGATTATTCACTACAACCAAGCTGGATTTACTCCTGGGCTGCAAGGGTGGTTCAACATTCACAAATCAATCAATGTGATACATTAATGAAAGAAAGGACAAAACCATATGATCCTCTCAATAGATGCAGAAAAAGCGTTTGACAAAATACAGCATCATTTCTTGATTAAAACTCTCTGCAGTGTAAAGATAGAGGTAACATACCTCAATATCATAAAAGCCATCTATGAAAAGCCCACAGTGAATATCATTCTCAATGGGGAAAAACTGAAAGCTTTTCCCCTAAGGACAGGAACATGACAGGGATGTACACATTGACCACTGTTGCTCAACATAATACTAGAAGTCCTAAACTCAGCAATCAGACAACAGAAAGAAATGAAAGGCATCCAAATCAGCAAAGAAGTCAAACTCTCACTCTTTGCAGATGACATGATACTCTACGTGGAAAACCCAAAAGACTCCACCCAAAAACTGCTAAAATTCATACATGAATTCAGTAAAGTGGCAGGATATAAAATCAATGCACAGAAATCAGTGGCATTCCTATACACCACCACCAAGACAGAAGAAAGAGAAATTAAGGAGTCGATCCCATTTACAATTGCACCCAAAACCATAAGACGCCTAGGAATAAACCTAACCAAAGAGCGAAAGGATCTGTACTCTGAAAACGGTAGAACAGTTATGAAAGAAATGCAGGAGGACATAAAAAATTGAAAAATTTTCTATGCTCATGGATCCGAAAACTAAATATTGTTAAAGTATCTAATCTACCCAAAGCAATGTACACATTCAATGCAATCCCTATCAAAATACCATTAATATTTTTCACAGAGCTGGAAGAAACAATCCTAAAATTTGTATGGAACCAGAAAAGTTCCCAAATAGCCAAAAGAATGTTGAAAAAGAAAACCAAAGCTGGTGCAATCATAATTCCAGACAGTAATCTGTATTATATAGCTGTAATCATCAAGACTATGTGGTACTGGCACAAAAACAGACACATAGATCAATGGAACAGAAAAGGGAACCCAGAAAGGGACCCTCAGCTCTATGGCCAACTAATCTTCAACAAAGCAGGAAAGAATATCCAATGGAAAAAAGAAAGTCTCTTCAAGAAATGGTGCTGGGAAAACTGGACAACCACATGCAGAAAATGAAACTGGATCACTTTCTTACACCATACACAAAAACAAATTCAAAATGGAGGGTATTATACTAAATGAAATAATTCAATCAGAGAAAGACGACTATCATATTTTTCACTCATATGTGAATTTAAAACACAAAATGGATGACCATAGGGGAAGGATGGGAAAAATCAAATAAGATGAGATCAGAGAGGCAGACAAACCATAACAGACTCTTAACTATAGGAAACCAAATGAGGTTTGCTAGAGGGGAGGTGGATGGTGGGATGGGGAAACTGAGTAATGGCAATTAAGGAGGGCATGCGATTTAATGAGCACTGGGTGTTATATGCAACTGATGATTAACTGAACTCTACAACTGAAACTAATGATACACTGTATGTTCAATAATTGAATTTAAATAAAATAAGATTTTAAAAAATTGAAAATGGAAGAAAGACCTAAATGTGAAACAGGAATCCATTAAAATCATACAGGAGAACACAGGCAGCAACCTCTCTGACTTTGGCCACAGCGACTTCTCGATAGACATATCTTCAGAGGCAAACAAAAGCAAAAATGAACTATTGAGACTTCATCAAGATAAAAACCTATGCATAGCAAAGGAAACCATTGTCAAAACTAAAAAAAATAACCTACGAAATGGGATAAGATATTTGCAAATATTTTAACAGATAGAAGGCTAGTATCCAAAATCTATAAAGAACTTGTCAAACTCAACACTCAAAAAACAGATAATCCAGTAAAGAAATGGGCAGAAGACATGAACAGACACTTCTCCAGGGAAGACATACAAATGGCCAACAGACAGGGTGCCTGGGTGGCTCAGTCGTTAAGCGTCTGCCTTCGGCTCAGGTCATGATCTCAGGGTCCTTGGATCGAGCCATTCATCGGGCTCCCTGCTCCAGGGGAAGCCTGCTTCTCCCTCTCCCACTCCCCCTGCTTGTGTTCCCTCTCTCACTGTGTCTCTCTCTTTCAAATAAATAAATAAAATCTTAAAAAAAACCAAAAAACCAAAAAAACAAATGGCCAACAGGCACATTAAAAACTGCTCAAAATCACTAGGCATCAGGGAAATGCAAATCAAATCCACAATGAGATGCTACCTCACACCAGTCAGAATGGCTAAAATTAACAACTCAGGAAACAACGGATGTTGGGGAGGATGTGAAAGGGGACCCTCTTAAGCGTGGTGGGAATGCAAATTGGTACAGCCACTCTGGAAAACAGTATGGACATTCCTCAAGAAGTTAAAATAGAGTTACCATATGACCCAGCAATTGCACTACTCGGTATTTATCCAAAGGATACAAACATGGTGATTTGAAGGGGCACATGCACCCCAATGTTTATAGCAGCAATGTCCACAATAGCCAAAATATGGAATGAGCCCAGATGTCCATCAACAGATGAAATATGTGTGTGTGTGTTTGTGTGTGTGTGTGTGGTACATGTATACAATGGAATATTACTCAGCCATAAAAAAAAAAGAATGCAATCTTGCCATTTGCAACAATGTGGATGGAACTAGAGGGTATTATGCTAAGCAAAATAAGTCAGTCAGGGAAAGCCAAATACCATATGATTTCACTTATCTGTGGAATTTAAGAAACAAAACAGATGAACATAGGGGATGGGGAGGAAAAATAAAATAAGACGAAATCAGAGAGACTCTTAACTCTAGGAAACAAACTGAGGGTTGCTAGAGGGGAGGTAGGTGAGGGATGGGGTAACTGGATGATGGGCATTAAGGAGGGCACGTGATGTAATAAGCACTGGGTGTTATATGCAACTGTAGATAAACATGTTCTGTAATCATTTTGTCTTACTTGGAAATAATTTAGATGTTAATGAATATCTATTATTTATGTTAACTTAGTATAACTTAGTATATCTCTAAGGTTTCTAGTTACCAGAAAAGTTTGAGGAGAAGGTGTTAAGATCGTGGAGTTATAGGGGTGTTGTGAGCTTGCCTTTTCCCTCAAACACAGCTAGATCAACATCAAATCATTCTGAACAACTAGGAAATTGATCTGAGGACTAGAAAATAATCTGCACAATTGGAGGGAGACTACATGGCAGATATGAGGTTCAGAGCTGTCAATTGAGGGAGAGAAAAACCACAGTGCCCCAAGGGGATGGAGCCCTTTTCGCAGGGCAGTCAGGAAGAGAGGGAGAAAGCAGGAGAGAGAGTGGTGTGTAGGGCTGGCACAATAAGCCACGGTCTGGGCGATCCCCTGAGTCACACAGGGAGAGATGGCTCCCCTTCCTGGAGTACATTTGGAAGAGGTTATTTTGCCTCTCCAAGGACAATAGGCCAACCAGAAGTCATTGAGCAGCTGTTCAGCAGCAGGGGACAGAGGTGCACAGAGGGCAGATAACCTGGTCGAAGCTTTTCCCTGGGCATCACAATATTCCAGCCACCGTGCACGTCTGGGGTAGAACAGTGCTAGGCGTGATGCAAGGCTTTCCTCCCAAGGAGGGGAATGGGTCCACACCTTGCCTGGCTTTTAAGATTTATAATTTTGAGTCCTAGCCACTGGCCAGAGATAAAACACAGGAGAATTGTGGCCCCAGGTGTACCAACAACCAGGCATGGACTGGTTGAGGGCAGCACTCTGACAGTAGCCTGGGATACAGGAGATGAGACTGTTCGCTTTTCTGTGTGAGCCTCCTGAACAGTGGCGGCTGTGAGCTCCCCTCTCTGGGGAACGAGAGGTCAGGGTGAGGTCATCTTCCACCCCCCGTCCCCCCAAGCACAATAGGACTTCAGAGAGAAACACAGTGCCTCCAGTGGAGGCCAGAGTCACACCAAACCCCGACACCCCCCAGAACCTAGCAGGGGCATATCCCCACCCCCCCAACCTAGCAGGGGCATCTTTGCAAGAGCAGGTCTGAAAGTGAGCAAGAGCAGTGGGCCTCTCCCTCAGAAGACCAACATAAGTCCCCCGGCATGTACCAAGTCTACTGATCATAGCATGCTCCAAAGCAACAGTGTCAGTTTTGGTGGATATAGAACCAGACTTCTTCCCCCACCCCCCCACTTTTTTTTTTTTTCTTTTTTCCTTGGTAACAGCCTTATAGTTTTTTGTTTGTTGGTTGCTTTGTTACATCAGGCTTCCTTTTTTTTTTTCTTCTTTCTTTCTTTCTTATTCTTGGAAGCAGGCATATAGTTTTTTATAGTACATTTGTTTGTTTGCTTTTTTATTCCTTTTTTTTTCTCTTTTCTTGGATCAGGGCTTTTTTTAAAAAAATCAGGCTTATCTTAAACAAATCAAAGCACACCTAGTTAAAGGTCCAAACTCTCCCCACTGCAAGTAAGGAGGAACTCTGCAGAGGAATAACCTGTGAGAAAGAGCAGCCAAATGCAACAGCAAAGTGCACACAGCATACACCAGAAACACTTCCTGAAGTGCCAGGCCCTGGACAGTGTATGAACCCTTCTTAATATAGCATTACTCTCAAGAGCAGGAAACCTAAAAAGCTTTCATAATACACAAAAGACAGAAACCTAGACAGAATGACAAGGTGGAGGAATTCTCCCCAAAAGAAAGATCAAGAAGAAATCACAGCCAAGGACTTGCTCAAAACAGATATAAGCAATATATCTGAACAAGAATTTTAGAAGAACAGTCATAAGAATACTATCTGGGCTTGAAAGAAGCATAGAAGACCCCAGAGAAACCTTGGCTGCAGAGATAAAAGACCTAAAAACTAGTCAGACCAAAATAAATACTAGAACTGAGATGCAGAACCAACTAGATGTAATCACAAAGAGGATGGAAGAAGCAGAGGATCAAATAGGTGATATACAAGTTACCAAAAAAGTTTGAGAAACTATCATTAGATATATTATAAATCATAATTATGTTGAAAAATTTCACTTATAAATTTTATCACACCTCTAATTCACTTGTACTTACCAATTATGTGCAAATTGATCACAAAAATTTCTTTAAGTAAATAAATCTAGTCATCATCCTAAGTTATTTTTCTTTTTGACAAATTAGGCATATATCAAAAAATTTAAACACTTAAACATATAGTTCTTATGTCTTTACTTTTTAAAAAATACTACTGTGTTTGACATGCATCATAAAATACATTCTTATTGTACATTTCATTCTTAGTTTGGATTTTTAGTTTTATAATCTTAAACATCTAGTAGAATTAATATGTGTGTTTGAATACTAAACTTAGATAGAAAAAAGTATGTCTGCATTACATTTGATGTTGACAACTCTGAAAACATGTTTGTTTTTATTTTACCAAGTATTTTAAAAACTAGCTTTAACAGAGATTATCTCAGATGATGTAAATTTAAAAACATTAGATTGGTTTATATATTGCTGAGAGTTTTAAGAACATTTAACATATAGTAGAGCTCATTTATCTCTAAGCCAATTTGAATAGAACTTTTTTAGGGGATTTTATAAATTAACTTGGAAATAATTTTGGGAGGTAGAAAAATGTCATGTATGCATAAAATACATGTAAAAATACATAAACATATATAAACAAGACAGATGTAAACAGAGTTTTTAAACCTTTTTAATTTTTTTTAGTTAAATTTAATTAACATATACTGCATTATTAGTTTCAGAGGTAGAATTTAGTGATTCATCAGTTGCATACAACACCCAGTGCTCATTACTTCCAGTGCCCTCCTTAATGTCCATCACCCAATTACCCAATCCTCTCACCCCATGCCCCTCTAGCAACGCTTAATTTGTTTCCTACAGGTAAAGATTCTCTTATGGTTTACCTCCCTTTCTGTTTTCATCTTATTTTATTTTTCATTCCCTTCCCCTAATTTCATCTGTTTTGTTTCTTAAATTCCACATATGAGTGAGATCATATGGTGTTTGTCTTTCTCTGACTAACTTATTTTGCTTAGCATAATACCCTCTAGTTCCATCTTATTCTAAAATTTTACCCATGGCTCACTACAACATAGTAACACAATCTAACTTGTTTTATCTCTACTTTATATATTTATCTGAACTGTATTTCTGGCAAGTGGAAAAAGTAAAGGTTACCTATTTAGCAATATTTGTGGAGTAGACACTTAAGATTTTCTTTTGCCTTAACATGTAACTGAAGGAAGCTGTGGACCAAATTTTAGGCTACTGATGAGGGAAACATCTACCAGCTGTCTGGACATCTTCAAAACCAAACTGAGTGGACAAAACATTCAATTCTATTCAAATAGCTTTTTGTTCTCTTTTCAGCCTCAGTTGGTTGCTTTGGGGGTCTTTAGTTCCTTGAGAGCCCTTGATGAAGGGCAGGGAACCTAAAATTCAAGTGACTTTAGGGAGTTGAGGTGGTGAATTGCAAGGGAAAAAGTCTGGCAAGCTGAACGGAGGGATGGTGGAGATAGCGATCTGAAGGGGGACATATCAAAGGATTTAAGGGAACTGGAGGCAAGATCCAAAGCAGTAAAAGGAAGAAACTGGAACAGAGGTGATGGGAACAGAAAGGTTTAAGAGGAACCAGTTTGGGAAGACCTTAAATTTCCCAAAAAAGCCACTGAATTTCTGAATTGCCCTTAGTAAAATCATGCCAACAAGAAATGAATTAGACAAAGTTGGCAAAACACTGTTTCAGCAGGGGTTCAAGAAAGGGTTTCAGTCTGCTGAGAAGCTCCCAAGTTCTTAACTAATGGCAACTTTATACTTATGAACATTGAGTTTGGGACTCCAATACAGCTTATGCTTCCCTATCTTCTACAAACAGAGAAACCTAGCATTTTAACACAGCATGTCTTTCACTGGGACTCTAACCTACCTTCTAGAGTATACTCAATTCTTAAAAGGCAACATCTGTCCCTACCTGTTAAAGGGGACATTTGTCTGGGTCAGTGGTTTAGGTGTGACACTCACTAATGGATCCCTGATCAGTAGTCAGTCAGGAGTGAAGACAAAGGCTTCAAAGGTGCATACTTAGGGTCCTGGGGGAGTGGTCTGGGGCTCCAGTGATGAAACTGATCCTATCCAAGTCACAGCATGGTAACTGTCAAATAAGAAAAAAAAAAAAAAAACATAGCTGGAAATTATTTAAAGTGGTCAAAACAGATTTTATTCAGGATTATTAAAATAGGAAGAAAGAGACCTTAGTATAGAATCAGGCTCGATGACAACTACAGCAGGGGCAAGTGGGAATTTATAGCCAATGAACCTTTTGGAAGTCAGTCAATGGAAAATTCTAAGAGGAGAATTAAGGGTAAAGGAGTTTCTGGCTAAATTGACCTAACAGGATTCTTGCTGAAGACAAGGCAGTCTTATTAGATATCACCTGGTAGATGGTGGAAGATGAGAAACCTGATGGCTACTGAGAGAGATCAGACATGGAGGATGAAAGGCCCTTGTGAAACTGATTACTCAGGGTTCTTGCTAAGATTTTTACAAGCAAGTATTCATATGGGCCTATGATAAGCTTCAGAAGCCTGACTAAAGTTTAATCAAGCAAATAATCTTAGTTGATATCAAAAGGGGACTTTGACAGTTACTCCACAGTGGACATAAGTAAGAGTATGTCTGGAATACAGAACATATCTTAAGAGTTTTTCATGGATACCATGCCCTGTGATTAAAGTCAATGGAAAACTACAACAATCTTATCCAAGCAACACTAACAATGTCCCAGATCCTTCAGGACTAAAAGTTTGGGCCACCCTACCTGTTAACAAACCATAACCAGCTGAGGAGATTGCTGAAGCAAAGAAAATACAGAATTTTTAGGGGGAAAGGCAGTTATAAATACCAGCTACAATTAAGTGACCAGTTACAGAAACAAAGATTATATCTGTCATGAGTATTTCCTCTCTCTCTCTCTCTCTCTCTCTCTATATATATATATATATATATATGTATGTGTGTATATATATGTATATATATATATATATATATAAAGTAAATATCTTTGTTTTTTATACTCTCTTATTTCTTTATCATGTAACATGAAATGTACCGAATTTATATCATAATAAGTATTGTTAATTTTGCATCACAGTATTTGTTCCTAGATATCAAAGATAAGAGTGATCTTTACACTAGGACTTTACCTCCTCTTCTGGGGAAGGAGTTAGTGTGTTTCTGATTGTATGATGGAGAGTTTTATCATGCTAGGCAGAATTATGACCTTGTTATTACCTTTGTTTGGAGATTTATTATGATTTAAGGTGACGCTTCTAGGCATCAAGTTGGCAAGGGGAGGGCTGTGATGATTAATTTTATGCATCAACCTTACTGGGTTATCCAGATACCTCATACAACATTATTTCTCTGTGTGTCTATGAAAGTGTTTCTTCAAGGGATTAGCATTTGATTCAAGAAACTGAATAAACAGATCCACCCTTGCCGGTGTGGGTAGGCATCATCTGATCAGAATAGAAAGCTTAAATAGACCAAAAAGGCTGAGGAAGGACAAATTCCCTCTCTCTCTTCTTGGGCTGGATGTCTACCTTTTCTTGCCCCAGGATATTAGAGTTCTTGGGTTTTTTGGACACTGAGCTTTCACCAGTGCCCTCTGGTTCTCTGTTCTTTCATCTTGGACTAAATTATACCAGCTTTTCTGGTTCTTCAGCTTGCTGATGGCAGATTGTGGGACTTCTTGAGCTCCATAATTTCATATCTGTATCTTTTCTTTACGTATCAATATCTATATAATCTATATCTATACCTTTTATTAGTCCTGTTTCTCTGGAAAACTCTAATATTATATTTCACTGTAAAATGAAATGGTGTATATTTCAAAAGAGTAACAATAAAATATTCCAAATGTAAATATCGATCTAAAAAAAAAAAAAACAAATGACCTCTTCCAACAGTGAGAAAGCTTGGTTCTCTTAAATAATCAAGGGTATGATAAAAGAAACATGCAGCCTGGGATATTATCTTGAATAAGTTACAGACAGTATCTTTGTTTTCTAGGTAGATTACTCAAAAGTAAAAAAAAGAAAACTCCTATATTCTATCCCTTCATAGCAGTTACCCGTATTTTTGGCATATATATATAAGTTGTTCTCTCTTTAAAATTTTGAGATAGTTTCTCCTAACAGATGAAAATATACCCTAAATCTCTAGTGTATGTTTTTTTTCTACTCTCCTGCCTGATCACATTCTCTCCCTTTTTTTCCTTTTTTTTTTTTTTAAATCCTCATCTTTCTTTTTTCAAACAACTTCTTATCAATACTTTTATAATATTTTTTTATAATTTTCATCTCTGTAGTCATATTCCATCCCTTCATTATATCAACCCTTATTTTTGTACATATATAAGTTTTTCTTTCTTTAAAATTTTGGGAGGCATTTTCTTCTAACAGACCAAAATACACCTAAAATCTAGTGTGTGGCACTGATCTATGTACCAGCCTGATCATATTTGATCATTTCTGTTTTTTTTTTTGTTTTGTTTTGTTTGTTTTTTGTTTGTTTTTATCTTTATCTTTTTCTTTTTTTTCTTTTTCTTTTTTCTCTCTTTCCCTTTCTTTTCCCCCTGCTTCAGGTCTTTTATGATTTGTTTAGAGTGTATTTTCTGGAGACGTTGTTACCCTGTTAGCATTTTGTTCTCTCATTCATCTATTCTCCTCTGGACAAAATGACAAGGTGGAAAAAAATCACCTCAACAAAAAGAACAAGAGGTAGTACCGACTGCCAGGGACCTACTCAATATGGATATTAGTACGATGTCAGATCTAGAGTTCAGAATCATCATTTTAAAGATACTAGCTGGCCTTGAAAAAAGCATAGAAGTTATTAGAGAAGCCCTTTCTGGAGAAAGAAAAGAACTAAAATCTAACCAAGTAGAAATCAAAAAGGCTATTAATGAGGTGCAATCAAATATGGGGGTGCTAACTGCTAGGATAAATGAGGCAGAAGAGGGAATCAGTGAGATAGAAGACCAAATGATGGAAAATAAAGAAGCTGAGAAAAAGAGAGATAAACAACTGCTGGGTCACGAGGGCAGAATTTGAGAGATAAGCGATACCATAACGAAAAAACATTAGAATAATTGGGATCCCAGAAGAAGAAGAAAGAGAGAGAGGGGCAGAAGGAGTATTGGAGCAAATTATAGCAGAGAACTTCCCTAATTTGGGGAAGGAAACAGGCATCAAAATCCAGGAAGCACAGAGAACCCCTCTTAAAATCAATAAAAATAGGTCAACACCCCGACATCTAATAGCAAAACTTATGAGTTTCAGAGACAAAGAGAAAATCCTGAAAGCAGCTCGGGACAAGAGATCTGTAACCTACAATGGTAGAAACATTAGATTGGCAACAGACCTATCCACAGACACCTGGCAGGCCAGAAAGGACTGGCATGATATATACAGAGCACTAAATGTGAAAAATATGCAGCCAAGAATACTATATCAAGCTAGGCTGTCATTGAAAATGAAGGAGAGATAAAAAGCTTCCAGGACAAAGAAAAACTAAAGGAATTTGCAAACACAAAACCAGACCTACAAGAAATATTGAAAGGGTCCTCTAAGCGAAGAGAGAGCCTAAAAGTAATATAGACCAGAAAGGAACACAGACAATATACAGTAACACTCACCTGACAGGCAATACAATGGCACTAAATTCCTATCTTTCTATAGTTATGCTGAAAGTAAATGGGCTAAATGTCCCAATCAAAAGACACAGGCTATCAGATTGGATTAAAAAAACAAGACCCATCGATATGCTATCTGCAAGAGACACATTTTGGACCCAAAGACACCCCCAGATTGAAAGTGAGGGGGTGGAAAACCATTTACAATGCTAATGGACACCAAAAGAAAGCTGGGGTGGCAATCCTTATATCAGACAAATTAGACTTTAAAACAAAGACTGTAATAAGAGATGAGGAAGGACACTATATCCTTCTGAAAGGGTCTATCCAACAGGAAGATCTAACAATTGTAAATATCTATACTCCTAACATGGGAGCAGCCAATTATATAAGGCAATTAATAACAAAAGCAAAGAAACACATTGACAACAATACAATAATAGTGGGGGACTTTAACACCCCCCTCACTGAAATGGACAGATCATCTAAGCAAAAGATCAAGAAGGAAATAAAGACTTTAAATGACACACTGGAACAAATGGACTTCACAGACATATTCAGAACATTCCATCCAAAGCAACGGAATACACATTCTTCTCTAGTGCCCATGGAACATTCTCCAGAATTGATCACATCCTAGGTCATAAATCACGTCTCAACTGGTACCAAAAGATTGGGATCATTCCCTGCATATTTTCAGACCACAATGCTTTGAAACTAGAACTCAATCACAAGAGGAAAGTTGGAAAGAACTCAAATATGTGGAGGCTAAAGAGCATCCTACTAAAGAATGAATGGGTCAACCAGGAAATTAAAGAAGAATTTAAAAAAATTCATGGAGAACAATGAAAATGAAAACACAACTGTTCAAAATCTTTGGGATGCAGCAAAGGCAGTCCTAAGAGGAAAGTACATAGCAATACAAGCCTTTCTCAAGAAACAAGAAAGGTCTCAAGTATACAACCTAACTGTACACCTAAAGGAGCTGGAGAAAGAACAGCAAATAAAGCCTAAACCCAGCAGGAGAAGAGAAATAATAAAGATCAGAGCAGAAATCAATGAAATAGAAACCAAAAGAACAGTAGAACAGATCAACGAAACCAGGAGCTGATTCTTTGAAAGAATTAACTAAATTGATAAACCGCTGGCCAGACTTATCAAAAAGAAAAGAGAAATGACTCAAATCAACAAAATCATGAATGAAAGAGGAGAGATCACAACCAACACCAAAGAAATACAAACAATTATAAGAACATATTATGAGCAACTCTATGCCAGCAAATTAGATAACCTGGAAGAAATGGATGCATTCCTAGAGATGTATCAACTACCAACACTGACTCAGATAGAAATAGAAAACCTGAACAGACCTAAAACCATTAAGGAAACTGAATCAGTCATCAAAAATCTCCCAACAAACAAAAGCCCAGGGCCAGATGGCTTCCCAGGGGAATTCTACCAAACATTTAAAGAAGAATTAATACCTATTCTTCTGAAACTCTTCCAAAAAATAGAAATGGAAGGAAAACTTCCAAACTCGTTTTATGAGGCCACCATTACCTTGATCCCCAAACCAGACAAAGACCCCATCAAAAAGGAGAATTACAGACCAATATCCCTGATGAACATGGATGCAAAAATTCTCACCAAAATACTAGCCAATAGGATCCAACAGTACATTAAAAGGATTATTCACCATGACCAAGTGGGATTTATTCCTGGGCTGCAAGGTTGGTTCAACATCCACAAATCAATCAATGTGATACAATACATTAACAAAAGAAAGAACAAGAACCATATGATCCTCTCAATGGATGCAGAAAAAGCATTTGACAAAGTACAGCATCATTTCTTGATCAAAACTCTTCAGAGTATAGGGATAGAGGGTACATACCTCAATATCATAAAAGCCATCTATGAAAAACCTACAGCAAATATCATTCTCAATGGGGAAAAACTGAGAGCTTTCCCCAAAGGTCAGGAACGTGGCAGGGATGTCCACTATCAGCACTGCTATTCAACATAGTATTAGAAGTCCTAGCCACAGCAATCAGACAACAAAAAGAAATGAAAGGCATCCAAATCGGCAAAGAAGAAGTCAAACTCTCACTCTTTGCAGATGATATGATACTTTATGTGGAAAAACCGAAAGACTCCACCCCAAAACTGCTAGAACTCATACAGGAATTCAGTCAAGTGGCAGGATATAAAATCAATGCACAGAAATCAGTGGCATTCCTATACACCAACAACAAGGCAGAAGAAAGAGAAATTAAGGAGTCGATCCCATTGACAGTTGCACCCAAAACCATAAGATACCTAGGAATAAATCTAGCCAAAGAGGCAAAGGATCTGTACTCAGAAAACTATAAAATACTCATGAAAGAAAGTGAGGAAGACACAAAGGAATGGAAAAACATTCCATGCTTATGGACTGGAAGAACAAATATTGTGAAGATGCCAATGCTACCTAGAGCAATCTACACATTCAATGCAATCCCCATCAAAATACCATCCACTTTTTTTTCAAAGAAATGGAACAAATAATCCTAAAATTTGTATGGAACCAGAAAGACCCCGAATAGCCAGAAGAATGTTGAGAAAGAAAAGCAAAGCTGGCGGCATCACAATTCTAGACTTCCAGCTCTATTACAAAGCTGTCACCATCAAGACAATATGCTACTGGCACAAAAACAGACACATAGATCAATGGAAGAGAATAGAGAGCCCAGAAATGGACCCTCAACTCTATGGTCAACTCATCTTTGACAAAGCCGGAAAGAATGTCCAATGGAAAAAAGACAGTCTCTTCAACAAATGGTGTTGGGAAAATTGGACAGCCACATGCAGAAGAATCAAACAGGACCATTTCCTTACACCACACAGAAAAGTAGACTCAAAATGGTTGAAAGACCTAAATGTGAGACAGGAGTCCATCCAAATCCTAAAGGAGAACACAGGCAGCAACCTCTTCGACCTCAGCCGCAGCAACTTCTTCCTAGAAACATCGCCAAAGGCAAGGGAAGCAAGGGCAAAAATGAACTATTGGGACTTCATCAAGATAAAAAGCTTCTGCACAGGAAAGGAAACAGTCAACAAAACCAAAAGACAACCGACAGAATGGGAGAAGGTATTTGCAAATGACATATCAGATAAAGGGCTAGTATCCAAAATCTATAAAGAACTCATCAAACTCAACACCCAAAGAACAAAGAATCCAATCAAGAAATGGGCAGAAGACATGAACAGACATTTTTCCAAAGAAGACATCCAAATGGCCAACAGACACATGAAAAAGTGCTCAACATCGCTCGGCATCAGTGAAATCCAAATCAAAACCTCAGTGAGATACCACCTTACACCAGTCAGAATGGCTAAAATTAACAAGTCAGGAAATGACAGATGTTGGCGGGGATGTGGAGAAAGGGGAACCCTCCTATACTGTTGGTGGGAATGCCAGCTGGTGCAGCCACTCTGGAAAACAGTATGGAGGTTCCTCAAAAAGTTGAAAATAGAGCTACCATACGATCCACCAATTGCACTACTGGGTATTTACCCCAAAGATACAAATGTAGGGATCCGAAGAGGTACTTGCACCCCGATGTTTATAGCAGCAATGTCCACAATAGCCAAACTGTGGAAAGAGCCAAGATGTCCATCGACAGATGAATGGATAAAGAAGAAGTGGTATATATATACAATGGAATATTATGCAGCCATCAAAAGGAATGAGATCTTGCCATTTGCAACGGCGTGGATGGAAGTGGAGGGTATTTTGCTGAGCGAAATAAGTCAAACAGAGAAAGACATGTATCATCTGACCTCACTGATATGAGGAATTCTTAATCTCAAGAAACAAACTGAGGGTTGCTGGAGTGGGGGTTGGGGTGGTGGGAATGGGGTGACTGGGTGATAGACACTTGGGAGGGTATGTGCTTTGGTAAGTGCTGTGAATTGTGCAAGACTGTTGAATCTCAGATCTGTACCTCTGAAACAAATAATGCAATATATGTTAAGAAAAAAAAAGAAGAAGAAGATAGCAAAAGGAGATGAATAAAGGGGGGAAAGTCGGAGGGGGAGACGAACCATGAGAGACGATGGACTCTGAAAAACAAACTGAGGGTTCTAGAGGGGAGGGGGTTGGGAGGATGGGTTAGCCTGGTGATGGGTATTAAAAAGGGCACGTTCTGCATGGAGCACTGGGTGTTATGCACAAACAATGAATCATGGAACACTACATCTAAAGCTAATGATGTAATGTATGGGGATTAACATAACAATAATAAAAAATAAAAAAATAACAGTCAAAAATTTAAAAAAAAGAACAATCCAGTAATCTAAGAAACTATCACTTTAACAGAGAGAAAAATCAAACTTTCAGTTTATATCAATACCTTATTGGACTCATTTTAGAATGGATTTTATAGAGGAGGCAGCTAAGATGGTGGTGTAGTAGGAAGACCCTAGGCTTGTCTCATCCTTTGAACACACTCGTTAACTATCAAATTATTCTAAATAGTTAAGAAGTCAACCCGAGGACTGACAGAACAAACTGGACAACTAGAGGGAGAGAAGAGGCCACACTGGAAAGTAGGAAGTGCAGAGATGTTGGGGGGAGAAGCAGATCATGGGTGCTGCAAAGTGGCGGGAGCCCTGGTCATGGGGAAAGGTGAAAGGGAGTGGAACACACAGGGATAAGCACAAGGAGAACATTTCCCCAAGGCCATTGACTGGGAAAATGAGAGGGGCTGATTTTCTTGAGTTTTTGCAACCAGCAGGGCTCAAAGACTGACATTTTAGAGGTCAGCAGTCTCAGCTGGGATAAAGACCTGAGGACACTGCCCTACTCCTGGAGAGAGGGCGCACAAGCAACCCTGGGACAGAGGGCACAATCCGAAGATCACCTAAGGCATATGAGGGAGACATTGCTCTTCTTGGAGTGCATCTATGAGAGGTGGCATTGCCTTTCCAGGGACAAAAGAGTAGTCAGGTGCCATTTCCCTTCTGCGCCTCTCAGCATAGGCACAGATAGGCTTGCTGAAGGCAGCAAAACCAGACACTGGCTGCTTAGCCTTCTTTACTCCAAATCCCATACCTGTGTGCACTGGTGTGACTGCCCTTTCTGGTCAAACCTGCATCAGTTCCAGCATGGTGAGACCCTCCCAGAGAAGACAGTATAGGTCCCCACTACACCAGGTCCCTAACGTATGGAGTTTTAAAAGTCAGTAGGATTGTCTGGGATAGAGCCCAAATTGCACTGCACTGCTCCAGGCAGGCAAAACCCTGGAAACAGGCAGCACGAAAAGAGTGATCTGAAAAATGCCTGGGATGCATGAGGGGAAATAATTTGCTCTTCTGGGAGTGTTTCCCTGAGAGTAGCAAGCATGGAGACCCCTCTCCATGGACAACGAAGTGGGCTGGCACCATTTCCTTCCCCTGCACCTCTGCAAAAACTAACTTTAGTAAGCAGCACAGTGCTTAATCTGGCTGCATAATCTACTTACACTAAGTCCTGCCCTCCTGTGCTCTGCTGGTACTGCTTTTCTTGGGCAAGTGAGCATAGGGTCCAGCACAGCAGGGCCCTTCCCCAGAAGGCCAGCAGAAACCTCTGCATGCACCACATCTACCAACCATAGAGTTCTGCAAAGTTTTAGGCCTAGTGGAAGTATCATCAGGTATCATTTAACAAGCAGACCAGAGCATGCCTAGTTAAAACTCACTTCACTCTGGGCACCTGGGTGGCTCAGTCGGTTAAGCATTTGCCTTCAGCTCACGTCATGGTCTCAGGTCCTGGGATCAAGTCCCACATTGGACTCCTTGCTCAGTGGGGAGCCTGCTTCTTCCTCTCCCTCTGCTCCCCTGCTCCTGCTCTCTCTCTCTCTTAATAAACAAATAAAAAATCTTAAAAAAGAAAAAAAACAAAACTCACTTTACTTTGCTTAAGGTCCAAACACTGCCCAGTGCAGGCTAAGACAGCCTCTGCAGACAACTGACCTGAGGGATAAAGCAGCCAAAACACAGCAGCAGAGTTAATACAACACACACCAGAGACACTCTCTGAAGTGACAGGCCCAGGATACTATATGACCTCTTCTTCATAAAGCCATTAAGCTTAGGAGCAGGAAACACAACAGGCTTTTCTAACACAGAGAAGAAGACAGAGACCCAGATAAAATGAAAAGACAAAGGAATTCACCCCAAAGTAAAGAACAATAAAAGATCACAGTCAGGGATCAAGTCAAAACAGATATAAGTAATATGCCTGATGGAGAAATTAAAGCAACAATCATACTAGCCGGGCTTGAAAAAAGCATGGAAGACATCATGCAGACCCTTAACACAGAGATAAAAGAGTTAAAAACAGTCAGAAATGAAAAATGCAATAACTGTGATTTGAAACCACTGGATATATGACCACAAGGATGGAAGAAGCAGAGAAACAAATAAGTGATAGAGAAGATAGAATAATGGGAAGAAATCAGAAAGGGAGACAAACCATGAGAGACTCTGGACTCGGAAATAAACTGAGGGTTCCAGAAGGGAAGGGAAGGGGGATGGGGTAACCGGGTGATGAGTATTAAGGAGGGCACGTGTTGTGATGAGCACTGGGTGTTATATGCAACTAATGAATCATTGAACACTAATAAAAAAAAGAATAATGGAAAATAATGAAGCTCAACAAAAGAGAGAAAGAAGAAGGATGAATCACAAGAGTAGACTTAGGGAACTCAGTGACTCCATAAAGCATAATAAATTTGTATCATAGGAAGGGAGAGAAGAGAGACAGGAAGAGAGAGAAAAGGAGGAAGAAAGTTTATTTGAAGAAATAATAGCTGGAAACTTCCCTAATCTGGGAAAGGAAACAAACATCCAAATCCAGGAAGCACAGAGAACTCCCACCAAAATCAACAAAAGCAGATCCATACCAAGACGTATTGTAGTTAAATTTGCATAATGTAGGATAAAGAAAAAAAGCAGGACAAAAGAAGTCCCTAACCTACAAGGGAAGACCCATAAGGCTACCTATACATCTCTCCACAGAAACATGGCAGGCCAGAGAGAATGGCAGGACATATTCAATGTGCTGAATGGGAGAATACTGAAGCCAAGAATACTTTCTCCAGCAAAGCTATCATTCAGAATAGGACAGATGAAGAGTTTCCCAGACAAATGAAACCTAAAGGAGTTTGTGACCACTAAACCAGCCCTGCAAGAAATATTAATGGGGACTCTTCGAGTGGAAAGGAGATACCAAAAGTGACAAAGACTAGAAAGAACAGAGAAAATCTCCAAAAACATCAACAAAACAATAAATAAATTGACACAAATAACATAGATAGATACATACCTATCAATAATTACTCTGAATGTTAGTGGACTAAATACTCCAATCAAAAGACATAGTGTGACTAAATAAATAAAAAATAAGACCCATTTATATGCTTCCTACGAAAGACTCAATTTATTTTTTTAATTTTATTTTATTATGTTATGTTAGTCACCATACAATACATCATTTGTTTTTGATGTGGTGATCCATGAATCATTGTTTTCATATAACACCCAGTGCTCCTGCAGTATGTGCCCTCCTTAATAACCATCACTAGGCTAACCCATCCCCCCACACCCCCTCCTCTAAAACCCTCAGTTTGTTTCTCAGAGTCCATAGTCTCTCAGGGTTCATCTTTCCCTCCAGTTTCTCCCCCTTCATTTTTCCCTTCCTTCTCCTAATGTCCTCCACGCTATTCCTTATGTTCCACAAATAAGTGAAACTATATGATAATTGACTTTCTCTGCTTGACTTATTTCACTTAGCATAATCTCCTCCAGTCCCATCCATGTTGATGTAAAAGTTGGGTATTCATCCTTTCTGATGGCTGAGTAATATTCCATTGTATATAGACCACATCTTCTTTATCCATTCATCTGTTAAAGGGCGCCTCGGCTCTTTCCACAGTTTGGTTATTGCAGACATTGCTGCTATGAACATTGAGGTGCATATGGCCCTTCTTTTCACTACATCTGTGTCTTTGGGGTAAATACCCAGTAATGCAATCCTGGGTCATAGGGCAACTCTATTTTTCATTTTTTGAGGCACCTCCACACTGTTTTCCAAAGTGGCTGTACCAACTTGCATTCCCACCAACAGTGGAAGAGGGATCCCCTTTCTCCACAACCTCTCCAACATTTTTTGTTTCTTGCCCTGTCCATTTTTGCCATTCTGGTGTAAGGTGTTATCTCAAAGTGGTTTTAATTTGAATTTCCCTGATGGCTAATGATGATGAACATTTTTTCATGTGTCTGTTAGCCATTTGTATGTCTTCTTCAGAGAAGTGTCTGTTCATGTGTTCTGCCCATTTTTTGACTTGATTATTTGTTTTTTGGGTTTTGAGTTTGAGAAGTTCTTTCTAGATCTTGGATACCAGCCCTTTATCTGTAGTGTCATTTACAAATATCTTCTCCCATTCTGTGGGTTGCCTCTTTGTTTGGTTGACTGTTTCCTTTGCTGTGCAGAAGCTTTATACCTTGATCAAGTCCCAAAAGTTCATTTTTGCTTTTGTTTCACTAGCTTTTCGAGATGTATCTTGAAAGAAGTTGCTGTGGCTGATATTGAAGATGCTACTGCCTATGTTCTCCTCTAGGATTTTGATGGATTCCTGTCTCACATTGAGGTCTTTCATCCATTTTAAGTTTATCTTTGTGTATGGTGTTAGAGAATGGTCGAGTTTCATTCTTTTGCATGTGGCTGTCCAAATTTCCCAGCGCCATTTATTGAAGAGACTGTCTTTTTTCCATTGCATGTTTTTTCCTGCTTTGTCAAAGATTATTTGACCATAGAGTTGAGGGTCCATATCTGGGCTCTCTATTCGGTTCCATCAATCTATATGTCTGTCTTTGTGCCAGTACCATGCTGTCTTGGTGATCACTGCTTTGTAATATAGCTTGAAATCGGGCAGTGGGATGCCCAGACTTTGTTTTTCTTTTTCAACATTTCCTTGGTGATTTGGGGTCTTTTTTGATTCCATACAAATTTTAGGATTGTTTGTTCTAGCACTTTGAAAAATGTCATTGGGATTTTGATTGGGATGGCATTGAAGGTATAAATTGCTCTGAGTAGCATAGATATTTTAACAATGTTTATTCTTCCGACCCATGAGCATGGAATGTTTTTCCATCTTTTTGTGTCTTCTTCAATTTCTTTCATGAGTGTTCTGTAGTTCCTAGAGTATAGATCCTTTACCTCTTTAGCTAGGTTTATTCCGAGGTATCTTATGGTTTTTGGCGCTATTGTAAATGGAATCATTTCTCTAATTTCTCTTTCTACAGTTGCATTGTTAGTGTATAAGAAAGTAACTGATTTCTGTGCATTGATTTTGTATCCTGCCGCAATACTGAATTTAGACCTAGAGACACCTGCAGTTTGAAAGTGAGGATGGAGAAATATGTATCATGCAAACAGAGATCAAAAGAAAGTCAGATTAGCCATACTTAGACAAATGAGGTATTTTCTTTTCTTTTTCAAGTTTTTAATTTAAATTCCAGTTAGTTAACATATATGGCAAAATTGGTTTCAGGTGTAGAATTTAGTGATTTATCACTTACATATAACATCCAGTGTTCATCACAAGTGCACTCCTTAATGCCCATCACCCATTTAGCCCATCCCCTCAACCACCACCATCCAGAAACCCTCAGTTTGTTCTCTATAGTTATGAGTCTCTTATGGTTTGCCTCCTTCTCTCTTTTTTTGTTTGTTTTGTTTTGTTTCTGAGATTCCACATATGAGTGAAATTGTATGGTATTTGTCTTTCTCTAACTGACTTATTTCACTTAGCATAATACACTCTAGTTCCATCCATGCCATTGCAAATGGCAAGATTTCATTCTTTTTCATGGCTGAGTAATATTCCATTACACACACACACACACACACACACACACACATCACTTCTTCTTCTCTATCTACTCATCAGTTGAAGGACGTTTGGACTCTTTCAATAGTTTGGCTATTTTTGATAATGATGGTAAAAACATTGGGTGAATGTGCCCCTTTGAAACTATATTTTTGTATCCTTTTGGCAAATACCTAGTAGTGCAATTGCTGGGTCATAGAATAGTTCTGTTTTTAGAGAGAAAGAGGGGTAGAAAGAGAGAGAGAGAGCGTGCATGCACACAGAGAGGGGAGGGACAGAGGGAGAGACTTAAGCAGACTCTGCGCTGAGCCTGGAACCAGACGTGGGACTTGATCTCATGATCCTGAGATCATGACCTGAGCCGAAAACAAGTCATTCACTCAACTGACTGTGCCACCCTGTTGCCCCTGGATCAGATGGTCTTAACAGATATATTCAGAACATTTAATCTTGAAGCACCAAAATATACATTCTTTTCAAGTGCACCTGGGACAGTCTCCAGAATCAATCACATACTATGTCACAAATATGGTCTCAACAAGTACAAAACGACTTTAATAATACTATGCATATCTTCTGACCACAATACTATGAAAGTTGAAGTAAACCACAGGAAAAATATTGGAAACACCACAAATACAGGGTGGTTAAACAACATGCTACTAAACAATAAATGGGTCAACCAGGAAATTAAAGAAGAAATTTAAAAAATACATGGGAAAAATGAAAATGAAAACACAATAGTCTAAAACGTCTGGGACTTAGCACATGTATTCATAGGAGGGAAGTATATAGCAATACAGTCAGACCTGAAGAATCAAGAAAAATCTCAAATGAACAACGTAATCTTATATCTAATGGAGCTAGAAAAAGAATGACAAACAAAGCCTAAAGCCAGCAGAAGAAGGGAAATACTAAAGATCAGAGCGGAAATAAAAGATAAAGTAACTTAGAAAACTGTAGATCAGATCAATGAAACCAGGAACTGGTTCATTGAAAAAAAAAATTATAAACCCCTATCCAAACTTAACAAAAAGAAAAGAGGATGGACCCAAATAAATAAAATCACAAACAATAGAGGAGAAAAAAACAAAAACAAAAACAAAAAACAAAAACAACAGCACAGAAAACAAACAGTTACAAGAGAATATTATGAAAAACTGTATGCCAACAATTTGGACAACCTGGAAGAAATGAGTAAATTCGTGGAAACTTAAAAACTACCAAAAATGGAACAGGAAAGGCCCTGCTAAAAAGGAGAACTACAGGTTAATATCCCTGAGGAACTCTGATACAAAAATTCTCAAAAAGATACTAGCAAATGGAATCCAAGAGCACATTAAAAGAATCATTCTCCATAGTCATGTGGAATATATTCCTGGACTGCAAGCATCATTCAATATTTGTAAATTAATCAAAATGATACACTACATTAATAAAAGAAAGGATAAGATCTATGTGATCCTCTCAATAGACGCAGGAAACACATTTGACAGTACAACATCATTCTTATAAAAACCCTCCACAAAGTAGGTTTAGAGGAAACATACCTCAACATCATAAAGGCCATATATAAAAGACCCACAGCTAATATCATTCTCAATGGGGAAAAACTGAGAGCTTCTCCCCTATGTGCATGAACAAAACAAGGATGTCCACTCTCATCATTGTTATTTAACTAGTACTGGAAGTCTTAACCTCAGTAATCAGACAACAACAAGAAATAAAATGTATCCAAATCAGCAAGGAAGAAGCCAAACTCACTATTTGCAGATGACATGATACTGTATATACAAAACCATAAAGACTCCATTAAAAAATTGCTAGAACTGATATACAAACTTAGTAAAGCCACAGGATACAAAATCAATGTACATAAATCTGTACACCAATAATAAAGCAGCAGAATGAGAAATCAAGCAATCAATCCCATTTACAATTGCACAAGAACCATAAAATATCTAGGAATAAACCTAATCAAAGTTAGACTGGAAAAAATTGATAAGGCAAGAAACAACAAATGTTGGAGAGGTTGTGGAGAAAGGGGAACCCTCTTACACTGTTGGCGGGAATGCAAGTTGATACAACCACTTTGGAAAACAGTGTGGAGGTTCCTCAAAAAATTAAAAATAGAGCTGCCATATGACCCAGCAATTGCACTACTGGGTATTTACCCCAAACACAGATGTAGTGAAAAGAAGGGCCACATGCATGCCAATGTTCTTAGCAGCAATGTCCATAATAGCCAAATTGTGGAAAGAGCCAAGATGCCCTTCAAAGGATGAATGGATAAAGAAGATGTGGTCCATATATACAATGGAATATTACTCAGCCATCAGAAAGGATGAATACCCAACTTTTGCATCAACATGCATGGGACTGGAGGAGATTATGCTAAATGAAATAAGTCAAGTAGAGAAAGTCAATTATCATGTGGAACATAAGGAACAGCGTGGAAGACATTAGGAGAAGGAAGGGAAAAATAAAGGGGGGGAATTAGAGGGGGAGACAAACCATGAGAGACTATGGACTCCAAGAAACAAACTGAGGGTTTTAGAGGGGAGGGCGGTAGGGGGATGGGTTAGCACAGTGATGGGTATTAAGGAGAACATGTATTGCCTAGAGCACTGGGTGTTATTCTAAAACAATGAATCATGGAACACTACATCAAAAACTAATGATGGTAGTTTTTGGTAACTACCATAGTAGTTATGGTAACTAACATAACATAATAAAAAAAAATAGGAAAATACAACAGTAAAAAAAAAAAAAAAAGAGGTAAAAGATCTGTACTGTGCAAATTATAGAACACATATGAAAGGAATTGAAGATGACAGAAAGAAATGGAAAAAAAAAACTTTCTATGCTTATGGATTAGAAGAAAAAATATGTTAAAATGTCTATACTACCCAAAGTGATCTATACATTTAATTTAATCCCTATCAAAATACCAACAGTGTTTTTCACAGAGCTAATACAAACAATCCTAAAATTTGTATGGAACCACAAAAGAATCCAAATACCTAAAGCAATCTTAAAAAAGAAAAACAAAGCTGGAGGCATCGCAGTTCTGGATTTCAAGCTATATTACAAATCTGCAGTGATGAAGACAGCATGGTACTGGTACAAAAACAAACACATAGGTCAACAGAACAGAATAAAAAACCCAGAAATAAACCAAATCTGTATGGTCAACTAATCTTCAACAAAGCAGGAAAGAATATCCAATGGAAAAAAGACAGTCTCTTCAACACATGTGTTGGGAAAACTGGACAGCCACATGCAGAAGAATGAAACTGGACCCCTTTACTATGCCCTATACAAAAATAAAATCAAAATGGATGAAAGACCTAAATGTGAGACAGGAAACCATCAAAATCCTAGAGGCAACCACAGGCAGTAACCTCTTTGATGTTGGCTGCAACAAATTCTTTTTAGACATGTCCCTGGAGGCAAGAGAAATAAAAGCAAAAAAATAGTTCAAAAATGAACTATTAGGACCTCATCAAGATAAAAAGCTTCTGCATGGTGAAGGAATCAATCAACAAAACTAAAATGCAGCCTCTGGAATGAGAGAAGATATTTGGAAATGGCATATATGATAAAGGGTTAGTATCAAAAATCTATAAAGAACTTATCAAACTCAACCCCCCCCCAAAATGATCTAGTTAAGAAATGGACAGAAGACATGAATAGATACTTTCCCAAAGAAGACATACAGATGGCTAACAGACATATGAAAAGATTCTCAAAATTACTCATCATCAGGGAAATACAAATCAAAATTACCATGAGATATCACCTTACACCAGTGAGACTAACTAAAATTAGTAACACAGGAAATAACAGATGTTGGCAAGGATGCAGAGGAAGGGGAACCCTCTTGCACTGTTGGCAATAATGAAAATTGGTGCAGCCACTCTGGAAAACAGTATGGAGGTTCCTCAACAAGGTAAAAATGAACTACCCTACTATTCAGCAATTGCACTATTAGGTATTTACCCAAAGGATACAAAAATAGTGATTTGAAGGGATACATGCACCCTGATATTTATAGCAGCACTATCAACAATAGTCAAGTGATGGAAAGAGCTCAAATATCCATGGCATGATGAATGGATAAAGAAGTGGTACATATTTACAATGGAATATTACTCAGCCATGAAAAAGAAAAGAATCTTGCCATTTTCAACAAAGTGGATGCAACTGGAGAGTATTATGCTAAGAGAGATGAGTCAGTCAGGAAAGTCAAATACTATATGATTTCACTCATATGTGGAATTTAAGAAACAAAACAGATGAGTACAGGGAAAAAATAAAAGATGAGGCAAACAGGAAACAGACTCTTGACTGTACAGAGCAAACTGAGAGTTACCGGAAGGATGGGAGATGGGTTAGGTTGCTGATGGGTATTAAGGAGGGCACTTGTTGTGAGCACTGGGTGTCATATGTACGTAATGAATCACTAGATTCTACACCTGAAACTAATAATTACTCTGTATGTTAAGCAACTAGAATTTAAACAAAAACTTGAAAAATTAAAACAAATAATTAGAAAGAATCTTATAAATGTATCCATTTAATCTTAGCCAGATTTGACCTCACAGAACAAAATTCTTTTCCCATAAACCTGCAACCTTCTATATCCATTCAGGTTCTATATTATTCTTTTGTTTCTCTTTTCTCATTTTTAAAGATATTTTATTTATTTATTTGAGAGAGAGAGAGAGTGCATAGGCAGGGGGCAGGGCAGAGGGAGAAGCAGACTCCTTGCTGAGCAGAGAGCCCTATGTGGGGCTCAGTCTCAGGACACCGGGGATCATGGCCCTAGCCAAGGCAAATGCTTAACCAACTGAGCCACCCAGGTAACTCTCTTTTCTCATTTTTTTAAGGAAAAATTACTCCTATTTTTTCCCTAACAAACAAACAAACAAAAAACAGATGTCTTACATTCCTTGCATTCTTTTCATATAAAAGCACATTAAAGTTGCTTTTTATACTCTGTATAAAAGTTTTTCCTTCACTCAATTTCTAGTAGTTATATTTTAATATATTGATGATAATTGTTAACCAATATAATCTTTATTTTACAGAGAAACCTAGGAAGTAAACCATTATAAATTGTCTTATACAGTACTCTGCAGTAGATTAGCAAATTTTATGAATGTACCATCTCACACCATCTCTAGAGGTATATGCTTTGTATGATAAAATTCTCCATGTTTATTAACAAAACCTAATATATTTAGCCTCTTTGTACCATATGAAAATAGGAAGCTAAACGTATGTAAACTTATGCTTAATAATAAATGTTTCAGCACTTTAGCTTATCTAGAAATTATTTAGATATTCAATGGATATCTATTACTTAATTTTGAATAACTCTAAAGTTGTAAGTTACCAAAATATTTTGGAAAATATTTTGAAGCAGACATATTACAAAACACAATTATTGTTAAAATGAAGTTTGTCAGAATAATGACTCAATTTTATTAAAATTAATTTTACTTGTATAATCTTAAACATCTAGTATTTATAATATTAGTTTATTTGACTAGTAAATGGAAGTAGAATAAAATGTATGCTTGCATTATATTTGATGTTCTCTGAGGATATACCTGTATTTTTAAATCAACAATGTTAAATTAGTCTTCTTTATGTATGGAATTATTGAATCACTATATTGTACACCTGAAACTAGTATTACACTGTATGTCAACTAACTGGAATTAAAATAAAAACTTTAAAAAAGTAGTCTTCAGCGCGGACCACAGGGGAAGGGAGGGAAAAATTTACGGGAAGATATGAGAGAGGGATACAAACCATGAGAGACTATGGACTCTGGGAAATAAATTGAGGGTTATAGAAGGGAGGGGGTGGTGGATGGGGTAACCAGGCGATGGGTATTAAGGAGGGCACGTGTTGTGATGAGCACTGGGTGTTATACACAACTAATGAATCATTGAACACTACATCAAAAACTAATGATGTAATGTATGGTGATTAACATAACAACAAAAAATTTAAAACAAAAAACAAAACAAAACAAAAACTAATGATGTATTATATGCTGGCTAACTGAACATAATAAAAAAAAAAAAGTAGTCTTATTTACCAAAGATTTACCTAAACCATGTACAGTTTAAGACATTTGAGCTGAAGGGTGCATGCATTGCTCAGTCGGTTAAGTGTCTGGCTCTTGATTTCTGTTCAGGTCATGATCTCAGGGTTGTGAGATCAAGCCCTGCATTGGGCTCCACACTCAGCACAGAGACTGCTCGAGATTTTCTCCCTCTCTCTGCCCCTCTCTATGCTCACTCTCTCACGCTCTCTCTCTCTCAAAATAATAAATAAATATTTTAAAAAATAAAACATTTCAGTTGGTTCCTATATTTCTGGGATATAGAAATATTTAATTTATATAAGTGTTTATTTCTCTCTAAGCCAATTATGATAGAAATCCTTTAAGGAATGTTATAAATAAATTAGGTAGTACCATCAGAAGATCGGAAAATTACACACACACACACACACACACACACACGCACACAAATGCAAGGAGAGATTTTATGATTTTCAGTTTTAAAATTTTAGCTAAGAGTCAGGCATAAACAAAATACAAAACTCACTAGCTTATATAAGATTTGGTTCTCTCTTTTTTATTGCCCCATTTTGTATTTTTATTGCAAATGTATTAATGGCAAATGGGAAATGTTAAAGGTTATCTGTTCAATATGAGGTTTAAGCTTTTTACCAATAATTATGGAGAAGTCTTTTAAGATTTCCCTTGCTCTGGGGCACCTGGGTGGCTCAGTCGTTAAGCGTCTGCCTTCGGCTCAGGTCATGTTCCCAGGGTCCTGGGATCGAGCCCCACATCAGGCTCCCCCCTCCATAGGAAGCCTGCTTCTCCCTCTCTCACTCCCCCTGCTTGTGTTCCCTCTCTTGCTGTGTCTCTCTCTGTCAAATAAATAAATAAAATCATTTAAATAAAAAAAAAAGATTTCCCTTGCTCTGATAGGTAATCTTTTTTTTTTTTAATCTGTCTTTTCAAATATTATATTTCTGAATGTTTCTTTTTTTTTAATTTTTTATTGTTATGTTAATCCCCATACATTACATCATTAGTTTTAGATATAGTGTTCCATGATTCTTTGTTTGTGCATAACACCCAGTGCTCCATGCAGAACGTGCCCTCCTCAATACCCATCACCAGGCTAACCCATCCTCCCACCCCCCTCCCCTCTAGAACCTTATAGGGCTGTGGAATACATTTTAGGAGAGAGACTGAGGTGACATAGAGCAGCTCTCTGGCCATCTCTAAAGCCTCTCTGAATGGACTATGGATTCTGAGAAACAAACTGAGGGTTCTAGAGGGGAGGGGGTGGGAGATGGGTTAGCCTGGTGATGGGTATTAAAGAGGGCACGTTCTGCATGGAGCACTGGATGTTATATACAAACAATGAATCATGGAACACTACATCAAAAAAAAAAAAATAAAGCCTCTATGAGTGGTTAAAATATCCATTCTGTTTCCAATTAGTTTTTTTTTTTTCTTTTCTGCCTCAGGTAGTTGCTTTTTGGAGTTTTACAGTTTTTGAGAGCCCCTGATAGGGCCAAGGCCTAAAATTCCAGTGACTATAGGGACTTGAGGAGCTGGAGTCAGAAAAGAAATGTCTGGCAGGAGTGAAGAAAGGGTGGAGAAGGCAAGACTTGAAGGAAGACATATGAAAGGATACAAAGAGCAAAGATGGTAAAAGGAGGAGCGGAAGTAATGGAAAGATAGAGTCCTTAGAGGAGCCAGTGTGGGGAGATATTAAATTTCCCAAAGAAGCCAATAAAGTTCCAAATTATTTTTAGTTAGTTAATGATACCAAAAAGAATAAGTAGAGAAAGTTAGTGATGTAGTAGTATATTGTCACTTGGAGTTGAAGACGGGGTGGGAATGCAAGTTGGAACAACCACTCTGGAAAACAGTATGGAGGTTCCTCAAAAAGTTAAAAATAGAACTATCCTACAACCCAGTAATTGCACTAATAGGCATTTACCCCAAAGATACAGATGTAATGAAAGGAAGGGGCACATGCACTCCAACGTTCATAGCAGCAATGTCCACAATAGCCAAACTGTGGAAAGAGCTGAGATGCCCTTCAACAGACAAATGGATAAAGATGTGGCTCATATATACAGTAGAATATTTACTCAGCCATCAGAAAGGATGACTACCCACCAGTTGCATCGACATGGATGGAACTGGAGGGGATTATGTTAAGTGAAATAAGTCAAGCAGAGAAAGACAATTATCATATGATTTCACTCATATGTGGAATATAATAAATAGCATAGAGGACCATAGAGGAAGGGAGGGAAAACTGAATTGGAAGAAATCAGAGAGGGAGACACACCATGAGAGACTATGGACTCTGGAAGCCAAACTGAGGGTTACAGAAGGGAGGGGGGTGGGGGATGGGCTAACTGGGTGATGAGTATTAAGGAGGATGTGTGTGGTGATGAGCACTGGGTATTATACGCAACTAATGAATTGTTGAACACTAAATCAAAAACTAATGATGTACTATATGTTGGCTATTTGAACATAATAATAATTAAAAAAAAAAAGATGGGGTGTTCCATCAACTGAGAAGTTCTCATTGGAGAAACAGGATTAAGTTGAGAGAACAAAGAGACCTCAAGGAGAACCAGAATTAAATAATGAATGGCAATTATCAAAATGACAAGAACTAACTAGTATTGCCAAGGATACGGAAGGGAAGAAACCCAATTGCACCTGTTGGTGGAAATGTAATTTGGTGCAACCACTATGGAAGACAGTATGGAGGGCCAACAAAAATTTAAAAATAGAACTACCATAAAATCCAGGGTTTCTCTTCTGGTTATTTACATGAGGAAAGTGAATCACTATCTTTTTTTTTTTTTTTAAAGATTTTATTTATTTATTTGAGGGAGAGAATGAGAGACAGAGAGCACAAGAGGGAAGAGGGTCAGAGGGAGAAGCAGACCCCCCGCCGAGCAGGAAGCCCAATGTGGGACTCGATCCCGGGACTCCAGGATCATGACCTGAGCCAAAGGCAGTCGCTTAACCAACTGAGCCACCCAGGCGCCCTGAATGACTATCTTTAAAAGATATCTGCATCCTCATGTTTACTGCAGCATTATATACAATAGCCAAGACATGGAAACCACCTAACTGTCCAATGACATATACATAGAAAATACACACACACACACACACACACACACAGTCATACACACAATGAAATAGTATTTGGTCACAAAAAGGGGACCCTGCTATTTGTGACAACATGCTAAGTGAAACAAGTCAAACAGAGAAAGACAAATAGTGTATGATCTCATTTATATGTGAAATCTAAAACGAACAAACAAACTCATAGATAGAATAAATTGGTGCTTGCCAGGGATGGGGCATGGGGGATAAGTGAAATGGCTGATATATGTCAAAAAGACCAGGAAGACAAATTTTGTTCTAGCTCAAGAGTCAGAGTAGGAGCCCTACTCAAAACAAGAAGGGGAACAGCAAGAAGGACTTCCATCCCAGCAGATACCTTTCATTAAAAGTCTGGGAGTCTAGCATAGAGGTGAGGGTCCATTTCTGAGTTCTCTATTCTGTTCTATTGATCTATGTGTCTGTTTTTGTGCCAGTACCATACTGTCTTGATGATTGCAGCTTTGTAATAGAGCTTGAAGTCCAGGATTGTGATGCCACCAGGTTTTCTTTTCTTTTTCAACATTCTTCTGGCTATTCGGGGTCTTTTCTGGTTCCACACAAACTTTAGGATTATTTGTTCCATTTCTGTGAAAAAAGTTGATGGCATTTTGATAGGAATTGCATTAAATGTGTAGATTGCTCTAGGTAGCACAGACATTTTAACAATATTTGTTCTTCCAATCCATGAGCATGGAATGTTTTTCCATTTCTTCGTGTCTTTCTCAATTTCTTTCATGAGTATTTTATAGTTTTCTGAGTACAGATTCTTTGCCTCTTTGGTTAGATTTACTCTTAGGTATCTTATGGTTTTAGGTTCAATTGTAAATGGGATCAACTCCTTAATTTCTCTTTCTTCTGTCTCACTGGTGTATAGAAATGCATCTGATTTCTGTGCATTGATTTTATATCCTGCCACCTTACTGAATTCCTGTATGAGTTCTAGCAGTTTTTGGGTGGAGTCTTTTGGGTTTTCCATATAAAGTATCATATCATAGAAGACATGAACAGACATTTCTGAAAAGAAGACATCCAAATGGTCAACAGACACATGAAAAAGTGCTCAACATCACTCAGCATCAGGGAAATACAAGTCAAATCCACAATGAGATACCACCTCACACCAAGCAGAATGGCTAAAATGAACAAGTCAGGAAATGACAATGCTGGCAAGAATGCAGAGAAATGTGAACCTTCCTACACTGTTGGTGGGAATGCAAGCTGGTGCAGCTTCTCTTGAAAACAGTATGGAGGTTCCTCAAAATGTTGAAAATACAGCTACCCTATGACCCAGCAAATGCACTACTGGGTATTTACCCCAGAGATACAAATGTAGTAATCCAAAGGGGCACTGCACCCCAATGTTTATAGAAGCAATGTCCACAATAGCCAAACCATGGAAAGAGCCCAGATTTCCACCGACAGACGAATGGATAAAGAAGATGTGGTGTATATATACAATGGAATATTATTCAGCCATCAAAAATGAAATCTTGCCATTTGCAATGACATGGATGGAACTAGAGGGTATTATGCTAAGCGAAATAAGTCAATCAGAGAAAGACAATTATCACATGATCTCACTGATATCAAGAATTTGAGAAACAAGGCAGAGGATCATAGGGGAAGAGAGGAAAAAATGAAACAAGATGAAACCAGAGAGGGAGACAAACCATAAGAGACTCTTAATCTCAGGAAACAAACTGAGGGTTGCTGGAGTGGAGGGGGGTAGGAGGGATGGGGTGGCTGGGTGATGGATATTGGGGAAGGTATGTGTTGTGGAGGAGCACTGTGTGTTGTGTAAGACTGATGAATCACAGACCTGTATCTCTGCAACAAATAATACATTATAAGTTAATAATAAAAAAAAGAAGTCTGGGAGTCTACCTTAGTTTCAGTATGTACTCAAAATTGTAAGAAGCGAAATCTGTCCTCATCATGCTTCAACAGACATTTGTCCAGAGCATTAGATCAGGACTTGGACTCACCACCATAACAGCAAGAAGTTTGAAGATGACACAAGGGTCTCTTTGCTGCTGAGAAGTCCAGTTGTAATGTCTGAGGAGAGTCCAATGGTGGTTCCAATCCAGATCCAAGCTGTGGAGACCATAACTATCAAAGATAACAAAGCCACACACTAGTTAAAGTGTAAGGACATAATTTAATCACAAATATGTGACTTGAACTCAACTTCTATTTGCTCAGAGGTTATTGGTCCTTTTAAAGGAAAATGAGGGACTAGGGAGGGGGTGAGCGGGGCCTCAATAGAGTCAGGGAAGTGAAAAATTACAAGAAGTGGGAAATGGGATTGATCCATATGGAACTCATCTGGGTTTGTTATCTAGCACTTATCAAAGTTAGGCTCCTACCTTCCCACACAGACTGGGAAACTAGGACACTTATCAAGAGTTGGCTGCCACAAACAGCAAATTCTTTTGCTTGAATTTTCTCAGGCATGTACTTTAATCCCAGAGTGGGGGTGGGACGAGGTGTGGGGGTGGGGTGAGGTGTGGGGAGTCTAGGGTCATCCTAAGGATGCAGCTTGAGCTCTTAGAACCTAGGGCAGTTTTTGTTCAAATCTCTAGGCCAAGTTTGTTATGTTCAGGTATGTACTATTTATCCTTGATAAATAAAGTATTACTAATATACCAGTATTAGGTCTGGCTAACTATTGCTACTTCATCCCCACAAGCAGCTGATGAAGGCAATGCAGCAGGAAAGCTCTCTGCTGTGAGACAATGGAGAAAATCACGAGGTTTGTGTCCGGAAATCAAAGAGCCTGTAAGAGGACAGAGGCAAAGCAGGACATACACTCCAGGGAGAAAGGGCCTTTAAGAGGCGCGCCCACACAGGACCGCAGCACCTCGGCGCCCCTTACAGGCATCAACTGTGCGCTCCGGTGGGGTCCCTTTGGCTCAGCGGCCCTTGAGTCTTCTACACAGCATTCTTTTTAAGTCTGCTCTTAGCCTCCCACTTGTGGACGTCAGAGGGCGCTGTGAGCTAGCCCCTCTGAATGTTCCAATCAATGTATCCATCCTAAGCACATGTGCGAAATGACTAAGAGACCTGAGCCTGCACCCAGAGGGAGGGTTGTGAGGCACGGTGAAAGGGAAGCAAACAGGAGCATTCAGGATCCCTGCCAGTCCACTAGCCTGGAAACCCTCTCTGCGGCCTCCATCCCGGCTCCTCAATAGCACACCTGGTAATGTCCAGGGACCTAGCCAATGGACAGGAACCATCCTCATTTGTTTTGGTTGTCTTCCTGACAGGCAGACCTCATGGGCAGGGAATAACATTTCAAAGAACAAGACAGAGAAGTTCGAAATTCCCCAACACCACATGCATTCTTTTGTGGGCTGCTCCTGCATTATTTCTGACTTTCCTCTCACCTGCCCAATCCCATTATGCTCTGCCCTTCATGCTCCTGAAATCCTCACAAATTACTGTTCCCAAAGGTCCTTTGAATCCACTGGCTTCTTCACATGCCCTTGCCTGTGGTGAGGGAGGATACACTTTTTCTTCTCCTCTCTGTCCTCCCCATTTTGCATCATCATTCACTATTCCTCATATTTCCTCATATTTCTGGCACTTCCTGCAAGAAGTCTTCTTTGTCCATCCCATTGCAAGTCTGATTCCTTCTTCGGAGTTCCCAAGTACAGCTCTCCACCCACGGTTTAGTTTCTTGTTAAGTTTTGGGAATTCCCACTGGACCACAGTCTCAGAGAATATGGAAACTTCATCTATGTTAATCCCCCATGAGGTCCCTCGCATATACTGGGTACAAAGTGACAAAGAAAGTTTTCCTCTTATTAAAGTTTCAAATCAAATAAGGCTATTTCAATCTCTCACATGCCACACCTCTAGTGTTTCTAGACTATAGAATTTTTTCAACTATAAACAAGATTGGAATCTGAAGACCCCCCATCAGGTAGTCAGCACCACATGATAAAATCTTGCCTTTTGGTTGAGACTGCTTCTTCACAACCCATCGCTCTATTAATAAATCACCATGATGTGCATTTCTTCTCACCTCCTTAGCACCTTGCTAAGGAGTCTCACCTTGCTGGATCTAACTATGCATTCACCAGGAATCAGCTCAACAATTAGTACTCCTTTTATAAATCACTTCAAACATCAATTTTCAGTTTCATCTATTTTAACACGCACATATTCTCACATTTTCCATCCTAGAGAGAAAGAGAGAGAGAGAGAGAGAGAGAGAGAGAGAGAGAGAGAGAGAAAGCTTCTTATAATTAATGACATCTCAGAGAGCACAGTGTCATTAAACATACACACATAAATTTGGTCTAAAAATCCTTACATTGGTATTTTCTAGTTAGATCACCAACATAAAGTTCTGCAGAACTGATGTCAGTGTCTTGGAGGAAAGTCTCAGGGACAAAGAAGGAGTGTTTTCTATTAAGAAATGCTACATCACAATCTCTAATAACAACACTGGGAGACATTACGTTAAACATTAAGAAGATCTATGACTCTGAGTCTAAACCTGATTCTGAAGAATTGTATGCAGACTGTGCAGATACTTTTGAGAACCTAGTTAATTAGTTTCATTTTTTAAATATATAAGTGCTCTATCTATATAATTTGCAAAGGGCTTTTTTAATAAGTACAAACTAAGAATTATGACCATTATAACTTTTCTTTCATTAAGGTACATCTTATATTTATTGATGATTCTTTGATCTGATGACATATGCTAAGTCCCACCCATTTGCAATCAAAGGGAAACTGTGCAAAATCTAACTCTTATACTCCTATTTGTATTACAACAGCTAAGTTTTTCGTCTGTCTTCTTTTGTGGATTTTATTTGAATTATTCCTTCACCTAAATACTAATAATAAAAGCCCAAAACCTGGTGTATAGAAATCTTTCATCTAGGTTTGTAGAAGAAATGAACCAGAAAATTGTTGGAAAATAAACTTTTAAAAGATGAAAAATTCTAAGGAGCTTCCACCTGAAATTTTGGAATCCATTAGCATGGTTTGGGCAACCGTCCTGAGTACTCGGCCTAATGGAAAATAATATGGCCACTGAAATGCTCTATGAAATAAAATAACAGATACAAAGGGTACAGTTTCTAAGAATTTTAAGTACTGAAAATATTAAATTGAATTACCAGGGAAAATTGTTTAACATGTAAATACCGATTTTGACTAGATCAAGTAAAGTGGGAACACATTATCATTCCTAGTGATAGCAATGCTACTTTTCATAATTTACATAAATAAATTATGTAAATATAGGAAAATAATTCTAATCCTATAATTGTTCTTTTGGCTTTTTATGAAGAAGTAAAATAGATAATTTTTCTAGTAATGCTTCAAATATCATTAGTCTGTTCCTGCACCACAAATGTGGTGATAAAGATGATCATAAAGCTTGAATTGGCAGAATATTGAGTTTGAGCAAGGAGGTTCACATTTTTTAACAAAATTTTGCTCCATAATCTAATTATTGTATTTATATCTATGTATACACATATGCACACAAATATATATTTAATGCCAGAAGTGTTCCAGACTCTGCTGTAGGAATGGTGATAAAGCGGTGATCAAAAGAGAAAAATTACCTGTACTGCACTCTATTCTAATACATGTTCAGTGTCTACTGGTTTTCCAGTTACTTGTGTATAGTTGTGGAAATCCTCCTCTCTCAGTTTTTATGGTCTCCCAGTAAAAATATTTATTCAGAGATAAGTCAGACAGAGAATGGCAAATACTACATGATATCTCTTGTATGTGGAAACTTAAAAAAAGCAAACTCATAGAAACAGTGAGTAAAATGGTGGTAAACAGGGGCTAGGGGTGGGGGGGGAAGGGGATGCTGGTCAAAGTGTACAAACTTGGTGTAAGAAGATGAGTAAGTTCTGAGGATACAATGCACAACATAATAATTACAGCTAACAATACTGTATTATATACTTAGAAGTTGCTAACTAGGTCTTAAATGTTCTCGTTACAGAAAATAAGTGATAATTATGTGAAGTGATAGAAGTGTTAGATGTTGTTATGGTAATAGTAATATTGCAATAATAATTGTGTCAAATCAGCATGTTGTATACCTTAAACTTATACAATGGAATATCTCAAAAAATTTAAGTTCCATTTCGAACTACCTTAAAAAACCTCTTTGGATGTAAGCTTGCAAGAGTGCCCTTGTGCCTCTTTAGCACTACAGTGGGATCAGGCACCAAGCACATCCTCCATGGTTCCTGGCACCAATCAGGATGCTAAGCTGACCTACAGGAATTTTCATAATTCATTGTGTTAAGGATAAACCAAGAGTTCTGTGGTCTATTTTCACTTACCTAGCACATTCCTTCTACCAATGGAATGGAGCATGGAATTTCAATAGGCATACATATTTTCAATTCAAGGTTATGGGCGGCAACACTGTTTCAGATACCAATATGTTGAATCTTTGTCCTTGAAAAGCCCAAATATCATATTTTTTAGAAGATTCTGACCTCCCAGTCATTACCATATGAGACCTTCTCCTCTAATTCTAGAGTCTACCAAAGGACATTTTTGCCTATGGTTTAATGCTAGCCCAGACAGGATCTATTATAATATGGGAACTGACACTCAGGGCCAGAGCCAAAGATAGAGTCAACATAAGACCTCAGTTGTGCCCATGTAATGCATTGCTGTAGAATGGGAAGAACATACAAGGAGCAAAGGAAGACAAGACAGAGAAAGGACTTTTAAAGGGCCAGTAACCATGCCAAGTGGTTTGTGATGACAATGATACTTACTGTTTAAAAATAAGTTTAAGGGTGCCTGGGTGGTTCAGTTGGTTAAGCATCTGCCTTCAGCTCAGGTCATGATCCCAGAGTCCTGGGATCAAGTCCCACATCGGGCTCCCTGCTCAGCAGGGAGTCTGCTTCTCTGCCCCTCCCCTGGCTCTTTCTCTCTCTCTCATTCTCTCTCTCAAATAAATAAATAAAATCTTAAAAAAATAAGTTTAATATTTTTTATTGTGTCACTTATATGCTATTCCTGCTATTTAGGGCAAGATTCCAAGCAAGAGAAGTGGCCCTATTTATTTATTTATTTATTTATTTATTTATTTATTTAGTCATTCATTCATTCATTCAAGAGAGAGACAGAGAGAGCTCAAGCAGGGGGAGAGGCAGAGGGAGAGGGAGAAGCAGACTCCCCGCTGAGCTGGGAGCCTGACATGAGGCTTGATCCCAGGACCTGGAGATCATGACCTGAGCCGAAGGCAGATGCTTAAACATCTGAGCCACCCAGGTGCCCCAAGACATGGCTCTATTTAGTCTCAGTTTGTTCTTCTCTAACATGTGGAAAATAAATATACCATTGGGATTCTTTGAGGTTGCAAACAACCAATGCATGGGAGAAATAACTAAAATCATTGATAGTGTTCACTGAACTCATTGCAGGTGTCCAACCCTGCTAAAAGCTGTTCTCATAAATTGTGTCACAGCACAGGTCATGTGTTCCATGGCTTTGACTAAACATCAGGTATGTCTCTTTTGAAGAAACCCTATGCAGAAGCCACAATGGAAGTGGTACAGGGATAATTCTTACCTGGATAAGAGTGCCATATGACGGCTACCTGTGTGAGCATTTGAGCAGAATCCTGATGTCCTTTCTGAAAGCATACTGGAGGACTGGAGGAAGAGGTAGAAAGCTACCAACTAAGAGTACAAAAATGGAAATCTGATGGATGCTGGATCCATGAGGATGTTCTTAAGCTTTCCAAGAGTCCTGGCTTGCTTACCCTAGGATTTTGCCATGCATATAAAAAATAAACTCATTGCTTCTGTATGTAACTGTTGTAATGTATTGTTTTAGACCTTGATACTTAAAACATGGCTTTGTAACACCTGGGCAATATTCTAAAAACGACAATCCACAAGAAGCAATATCAGAGTCTTTTCCCAAACTTGTCTTCTCTCCTCAGCCTCTGTTCCTTTGTTCTCTCCTCTGGTTACTTGACCTCCTGTGGTTTAGGTGGGAGATAATTTTGCAGATAAGAGAGGTTTAGGTAAGAAAAACAGAGAGTAATGAAATGGTCAAAATTGGTTAATTTATTCAAAATGGTTAAATTATTCAAAAGTTATAAATGGGGTGATATTTTATAAATATCAAAATGCTTCTGAGTCCATATAGGAAAATGAGTAAAAATCATGCCATCTTATGACATGAAAAGATTTTATTTTTTTAAGGATTTTATTTATTTATTCATGAGAGACACACAGAGAGAGGTAGAGGCAGAGGGAGAAGCACGCTCCCCACAGAGCAGGGAGCCCAACACAGGACTCAATCCCAGGACTCTGGGATCATGACCTGAGCCGAAGGCAGACGCTTAACCAATTGAGCCATCCAGGTGCCCTTTATTTTATTTTTTTAAAGATTTATTTATTTTAGATTGAGAGAGAGTGCAGTTTGGAGGGCTGATGGAGAGGTAGAGAGAGTCTGAAGAAGACTCCACGCTGAGTGTGGAGCCCCAAATGGGGCTCTACCTCACAACGCTGAGATCATGATCTGAACTGAAACCAAGAGTAGGATGCTCAACTGACTGTGCCACCTAGGCACCCTGACATGAGAAGATTTTAAAAGCAATTTGGCAATATCTAGCAATATTTTAGAGGGATACCTTCTGGCTCTAAGAATCTCTGCTACAAAAATGTATGCATTTTAGTATACATGTTTATTTTTATGTTTAAGGATGTTTGTTTCAACATTGTTTCTTGTATCAAACAACAATAACAACATAAACAAAACTCCCCCAAATATTGAAATATCAAGGGAAAATTGGTAAACTGGAAAATCAGTGTGGCCCATCAATACAATGAAATACTATGAAAACTTTTATTACAATTGTATAATGTATATCTGCCAGTATATGAATGGATACAAAAGACATGGCATACATCTATACAATGGAATATCATTCAGCCACAAGAAGAAGGAAATTCTGCCATTTGCAACCACTTGGATAAAACTTGAGGGCATTATGCTAAGTGAAATCAGTCAGATAGAGAAAGACAGATACTGTATGACATCACTTTTATATGTATTCTAAAAAGATGAATTCATAGAAACAGAAAGTAGAGTGGCTCTTAAAGGGGGTTAGGGCTTGGGAAAATGGGGTGACGTTGGTCAAAAGGTAAAACTTCTAGTTATACAATGAATACATTCTGTGGATCTAATGTACAGTGTTGAATTATAGCTAATAAACTGTATTATATAGTTGTAAGTTGCTAAGTGAGTAAATCTTTAGTTCTCACCACAAAAAAATGATAATTATATGATGTGACTGAGGTATCAGCTAATGTTATGATAGTAATCACTCTGAAATATGTAAGTGTATCAAATCAACAGGTTGTACACCTTAAACTTACATAATGTTATATGCCAATTATTTATCAATAAAACTGGAAAAAATTAAATTATTAAAAATACATGTTCGCTAAAATATTACAAGTAGACAACCATACAAATGTTAGGTGATAATTTCTTTCCTTTTTACTCAATTTAATGTAACACGTTTACCTTCAAAATAATATTTAGTTGGGGTGCTTGGCTGGCCCAGTCTGTAGAGCATGCAACTCTTGATCTCAGGATCTTGAGTTCAAGCGCCACGCTGGGTGTAGAGCTTACTCAAAAAAATAATAACATTTAGCTAAAATATCAATTTAGTGTGGCTGAAAAAATACTTTTGTGGCAAGAACAAAAGTAGGAGGGTGGTTCTGGAAAAAAAACAAACTTTTGTATTTAGCATTTAATCATTCAATCGTTCATTACACAGAAGAACATAAAAATTCAAATTCAATTACCAAGACCCCAACAACTGGACAGAAAATATATGAAGAATATGGAGAGGCAGCTAGCATATTAATTCATATATATATGATAGTCATATCATGAGAGGCTTATCCTCAAGACCTAACCTAAACCCAATTACCTCCCAACATACCATTGCTTTGGGGAGTAGGGCTTCAACATATGATTGGGGTGGGGCATAAACATTCAGTCCATAAAATTCTTTACTGTTAGTTTTTATACTGCATCGTTTTTATGGCAATAGAAATCATTTCCTTACCTGTCAGAATGACCACTTATTTGCTGTATCAAAGCAGCAGGACCTTCATCTGCTCAGAACACTCATGTATCCTCCACACACAGCAGAGTGGATGCCATGTGGGTGACTCAATATTTCATTTCACAGGGGCATCTGGGTGGCTCAGTTGGTTAACTGACTGCCTTCAGCTCGAGTCGTGGTCCCAGGGTCCTGGCATTGAGCCCCGTATCGGGCTCCCTGCTCAGCAGGGAAGTCTGCTTCTCCCCTTGCTCATGCTCTCTCACTCACTCTCTCTCTTTCAAATAAATAAATAAATAAAATCTTTAAAAAAATATTTCATTTCACAAAAGTGAATGAAATGCTGCATCAACCTCCCTATCCTTATTTAAATAAGCCATGCAAGTACACAAAATATAATCTGGTCTTTTTAAAATATTTTATTTATTTGAGAGAGTGGGGGAGGGGCAGAGAGAGAGGGGGAAGCAGACTCCCCGCTGAGCAGGGACCCCCCCCCCATTGCGGGACTTGATTCCAGGACTCTGAGATCATGACCTGAGCTGAAGTCAGCCGCTTAACCAACTGAGCCCCAATTTGGTCTTTTTGATGACCCAGGTGCCCCAATATGGTCTTTTTGATGATTAAAATTATTTAGTTGCATCCTGCTGTATAGAGATAAAGTTGATATGAGTCCTGCCTACTGATTTATCCACAGCTCTGCTCATTCTACTCATACATCCATGAATATGGCATATAATTTCTTCGCAATTCACCAACATATATGATACCTTGTTACCTTAGTTACCTGCATCTCCATGTGGATAATCAAGGAATTTTGAGGAAATCACGATTCTTTTGCCTGTATGAACCTCCAAAAATAAGTATTTTGTGATAATTAGTTTCATGATGAACAAATATGTATATTGTCATGTGTGTGTTTCTTTCTCAGATAGAAAAATACTGGGTCAAAATAAATTCAACAACTATTTATGGATCCTGTACTTTCACTCCAGTCATGGTTAATTCTTTAGAGCTTTCCTGGGCTTCCTAGCCTCCTAGTTATTGGACTTAACATGAAGAAGAAATTAAACACTCTTTTTCCAACTGCTTTTTCCTACTGACATTGTTGATGAAACATTTCAGGGCTCAGAGATTTTTGAAGTTCAGAGGTTTATAGTGTTTTGTTTTAACATGAAGCTAAGACAATTACAAAGTATGACTTGAACTAACCACAAAATTGTGCAATGGACAAAATCCATAAGAGTAATACATACCAGGTGAATTCTAGGAAATCCAGCTCTTCCCTGTGAGTAAGGACTCTGGATTGTGGGTGTAGAGAAGACCACATGTCTAAGCCCTAATCTCTATATCATACTTAGTAACTATATATACTTAGTAACTTAGTAACAAACATGTATATATATTGTATAAACCATATATTGCTACACAGATGTTTATATATATTTACATATTTATCTACTGATATATATATGTGTGTGTGTGTGTGTGTATAATCTGATTATATATGATCAGGTCATATATAATCATAATCTACTTCTGGGACATTCCATGAGGAAGAGAGAGTAAGACAGAAGGACAGCTTTGTGAACTCTAACAAATACCCACAATAGACCCATCATACTAATGGGTCTGAAAAAACTGAACAGATATGAAGAGTTTATCCCTGAGGATATTTTGCATTTAGAAAGATGGGCTTTGAACTGTATCCTTAATGTCTTTATCTACCTAATGGCTAAAATAATGTCCATGATGAAATTGTATGTGTATGTGATCAAAGCAAAGCCCTAAAAGTAGAGTTGTGACACATACTATACCATCATAGTTTTATCTATAATCATTGTTCCTACCATTATTATGATCATATGTGCATTCACGTAAATGCAAACAAACACATGTACACACACATACACACTCATAAATCCACTTTCAAAGAATCCACATAAGTATAAGTAGAGTACATCTTTAGGAGAGAAATACACCAAGATTTTGATAGCGGTCACCACTGAAAGGTGAGATCAGACGAGACCTAAGATATATGCAGATTTCCAATGTCTACACTTGAGACTTCTACACTTATAAAAGGAAATAAAAATCAATAAAGCAAAAAAAAAATATATATATATATATAATGCATAAGTTATTATAATTGTAAGTATTAGAAAAGTAAATTAGAAAAGATGTCTAACTATGATTACTGCTATTCCATGTTTTTCTGATTATATTCTGCTTGCTCTTTTTGTTTTCTATATACTTTCTACAACTTTGCAGAACTTCAAGGAATTCCAACTAACTTTCAAAAATAAAGAAAGCATATGTTTCATTCTGTAAGTTTTGGGGAACTGATTAGAAAGAAGAAAAATTAAGTTTTTGAAGACAATATAGTGTATAATCATAATCACAATAATAGCCAAATTTATAAGGCATCAATGAAGAGGTTTTAGGAATACCTTAGTGAGGAGAATATTAGTCTGATAGTGTGGAGATCCTGGAGCAAAGATCACTCTAAAGGCACATGGAAGACTACAACACATAATTGTTACTGTCAATTTGTGGGGAAAGGAGAGGAATAAAGAGCAAGGAGCATATATAAAGGGGTATTATGAGAAGATGTTTGACAATTAACTGAATAGTGTAGGCATAGCTTATTCTGGCGCAAATATATGTTCAGGAAGTCCTGAATTTAATTTACTTGCTTATTTATTTATTTATTTAGTAAACTCTACCCCTAATGTGGGGCTGAACTCACCACCCCAAGATCAAGAGTCACATGTTCTACTGACAGAGCCAGCCAGGTGCCCCAAGTTCTGAATTTTATTTTATTTTATTTTATTTTTTTAAGATTTTATTTATTTATTTGAGACAGAATGAGAGAGAGAGAGAGAGCACATGAGAGGGGGGAGGGTCAGAGGGAGAAGCAGGCTCCCCGCCGAGCAGGGAGCCCGATGCGGGACTCGATCCAGGGACTCCAGGATCATGACCTGAGCCGAAGGCAGTCGCCCAACCAACTGAGCCACCCAGGCGCCCCCCCCCAAGTTCTGAATTTTAAATTTAGCTCCATGAAAGCTGACTTTAAAGTGCAAAGGTTCTGGGGTGCTTGGGTGGCTCAGTCAGTAAAGTGTCTGCCTTCGGCTCAGGTCATGATTTCCAGGTCCTGGGATTAAGTCCTGCATCAGGCTTCCTGCTCAGCAGTGAGTCTGCTTCTCTCTCTCTCTCCCTCTGCTCACTCTCTCTCTCAAATAAATAAATAAAATCTTTAAAAAAATAAAGTGCAAAGGGCGCCTGGGTGGCTCAGTCGTTAAGCGTCTGCCTTCAGCTCAGGTCATGATCCCAGCGTCCTGGGATCGAGCCCCGCATCGGGCTCCCTGCTCCGCGGGAAGCCTGCTTCTCCCTCTCTGTCTCCCCCTGCTTGTGTTTCCTCTCTCACTGTGTCTCTCTGTCAAATAAATAAATAAAATCTTTAAAAATAAAAAATAAAAAAAATAAAGTGCAAACGGTCCATTTTGTAGCTGACATAAATATATCCATTACATTTATTTCAAAATTTTGGTAGATCAAACAACACATTTTAAAATTAGAATAAATAATATCATGTCATGTAAAATTCATCTAAATTTAAAATATAACATGACACTCAGAGCAAAGTTTCCTGCCATTTTTGATACCCACTAGGTGTATTGCTTTAGAAAATTTTAGAAATATTAATATAGGAAACATTTACTAAAATCTGCATTTCATATTAAAAGTGGCATTCTTGGTGCACCTGGGAGGCACAGTCAGTTGAGTGTCAGACTCTTGGTTTTGGCTCAGGTCATGATCTCAGGGCTGTGAGACTGAGCCCCACATTGGGCTCTGCACTCAGCACAGAGTCGGTTTGAGACTCTCTCTCCCTCTCCCTCTGCCCCTAACCCCCTGCACATGCTCTCTTTCTCTCTAAAATAAATAAATACATCTTAAAAAAAGAAAACTTCATATTTAAAAAATAAAAAATAAAAGTGACAGTCTTATTCCTATAACAAAAAAGTGATACTCGGTATCATTATAATTGACAAATATTTGAAAATTTACTAAGAATACAAATATATTAAAACAGAATTGAAAGGCATAGAAACTAAAATGAAGAACTTGGGTTTCGCATATTTTATGAGTATAATATGAATTTGTGAACATAAATTAAACAATTTTTTGGCCAAAATTTAAAAAGTGGAGAAAGCTGCTTTCAAGGTTCCTTTTCCAGGTAAGATGAGGTAAGCACACTCCACCCTGTTTTTTCCCCTGAATGTAGCTATAAACGTTGAATAAAATGTATGGAACAGCTATTTAAAGACTGAAAATAAACAGTGACTGGGAATCAAAGAACAATGGATTGTGAAGTACTACTGATTTGGTGGTGTGTTTTCGCTCTTTTTTTCTTTCTTTTCTTTCCTCCCTCCCTTCCTTTCCTTTCCTTTCTTTTCCTTTCCTTTTCTTTCTTTTTATGTTTCCCTTATCATGTATCTACTGGCCTGAGATATGCATGTAACTCCTAGCCTCTACCTAACACATCCAGAATTCCACAAGTGAGCAGTGCAGTGCAGATAGAATGATCCAGGAGAAGCCCTTATCTAACACTAATTTGAGAATAGCAAAGGGAACTCCTAATGCTCAGAAAGTGCAGAATTTGCCTTCCCTCCCCCCCTTTCTTTTCTCCAATCTCTTTCCCAAGCCCTGAGGCCACTTTGTTGTCATGGTAACAGTGGCAGCTAAGGGAGCTCACAAGAACAAAAAGTAAGAGTTAGGAAACTTTCCCCTCTATTGAGAGAAGTTGCAGTTCTGAGACAGTAGGGCCAACATATATTATTTTTATGTTTTCTTTCTCTGTCTTCTGACCATTTCATCCCAGAACATGGTCTAAATCACGGCTCAAGGACTGAAAAGGGGAACCAGTGGAAACAGAAAGTACTGGGAGATTGTGGAGAAAGAGGAGCTTGAGAAAGGGATTCCTTGAAATAGCACAAGAATTCACAGGCTCACCGCCCCCTCTAACTCTCTTAGTGTTGATTTCATTCCAATTAACATACCAAAGACTGAAACTGCGCAGGCTCTAAACTGAACTCTGGGTGGTGTAAAGACTAGATAGTAAACCATTTTGGCTTTATGTGCCATATTGTCTCTTTCAAAACTACTGAAATTTCCAGTTGCAGCATGAAAGCAGCTATAGACAAATAAAAGGGCATGCCTGTTACATTAAAATTTTATTTACAAACACAGGTTTGGGGCATAATTTATGTCTTGGACTGTAAGTCAACAGAAATATGTGACAGTGTTCATTGCAGCACAAGGGTGAATATTATGGTTTCAGCAGACAAAATAACACTTTTGTGTTCTCACTCCAACAATAATTGCTGCTTTAAAATTGTAAATGCATTTTACCTTTGTTTTCTCATCTATATAATAGTTAAATTCATAGAACAACTCCATGTACATTTTCTTAACTTTAATTTCAGAAAAAAATATGGCACAAAATAGCCTCTGAGTAAGTACTTGCTTGAATTAATATTATCCTTATATATTGTGTATAATATATTAAACACATATAAAGAAACAAATTTATGAAACATATTAATGTATTTTATGTATCTTATAAATATAACTTTAAAAAGGGCACCAAAGTTAAAAAAATAAAAGACACCAAAGTATTAATGGTGGTAATGCACTGCAATGATTAATTTCTGGAATTGGGGGTATAGGTGGAAAGTTCTTAACTGTAAAAAATTACAATTATTTTTCCATTTTGTTTCTTTTCTGTTGCTGACAAGGATTCTTTGCTTGACCAAACTTTAGTCAGGCTCCTGAACTTTCTCTTGGTCCCATGTGTGCACTTCCTTGTAAAATCTACTTTTAGCAAGAACTCCACAAGGTCACATTAACCAGAAACTCCCACCCTAAATATTTGAACATTCTTGAACATCCTTAATTAGCTTCCTTATCTTCCACCAACCCCCCGTTTGTGTCTGTTGAGCCTGGCCTTTTTCAGCAAGAATCCTATTAGGTTGATTCAGCAGAACTCTGAAATTTCATCTGATTCCCACCCTAGTTTTTGGCTATAAATCCAAATACTATATTCAAGAGTTGAGACTAACTTCTTTCTTCTACTATAAAATCCCATTGCAGTTGTCCTTATACCTATTACAATAGTCCTGAATAAAGTCTAACTTCCCATTTTTAACAAAGGTCATTGAATATTTTTCTTTAACATTACAACTGGATGTATTCCACTTTCAAAAAAAACAACAATAGGATAGACAATGTAGCAAAATAAGTATACAAGATTATAGAACAATGATAGTGTCAACTAATAAATTATAGCAGACCATAGTGCCTTAATGTTGGGATTCCCTCCCTTCCCCTTAACCTTCTCTAATATTGCTTAAATATTTCATTATAAAGCAAAAAATGGAGGTAAAATCAAAATAATTTACAACAAAAATAAAACTTGAGTTTTGGGGTTGTAGAAACTACAATGTTGTTTACCATGAGCAAGATGATGATTAAGCTGCAGAGTCAGAAACCAACTTCCTTAGTCAGTTCATACATTTATAAAGAAAACTTTGCTGGAACAGTCATATCTGTTCATTCATGTATGGTCTATGGTTGCTTTCATGTTACAACTGCAGAGATGAGTAACTGTCACAGAGACCATTGCAGGCCTTCCAAGTTTAAAATGCTTAATATCTAGCCCTTTATAGAAAAAAAAAATGCTGACCTCTGAATTAAAGAGTTTGGGGAATATTTTCTATGAAGAAGGAAGAAAAGGAAGGAAGGAAGGAAGGAAGGAAAAGGGTGAGTCAGAACTGGAAGGATAGCATAGGTGAACCAGAGGCAGTAGCAGTTACAACAATTTTGGGATTGAATGATCAGTTCTAAGATGACAGCTAGGGTAATGGAGTAAGATAAGTCAGGATACATAGAAAACCAAGGTTCAACAGATGTTTTAAAAGCCTTGAAACCTTTTCAACTTTGCACAAAATTTTTTTAAAAAATCTTAAGAAGAATTTTATAATGTGTATATTGAGACTTTGGGACAGTTTAACTTTGAAGCCCCTAAAGTTTTCTTATATTAAAGGTATTTTACTGAAATAGTAAGAAAATAAACCATTAGAGAATCAATAAAGAATCTTAAGGAACATGTAGAAATGATTAAAATAGTATACCATTAAAAAACCCTCAAGATCAGTGTTATTAAAAAATATTTAAACTTTGCAGATGGACGCAATAAAGGAAATATAAAGAAAGGGTATAAAATTATGGTTTTTGGTAATGCTTATGTAACTACTGAAAAAGAGGAAGAAAGGGTCGTGGGAACTTCACAGTAGGTAGTTTTCGCGGGGGCAGGGACAAAAAACCCGAGACTAATACAAAGTTGAAGAGCAAGAACCCAAAGCAAGATGCGAGTCTGGGGAGACTTTTTTTTTTTTTTTTTTAATGGGACGATACTTAAATAATCTGTTAAAGTCTTTGAGGCGAACACGACTGACAGGAAATTCACTGAGCGCGCCTTAAAGAGGAACTGACACAGAGAAGAGCACGGAAACGGAAACCAGGACGCGAAGGAGTGCTGCACCTGAAAATGCCCCGCCCACGCGCCGCGGAGCTTGCAGGATCGGCTTTTGCTGCGGCCAGAAAACCACGTGACCTTCCCACAGCGCACTGCGAGCAAGCCGGCCGCGCTATGTAATGGCGCATTTCCTGCCCGTTATTTTCCCGGCGGGCGCGCTTTGATGGCTGGCTGTGTAGTACCAGTTGGAATCCCGGGGTGTCAGACTGCGTGGCTCCGCTGGGGAGCCTCGAACAAACACACCAGGCCTATCAGAGTGGAAAATGTTTTAAAGTATGATAATGTATCAAGGCTTTAGCCTAAGAAATCACGCTCCTTAACTATAGTGTGACTAAACAGGAAAATAATGTTTGTAAACACACACATTTCCAAGGATGAATGTGACATAGTGTGAAGTCAACCGCCCTAGTTTTATATAAAATATCCGCTATATATATATGTCCATGATAATTCCAAATGAAATCAATCTGATAGAATTCACACATCAATGCTTAACCTTTATGTTACTTGTAGAAAAATGTAAAGTGGATATGGGCCAGGCTTACCTATATCTTTATCGAGAATGATCATGAATAACATTTTTTCCCCACAGAAATTATTTATTATGCTTCACTTTTCAAATAAATATTTAAAATATCCTGCTCAAATGAACACAGGCATTTCTGGTTCCTGGATCCCATCTGTTTTTTCCCCCTTAACTTTTTATTTAGTTTGCTGTTGGCCTCCCATTTCTGTTGATGCTAGATGGCGCTCTGAGCCCAGGGGTCTCTGATTCCAAAAAACAGTGTAGCACGTACTTCTGAAATATGAGAAGGTGAGTTTAAGGCTTGAAAGTAACCTGTGTTTGGAGCTGAATTGCCTCCTTATAGGAGGGGAGTTCATGGTCTGACTTGGCATCTTTCATATGGAAGTCTAACTCGATCAAGAGAAGGCTGTACCCTGCAAACACTGTTTTTGTGTGTGTGTGTGTGTGTGTGGCCATTTTTCCTGGAACTTAGGCTTTCTCTTTTTTTTTTTTTGTTTCCATGCCATACTTTTTCTTTGCCTAGTCTTTCTCTAAACCCCATAAATTTTGTTATTCAAATTTACAAGTCTCTCAAATTCTCATTTTACAGTTACACTGTTCCTAGTAAGCAGACCCCATAGTAGCCCAGTGAAATGTGAAAAACTATAATATCCAACAGTAACAATAAAATGTCCCCCAAACCTAGCCCAGGCATATATTTCCAGCTCTCTTCAAGTGTACTGAAATTGCTACTTTCCATGTGATTTCTCACATCTTTTGTCTTTTATACATACCCTGACCCCTACAATTTCTTTTTTGGCTTCCCTAGCTCTAATTTCAATGGTTTTCTGCTCTTATTCTTTATTCAATCATAGAATGTTTCTTCAGCAAATCTTCAATGACCACTTAAATTCAGGTTGCATGCTAGTACATGGTGTGGGTTGCAGCAGAGTAATACACATTCCCTCCTACAGCATATCTAATCATATTTCCATTGCTATTTGAATCTCCACTTGCCTGATGTCTCAAGTAAAAAGAGAAAATTTATATTGGTTTTTCATTTGTCCATTCTTCATATGTAGCAAAATACATGTCACATGGTTATCACTCAATTATTTTACTTTTCAAAATTGAATGGGTTAAAATCAATTGTCTTTCTGATACACATAGGGATAAATCTGACAAAATATGTGCACAATTTGTACTCTGAATATTGTACAACACTGATAAGATTAATACAAAATATTTAAATGTAGAAATAGTCCAATCTCATGGATTAGAAGGGTCAATATTTTTAAGATGTCAATTATTGCATATTTATCTAAGGATCCAAGGGTTTTTTTACACAATCCCCAATCAGTATCTCATTATGAACTTTTGTAGAAATTGACAAGTGGATTCTAAAATTTATGTAGGAAAGTAAAACACTTAGCCAAATTAATTCAGAAAATAAGGAGCAAAGTTAGAGGACTCATATAATTTATTTCAAGACTTAATATAAAGGAAAGTTGATATAAAGATAGATATTTAAATAAATGGAACATCATAGCATCCAGAAATAAACCTATAGGTATCTGGTCAGTAGGTTTTTGATAAATGTGCTAAGGGAAGTCAATGGAGAAAGGACAGTATTTGCAACAAATGGTGCTAAGACATTTGAGCACTCATATGCCAACAACAACAACAAAATGAAGCCATCCAATTGTATTCTGCACTATATTAAAAATCAACTCAAAATTTATCATAGATATAAATATAAAACCTTAATATATAAGATATCTAAAAGAAAACACAGCAGGTAACCTTTGTGATCTTGGGATAAGCAAAAAACTCATGGATAGGAAATAAATATTAAAAGCCACAAAAAATGGATAAATTGTATTTAATCAATATTAAAAATAAGTTCTATTCTATGAAAGACTGTCAACTTCCATAGACTTAAAGAAAATATTTTCAAAACATAACTGATACGAATCTTGTATCAAGAATTTGTGTGTGTGTATACATATAAACATATATATAATATATGGTTTAGTAACAAAATAGTATGTACTATGAATTTTAGTAACAATAAAACAAACACAATTTTTAAAGCAGGAAAATTGATACTTAACCAAAGAAGAGCTGGCAAACAAGCCCATGAAAATATGCTCCACACCACTGTCATCAGACAGATGTGAACTGAAACCACAATGAGACACCACTACCCATCTACTAGAATAATTTTAAAAAGTTAAAAATATACTGCTAATACCAAATGCTAGGAAATATGGCCTTTAAATAAGTGATTAAATTTAAATGAGGCCAATAGGGTGGGTCCTTATCTACTCTGACTGGTGTCCTTATAAGAAGAAGAAAAAATGGACAGGCAAAGAAATATCAGGGATGCTGACACAGAAAGACCATATGAGGATACATTAAGAAGGCAGTCATCGGCAAGCCAAAAGAGAGTCCTCAGAAGAAACCAAACCTTTCAACACCTTGATGTTGGACTTCTAGTCTCCACAACTGTGAAAAAATAAATTTCATTGGTTTAAGCCATCCAGTCTGTGGTATTTTGTTATGGAAGCTCTAGCAAATTAATGCATTGCTCTAATAACTAACTCATTATCTCACTTTAGAAATTGACTCCTTGACCAGATGATTTTGAAAATTTAGTTATTAAGGATGAATTTTTCTGTCTGAGCTATAAACTCCAGTTTTCACACACAAATCAATGTATTTCATCCATGTATTAATTCAATATTTAAGTGTTTTCACCAGGGAGGTCAAAGAAATATCCTGGGGGATATATAAGTGAAAGGTCAAATAGAACTTTTTGACTTCAAAGAGCTTACATTCTAGTTCTTGTGTTGCAGGTGCTAAGTATAAAAGTCATAAACATGGTGGTTACATCTCTTATCAACAGGAGAAATGGAAATAAGCTTTCAAGAAGCTTCCCTGTGACTTTCTAGCATCACAGAGGAGTCAATAACTAGGCACCACCCCCATTATACATGCTTTTGTTTCATTATCTTTTTTTTTTTTAATTTTAATGGTGTATTTTATTTAACCTAATACATCCAAATATTGTCTTTCCAACATGTTTCATTACCTTTTGAGTTTGTCTTGTTACTCATCTGTAGCAAGAATCCCCAGTTTCTGTTGTTGCTGTTGTTTTCATCTAACTGCCATCTTGCTTCACCAAGTTGAACCACTGAACCTAAGCTCTTCGTAGCTGATATCAATAGGTGGCAATATTATTTTTCTAAAAAATCAAATTTAAAAGTGTGTAATTGTGGTACACTACACACGTTATAATCTTTACCACATTATTGTTCAGTGTACAGGTCAGTACAATTAAGTACATTCACACTGTTGTACAACTGATCTCTAAAACTCCTTTCATCTTGTGAAAATGAAACTCTATGCCCATTAAACAACAACCCCTCCATTTATCCCTCACCCCAACTACTATCTGAATAAGTGGATTCTTTCCATATTTATCTTTTTGTGATCAGTTTATTTCACTTACCCTAATGTCCTCAAGGTTCATTCATTTTGCAGCCTGTTTCAGAATTTCCTTCCTTTGAAGGTTAATATCCCATTGTATGTATATACTACATTTTATCTGTTCATCTGTTGATGGACACTGGTTGCTCCCAACTTTTGGCTCTTGTGGATAATGCTACAATGAACATGGGTGTATAAATATTTCTTCAAGACCCTGCTTTCAGTTTTTTTAGTACATACCCAAAAATGGAATTATGGGATGATATGATAATTCTATTTTGAATTTTTTGAGGAACCACTATACTCTTTTCCATCACAGCTGTACCATTTTACATTTCCATCAACAATGAACAAGGATTATAATTTTTCCATATCCTCATGAACACTTGATATTTTCTGTTTTGATTTCATTTTTTAGAAGCCATCTTAATAGGTGTAAGGTGGTATTTCATCAGGGTTTTGACTGGCATTTCCCTGATGATTACTGATCTTGAGACTCTCTCCATATACTTACTGGACATTTGCATATGATTTTTGGAGAAACATTTATTGCAAATATTTGCTCCTATTCCATGTTGCCTTATCAGTCTATTGATTGTGTCTTTGGATGCACAGAAGTTGTTAATATTGATGTACTCCAATTTATCTATATTTATTTTGTTGCCTGTGCTTTTACTTCATATCCAAGAAATCACTGCCAAATCCAATATTTAAGTTGTCCCAATATGTTTTCTTCAAAGACTTTTATAGTTTCTAGACCTTACATTTAGGTCTTTGACCCATTTTGAGTTGGTTTTGTATATGGTATAAAGTAAAGGTCCTACTTTATACTTTTGCATGTGGATATCCAGTTTTTCTAACACCATTTGTTGAAGATTGTCCTTCCCCCATTGAATGGTCTTGGAACTCTTGTCAAAATAATTTGACCATACAAAAAAGGGTTTACATCTGAGTTCTCTATTCTGTTCCATTGTTCTATGTGACTGTCTGTATGCTAGTACCACACTGTTTTAATTATTGTAGCTTTGTAATAAGTTTTGAAACCAGGAACTATGAGAACTTCAACTTTGTCCTTTTTCAGGATTTTTTTAAATACTATTTAGGATCTATTGAGACTCCATATTAATTTTGAATGCAATGTTGTTTTTGATACTGATATAATTATCTTCTTCACTAAACTCTAGTTTCTCTAAGCCTCTTCAACGAGGCCTAAACCTTGACTTATAAAAACTATAGACTCTCAGTATAAATGATTTTGCCCACCCCCCTACATGTACATTAAAAATTTTAAATACTATCAGAGTTCTAACAGTTCACTCCTTAGGATGACTTAAAGCTGCCAAAATAGTTTACTGTCATTTCTAACCAACACTTGATGACAGGCCCCTGTTCCTTTTATTAAACATTTACTAAAAAAGACTTACAATTGTGAGTTCTCTTTGTGTCCCTCTGAAATACATATGTGTATCTCTTTCAATTCAGAGCTATCTTTCTCAAGGACCCAAAGCCACTACTTTGAAATGAAATTAGGAAACATAGCGTCTCTGCCTTTCAGTCTCTGTGGTTGAGATAGAATCTTAACTTTAATAATTGTCAGCTAACAGACACAGTTTGCCTAATCACATTTACACTTACCAATCCTTTGTCATTTTTCACTTCCCTGACTCTACTAAGCCCCACTCACCTCCATCCGTTTTTCCTCATTCTCTCTTTAAAATGTCCAGTCTTCTCTGTACAAATAGATGTTGGACCATCTTTTCTATTGCAGTAGTATATTATTGATTGAAATCTGTCCTTACCACTTTAAGTGGTGTCCAGCTTTGTTTATATATTCGACAATAGCACTACATTGCATTTCTTTGGAGGGAGGAGAACTTGAATATCATATGTTACTTTAAAAATCTTAGCATTTCAGTAAACATCACATGACAGGTTCTTTGCTGTTATAGCCCATTGCTTGAGGCCATTCCCCATATAGAGGTTATTCTGAGAGTAGTACTGTCATCAAGCCAAAGCAGAGATACCAAGGCAGCTTTTCAGCATGGTGTTCAAAGAAAGTGCTACTAGAAGACAGGAGAATGAAATTAATAGCCTTGGAGTAATAGCTTCAGAGGGAGGCAAACAAAACATTTAAAATTCCAGATTTTTTGCTACTTACGTGCTGTTGGAAGTGGGTTTTCATACTGAGGAGTAGTATTTGTGGAATCTGGCTGCCTGAGCTGAATTCTCAATTCTGCCATTTTCTGTGTGGCTTTGGTTAAGTTTCTTAACTTGGATATGCCTCCGATTTCTGGTCTGTAAAATAGCAATGAGAGTCCTGATAAGATATTTTAAAACTTAGAGGTGACAATATATTTGGATATTAAAACTATGGTTAATATATACTGGTATCTGCATTGCCAAACATGATTCTAGGAACTCTTTATGAATGTTCTCACTGCTGGGCTGTTGGATATGAATACTAGGTAATAAAACAGGTTCTGTCTCCTGGAAGTAACTGCAAACCACACTTTGGCAGTCAGTTTTCAAAGCGGGTGTCACAAGCCAAATTCCCCATGTCTGCGTTCCCTTTTGACTGTACATCTAGAATCAAGCAGTAATTTCTAGCCAATTTGGAGATTGGTAAAAAAGGTACATCCTTTGTTCTGTGTGGCTTTTTCTTTCTGCACTGCTGCTCACCAACTTAATAAAAATCTCTTCTCAAAAAAATAAATAACAATAACAAGTATTTGTTGAGAATAATTATATACGAGTTACTGTTATTAACATATTAAATTCCCACATATCTCTATGAGGTGATCGTTGTTGTTATTGCCCTGGAACATATAACAAAATCAGGTATTTAATAACTGACAGGCAGTCTTTGATCTAATAAGTGGTAGAAACAGGAATGCCTCAGTCAATTCCCCAGATTTGTTACCAGTTTTTAACAACTAGGCATATTTTAGGATTACATAAAACTGAAAATAGTATTTGGTATGTGGTACTACCTTCTGTCTGCAGTGGCCTAAAACACTCCTCAGATGCAGAAGAGGGAAGTATGACAGACACTGCATATTGCTTCACTCAAGATCTAGCTCACTGTACTTTATCAAGCCATCCTCCAAGTCTAGTGATAAGACGACAACCATGCCAGTTACCATGCAGATAGGGTTGCTATGTTCATCATTACTCCACTGAGATATGGGTCACAGAATTATGGGAACTGTGCAGGGAAAAAAAAAAGGCAAAGAGACAAGGAAAAGTCATGTGAACTTGGCCCTCAACCCTTTAATCCTCCTGACTGCAAAACAATACATGTCATAGCTATCTTGCAACAAGTCCAAGGGTGAAGAGTTATACATTAGAGATAAAGGAAATGATGTGTATAAGTAGATTGAACCACTCACAGGGACCCTAATCTGCCTTTCCTATGATTTCTTGTTATGTTTAGCCAACAAACTTACAATAATTATTATGAAATAATTCAAGTAGAGTTTTCTATTTATAAGTGCAAAACAAAATTATCATTGAAATACAGAGCAACCATTAAGGTTTATCACCTCTATTTCTTTTTCCCCAAATCCTCTATTTTCCCTTAAATTTGGGAATCATCTTTGTTCTTTGCTACAAAAATGCCACATTCTATGTAGTTTGCATGAAGCAGTAGATTGTTCTATACATTCAGGAAAAATTAAGTTAATGGTGACAGGAATAAATAGAGTGACGATGAGACACAATTTTTTGACTGAGATCTGGTTTTTAAATTCTCTGTGTAGAGTACTGATGTCTGCTATTGGCATCTTGACTGCTGACATACACTTTGGAGCAAAAATATCCTTAAGACATCATGCTTTTGCTCCATTTTTTGCTCACATCTCATAAACCTAGAACAAATGCCCCCCCCCCCACCTCCCAGAATAATTTTTAGATATTTAGATCAAGAATTTTATTACTTCCATAGCAGACACATGCTATTGAGTCTCAGAGATGCACCCTGTGAGGATGCTTCCTTCATAAGAGGATGCGTTCCTTTCAACATCTGTGCTGTCTACATTTCTGGCATTAAATAAATCTAAGTCTGCTTGTTTCTACCCTCTTCTTGCTTTTGTATCTCTTAGTGGTTTGGGGTGAGGAATCCCCTATTCAACCCAGGTCAAGGAATCCCACAGATGTGTCGAGGTTTCAGCTTGAAACAATGAACATTGATGAATCAGCTAAATAATAGAAAGGTGGATAAATAATTGATGAAGTCAATATAATGATAATTTTAAAAAGTCACAAACATGAATATTTTAATATTATGTTAATTGATAAAATATTACAATTCCATTCCTAAAAGATCATATTACAAAAGTATGTGCTGCCTGGAACAGACATACATACACACATTTTGAGTGGCATTTTTTATTTCACTGAAAACAATTTTAGTATCCTCTCATCAAAGAGTGAGAAAAGAATACATATTTACATTATTGACCAGGAATATAAAGAAACATCATACAGACATTTAAAAAATGATGTGGAAGTAATCACAGGCTCCAACTAAGGTCTACAGCTCTTGGATAAGGAGAAAAACAAACAATATTACAAAATTCATACTTGCCCAGTAAAGAAGTGTCTGGTCTCTGCATTCAGAGTTGGAGTCTTAGTGTTCTGTGTATACAAATGAATGCCTTTGTGAATCTTTCACAATTAGAACAAATTAAGCCATATACTAAAATATTCACAGCACTTTTTTTAAGCATGAGGCTGATAAAATTTCTGGAAAACACTAACATAGTGAAAATGTCACGTCTGTCTTTCCACTAAAAAAATCAATTTAGTAAAGAGTAATGCTTGAAAATATTAAAATAATTGAAAAATGATTTCAAAATTATTTGAAAAATGATTATGTATGCATTTTAAAAACAGGAATGAAAAGTATACACAATACAAAAAATATGAATCTGGTTGTAGATGATGTTTATATGATTTTTTAAAATGAGAATTTATACATGTCTTAAAAATATTTACATACCAAACAAAATGCAAGAACAAATATCACAAGGCAAGGCCTAAAGCAATAACGCACAGCAAGCAGTATGATTTCTGAACAAACATTCTTTGCAAATTCTCCAACTGAATCCAGAGGGAGAGCAAGAAGCAGCTAGCCTAGCCTGCACAGCAGACCCCGCAGAGAAGTCCTCAGATCAGCGTCGCCCGCTGGGGCCCTGCCCTTGCTGGGCGAGGTAAAGAGATGGACTGCTTCTACGAAGTCATCTGCGCTTGCGCAGGAGGCTCTCTGGGCCGCCACTCCTGGGGCTCCCGCCACAGCTGGCTGTTGCTGGCACGAAGAGTGGAAAGTCCCGGAGGCTGAAGAAAGCAGAAGGGAGGAGGGGGGCGGGGGCGGGGAAGAGGCGTGCCATTGAACAAATTCAGAGAATGTACTAAAACATGAAAGCGGGAATGGTGTTGGGAGGTTTCCTAGGATTTACAAGGACTTTAGAGTCAACAGCAATACATAATCTTCTATCACATCCTGTCTGGGGGGAAAAATCAGCTGTGAAAGTCTTGGGGGCCGGTTGGAGAAATTTTCATGTGGAACAGAATCATGACCTAAGGGAACTATCCCCTTCATTTTTGATAGGAAGGATTTAGGTATTGTGGTTATTGAAGAAAGAATATCCTTATTTTGTAAAAATGCAGGCAGAAATGTCATGATGCTTTATATACTTTAAAATTGTCTACTTCACACTTAGGTATACAATGAGTTTACTATGGAAATATGTTAATAATTTTCTATTGCGGTGGTTGGATATAGGTGTTCATTTTACTATTCCTTTCATTTTTCTAAAAAGAAATCAAATTTTATTACACGTTTAAGCTTTTAAATTCAAGAAAGAAGTCATGTGCCAAATCATATACTAAAATGATAAAGGTACCAGAGCACCATATATTGCAATAACAATTTAATTCGCTTAAATGTGTTCCAACTTTCTATAAAATATTTTTTTAAACAGATCCCTTCTCTGCGCAGCCGCAAACCCGGTTTATACTCAGCATTCTGACTGCTCTTGGCTTCCAGCATGTGGACACCAGATGGCGTAGTGAGCTGGCAGCTCAGAATGTTTAAATCAATGCATCCCATAGACATGGGCAAAATGAGGGAGGGGAAAGGAGCTTGCCCTCAGGGCGGTGTGGGGTGTAAGGGATGAAAATAGAAAGGGGAACAGGAGTACTCAAGGTCCTTGCCATTACGAAAGCCTGTGAGCTCTCTCTGCTCCCTGCACCCTTGCTCCTTCCCAAGCCTAGATCCCCAATTGGCAATGTCCAGGAACATGCTCAGTGGACAGAAACCATCCTCACTTGTTCTTTCTGACAGGCAGACCTTATGGGCTGCAGGTAACATTTCAAGGAACAAGACTTGTACATTAAAAATTCCTCAACACCGCATTCATTCCTCTGTAGGCTGCCTGGCATCACTTCCTGTTTTTCCTCTCCCGCCTGTCTAGTCCCATGTTCTGCCCTTCATGCTCCTGACATCCTCACAAATTACCGTTCTCAGAGGCCCTTTAAATCCATTGGCCTCTTCCCATTCCCTTGCTTATGGTGAGGGCATGTTGGTACAAAGAAATAGAGGTAAGAATTTCTTACTTTTTCTTATTGTAAACAATACAAAAAAGATGAGAGTGCAGTGATATTGTTAAAACGCTAAAAAGAAAAAATATCAATCTTGTATTCTGTGCAAAGCAAAACATATTTTTTCAAAAACAAAGGAAAAATAAAGAATTTTTCATGTATGTTTAAGCTGAAAGAAGTCATCACAAATAGACCGTCATTATAGGAATTGTTAAATATCCAGCAGAAGGAACAAAATACGAGATGGGAATGTAAATCTACACCAAGGAATGAAGAGCACAGGAATTTGTAAACACATGAATAAACATATATTTTTTTCTTATTTAAATATCAGTGTATAATTTACAGTTTAGACAAAATAATCATAATGCAATGTGGGGTTATTTGTGTAAAAGTAAAATTTATTACAGCAATTTCATACAGCTTAGAAAATAAGAAATGGAATTATAGTATTTTAAGGTTTTTATATGTTGTGTGAAGTGGTATAATATCACTGGAAGATAAACTTTGAAGCTAAACATGTTTTGTTTTTTTTTTAAGATTTTATTTATTTGACAGAGAGACAGCGAGAGAGGGAACACAAGCAAGGGGAGTGGAAGAGGGAGAAGCAGGCTTCCCGCTGAGCAGGGAGCCCAATGCAAGGCTAAATCCCAGGACCCTGGGATCATGACCTGAGCTGAAGGCAGACGCTTAAAGACTGAGCCACCCAGGCGCCCCTGAAGTTGAACATGTTTACAGTAAATTCTAAATCAACCACAATAATAATTTAAAAGTTATAGATGAATAGCCAATAAGGAAAACAAAGTGGAATCATTAGACATACAATATTATTGCAAATATGGCAGATAAATAAGAACAAGTGATCAAAGAATACATGTGACAAATAGAAAAATGATCCATTTTAACTTAACTATATTAATGATGATTTTAAATGTAAAGGGTGTAAATCCACAAATTCAAAGACACATTGTCAGATTTGACATAAACACAAGAGCCAAGTATAAGTTGCCTGCAGAAATGTATTTTAAATTTAAAGGTATAAATAGGGAAAAACTAAAAGTATAGACAATTATATATATACTATTCTAACAAAAATCAAAAGATATCTTTAAGACAACATTAGTATCATTTAAATTAAATGTTATACTAAAAACACACCATCAGGGATAAAGAAGGTTATTTCACAAATTCTTTTTTTTTTTCTTTTAAGTGGGCTCTGCACCCAACATGGGGCTTGAGTTCTCGACGCTGAGGTCAAGAGTCAAATGCTATACTGATTGACCTAGCTAGGTGCTCCCAAGAAGGTTATTTCATAGTAACAACTTGTCAATTTATCAAGAGGACATAACAATCCTAATCCTTCATACACCAAATAACAGATTTTCAAAATGTCAACTCAAAAAATCTGATAATACCTCAAGGAGAAATACACAAATCCAAGATTATATTTGGAAATTAAGATACTCCTCAATATTTAGTAGAAAAGGAGAAAAATATCAGGAAGGATATAGAATATTTTTATTTTTTTAAAGATTTTATTTATTTATTTGACAGAGAGAGAGAGAGAGAGAGGGAGCACAAACAGGGGGAGTGACAGCCAGAGGGAGAGGGAGAAGCAGGCTCCCTGCTGAGCAGGGATCCCGATGCAGAGCTTGATCCAAGGACCCTGAGATCATGACCTGAGCTGAAGGCAGATGCTTAACTGAATGAGCCACCCAGGCGCCCTGAATATTTGAACAATACTATCAACTAATTAATCATTTATAGATTTATTTGCTTTACTCAACAGCAACAGAGTACACACTCTTCTCAAGGAGTGGTATGTATATATACAATGGGATATTCCTCAGCCATAAAAAAAAAAAAAATGAAATCTTGCCATTTACAATGAAATAGATGGAGCTAGAGAGAGAGACAAACCAAAAAACAGACTTTTGGAGCATTTACCATGATAGCCCATATTCTGGGACAAAAAAAGTTAAATAAATTTAAAAGAATCAAGGCATACAAACTCTAACATTCATTCTGGATCAAGTCTATCATAAAAGTAGGGCTCAAAGCCCAAAGAAAGGAGTTTCTTTCCTCAACCTGATAAAAAACATTTACAAAACCTATGGCTGATATCAAATATAATGGTAAAAAACTGATCCATTCTCTTTAGGATTGAAGTGAGCCAAAGATGTCCCACTCTCAGCACTTTTTCAACAAAGTACTAGATGCTTTAGCTAAGGAAATCAGGCAAAAAGAAATAAAATGAAAGTCATAGAGGTAGAAAAAAATAAGTAAATTATTTTGTAGTTGGTATATAGGCAATCTCAAAGAATCTACCAAAGAATTCCTAGAATTTAGAAGTGAATTTAGGGAGTTCTCAAGTATAATGTCAACACAGTGAATAGAACATTGGAAATTCAAATTGAAAACTCAATTCCATAGACAATAACCAAATATATATAAAAAACACCTTAGAAATAAGTCTAATACAACAAATGTGGGATCTTTAGCTGAAAATTACAGAACGCTAATAAAAAAAAAAAATCAAACAAGACCAAAATAAGTGGAAAGGTATACCTTGTTCATATAATGAAAGACTCAACATAGCAAAGATGCCAATTCTTCCAAGTTGATATATAGATGTTAAAAAATTCCTATACAAGTCCCATCAAGCTTTTTGGGTAAACATTAGCAAGCATAATTTAAATATTATGTGAAAAGGCAAAGTAGCTAAAATAATTTTGAAAAAGAACAATAAAATTGGAGGAATCACACAACCTGGTTTTTTAAAGTTTTTTTTTTTTAATTTAAATTACAGTTAGTTAACATACAGTATAATAGTAGTTTCAGGTATACAATATAGTGATCAACACTTCCATACAACACCTGGTGTTCATCACAGCAAGTGCACTCCTTAATCCCTATCACCTATTTAACCCATTCCCCCCACTCACCCCTCTCTGGTAACCATCAGTTTGTTCACTATAGTTAAGAGTCTGTTTTTTCGTTTGCCTCTCCCTCTAACTCCAATCATTTCATTGTAAATGGCAAGATTTCATTCTTTTTTACGGCTGAGGAATATCCCATTTATATATATATATACTACTTCTTAATCCATTCTTCAGTTGAATGGACCCTTGGGCTGTTTCTATAATTTGGCTATTGTAGATAATGCTGCTATAAACATTGGGGTGCATATATCCCTTTGAATTAGTATTTTTGTATTCTTTGTGCAAATACCTACTAATGCAATTGCTGGATCATAGGGTAGTTCTATTTTTAACTTTTTCAGAAAACTCCATACTCTTTTCCAGAGTAGCTGCACCAGTTTGCATATCCACCGATAGTGCAGGAGGCTTCCCCTTTCCCTACATCCTCACCAACACCTGTTGTTTCCTAAGTTGTTGATTCTGACTAGTGTGAGGTGATATTTCATTAGTTTTGATTTGCATTTCCACAATGATGAGCATCTTTTCATGAATCTGTTGGCCATCTATATGTCTTCTTTGGAAAAATGTCTATTCATGTCATCTGCCCATTTATTAATTGGATTATTCATTTTTGGGGTTTTGAGTTTTATCAGTTCTTTATGTATTTTGGATACTAACCCTTTATCAGATATGTCATTTGCAAATATCTTCTCCCATTCTGTAGGTTGCCTTTCAGTTTTGTTGACTGTTTATTTTGCTGTGCAGAAGCTTTTTATATTTATGGAGTCCCAATAGGTTTTTTTTTTTTTTCTTTTGTTTCCCTTGCGTAAAGAGACATATCTAGAAAGAAGTTGCTATGGCCAATGTCAGAGATGGTTACTTCCTGTGTTTTCCTCTAGGATTTTAATGGTTTCATGTCTCACATTTAGGTCTGTAATCCATTTTGAATTTATTTTTCACACAACCTGATTTTAAGACTTAGTGTATAGCTACAGTAATCAAGACACTGATATTGGTGAAAGAATAGAAATATATATCAATGGAAAATATAGTTTATAAATAGGCCCAGGCAATAATAACTAAAATATTTTTTAACCAAAACATTTTTTGACAAAGCTTACAAAAGGAATACAGTGGAGATTTAATTTTTAAAGCAGATGGTGTGGTTCTATATCCAATACACACACACACACACACACACACAAACACACATGCACACTGTTCCTCAATTCACACCTCATGCCTTATGCAAAATGAAACTCAGATGGACTGTTTATCTAAATTTAAAATGTAAAACTATAAAACTCTCCAAAGAGGAGAACGTTTGTTGACCTTTGTTTAGAAGAAGAGAAATTTGATATGGCAACAAAAGCATGATATATAAAAGAAAAAAATGGGGGTGCCTGGGTGGCTCAGTCAGTTCAGCATCTGCCTTCGGCTCAGGTCATGATCTCAGGGTCCTGGGATCAAGTCCCACATCGGGCTCCCTATTCAGCGGGGAGTGTGCTTCTACCTCTCCCCTCTGCTCCTGCTCTTTCTCTTTCTCTCCCTCTCTCAAATAAAATAAATAAAATCCTTTAAAAAAGGAAAAAATAGATATTGGACTTCTTCAAAATTAATAACTTTTGCTCTGTGAAAAACACTGTTATGAGATTGAAAAGTCAAGGTACAGAATGGGTGAAAATATTTACAAAGGTATGTCTGATAAAAGACATCCAGAAAAAAAAACAAAGAACTCTCTAAACCAAACAGTAAGAAAAATTTTTAAAAAATCTAATTAAATAATGGGAAAGTCATGAACAGACAGTTTACTAAAGAGAAGATAAGCACATGAAAGATACTCAACATCCTTAGCTATTGGTGAAATTCAAATTAATGTCACCATGGGATACTAGTATACCTACTAAAATTCCTAAAATATATTTTAAAAAAATGACAGTTCCAACACCATACACAAAAATAAAATCAAAACAGATTAAAGACCTAAGTGTGGGACCTGAAACCATAAACATCCTAGAAGAAAATACAGGCAGTAGTGTCTTTGACAGCAGCTGTAGCAATATTTTTTTTAAAAAAATATGTCTCCTCAGGCAAGGGAAACAAAAGGATAAATAAATTATTGGGACTATGTCAAAAATAAAAAGCTTTTGCACAGCAAGGGAATCCATCAACAAAGCAAAAAGGCAAACTACTGGGAGAATATATTTGCAAATAATATATCTGATCAGAGGTTAATATCCAAAATTATATAAAGAACTTAACACCAAAAAACAAACAATCTGATTAAAAAATGGGCAGAGTAATATAGAATTGTTGAATCATGGTATTGTACACCTGAAACTAATTTAAGACTTATTGTTAATTATTCTTAAACAAAAATATATGGACAGAGGTCCTGAGTAGACGTTTTTCCAAAGAAGACATACATATGGCCAACAGACACATCAACAGATGCTCAACATCACTAATCATCAGGGAAATGCAAATCAAAATCACAATGAGATATTATCTTACACCTGTCAGAATGATAGACTCAAAAATAAAAGAAACAACAAGTGTTGGCAAGGATGTGGAGTAAAAGGAACACTTGTGCACTGTTGGTGGGAATGCAAATTAGTGCAACCACTATGGAAAATACTTTGGAGGCTCCCCCAAAAATTAAAAATAGAAATACAATATGAGGTATTAATTCTACTACCAAGGATTTACCCAAATAAATAAAAAAAAGAAACTAAAAAAAGATATATGCACTTCTATTATTGTAGCATAATTTACAATTGCCAAGATATGGACACAACCTAAGTATCCATCAATAGATAAATGGATAAATATATATAATGGAATATATAGATATATATCTATATAATGGAATATTACTCAGATATAAAAAGAATGAGATCTTGCCATTGTGACCACATGGATGGACCTAAAGGGTATTATGCTAAGTGAAATAAGTCAGACAAAGACAAATACCATATGACTTCACTCATGTAGAATCTACAAAACAAAACAAATGAATAAACAAACAAAAAGCAGAATCTGACCTATAAATACAAAAAATAAACTGATGTTTGCCAGAGGGAAGGGGGTGGAGGGATGGACAAAGTGAGTGAAGTGGAGTGGGAGATGCAGGTCTCAAGTTATGGAATCAATAAGTCATCGGAATAAAAGACACAGCATAGGGAATATAGTCAATAATACTGTAATAGCATTGTGTGGTGACAGATGGTAGCTACACTTGTGGTGAGCACAGCATAACATATAGAGAAGTTGAATCACTATGTTGTACACCTGAAACTAATAACACTGTGTGTCAACTATGCTCAAATTAAAAAAAAATAATTAAAAAATGACAGTACCAAGTGGTATTAGAAATATATAAATGTACAGTTACTCTGGTAACACAGTTTTGCAGTTTCTAATAAGGTTAAAAATGTACTTACTATAATCTCCAGCAATGTCACTAATGGGAATATACCCTGGAGAAATGAAAACTTACGTTCACACAAGAACATGTACATGATTGTTCATAGCAGCGTCCTTGTAATTTCTAAAAACAGGAAATAACCCAAATATTCTTTCATAGCTGAAGGGAAAAACCAACAAGAGCATACCCATACAATGGAATACTACTCAGCAATATAAATGAATACACTACTGATACATGCATAGCTTGGATGGATTTCAAAGCATAAGCTGAGTGAAAAAAAAGTCAATCTCAAAAGGCTACTTTCCCTAGGATTTAAATTTATACAACATTATTGAAATTATAAAATTGTAGGTATGGGAAAGAGATCAGGGAGGGGAGGGATTAGGGCTGGGAGAAGATGCTACAATCACCAAAAAGTATGATGCAAAAGTAATTTGGAGGGTGATGGAAAAGTTATGCATCCTGAATGTGATGGCTGTTACACAAATATATCTGTGAGATAAAATTCCATAGACTTATATACAAAAAGAGTACATATAAAAAGTGGTGAAATCTAGGGTGCCTGGCTGGCTCAGTCAGTACAGCATGTGACTCTTGATCTCAGGTTTGCAAGTTTGAGCCCCATACTGGGTGTGGAGATTACTTAAAAATAAGGTCTTTTAAAAAAGTTAGTGAAATCCAAAAAGTTTTAAAAAATAATAAAAATGGGTGAAATCCAAACAGGCTGTGTAGTTTAGATAATACCAAGGTCAATTCTTGGTTTTGATAACTGTACTATAACTATACAATGTTTTCATTGGTGGACCTGGAAAAAGGGTACGTGGGAATTCTGTATTCATGATCTATCATGTGTATCATGCTTAAATGTATCTTACAGTTGTGTTTTGCTTATCAGGTTCCCATCAAGAGCCAACATGTTTTGTGTGCTCTTTAATTCTTGAATACTTTCCCTTAAGTGAACTAAACTTATAATTTGAACAGGATAAAGCCTTTTTTTTTTTTTTTTAAGATTTTATTTATTTGAGAGAGAGAAAGAGGCAGAGAGAGAACACAAGTGCAAGGGAGGAGCAGAGGCAGAAACTGACTCCCCACTAAACAGGGAACCCAATGAGGTGCTCGATCCCAGGACCCTGGGATCGTGACCTGAGCCAAAGGCAGATGCTTTACCGACAGAGACACCCAGGTGCCCCCAGGATAAAGCTTTTGACTTTGAGATACCAAATGACAACATAGCCTTTGATACCAAAGTTTGCATCTTTAGTTTTGCAAAACTGAAGCTTCTTATTTTACTCTTGAGAATTTTGCATATCAGTGAACATGACATTGGGTTTTAACTAATTTTTCAGGCTGCCACTCCCCATTTATGAACATGTTTAAGGATTTTTTTCAGACAGGAACTTGAGATGTGTCTGTTCATCCATGGCCAGGGCCAAGTTAGACATAAGGCAATATTTCATTATAATAACCCCAAAATGCATTGTTGCAGAAAGGGAAATGATGCAATAAGAAATAGAGAATAACAAGGCACAGAAAGAATTTATATGAAATCGTAAGGATGTCACTGTTAAACATTTAAATTGAGTTTGGCATATTTATTGTGTGGGCTAATATTATAGTTCTTTTGCAAAAACTGTGACCTTAAGTAATATGCTTTCAGTCTTAGTATTGCTTCTCTAAATTGATTTTCTTGAATGCTTATATATTTCTTGTTTTTATCTTTAAGGTATGAAGTTTAAGTGCATGTAACTATTAAGATAATGGCTAAATAATTGTTAAATTAAGTCTATATCTCAAAAGTGGTCCAAAGCCTTTTTCATGAAATATGTCATGCCACATCTAGTAATTGTTAAAGCTCTGATTCAACATAGATTCTTTCCATAAAAGAACTCTTAGCGCTTGTGCTAAACCCACAACTCAACTGGCAGGTAGGTAACTGGAACAAGCGTCTTTCACACTGGACAAGTGATCCATATACATGCCATCCGAAGAGGTGCAACAGTTACCCCTATTGCCTTTCTCATCTCTTTCTCTGTAATTGGAGCAATATGAAGGCCTAGATATTGAAGATGGTGGAAAAGAAAACTAGAAGGAGGCCAAGACTGTTGGGACATTCCTGAGCTTCTACAATAGTCCTTGTATGCTTACAATGACTTGACTTTTTGATGCAATAAAAATAAATCCTCATTGCATATAGAAGAAACTAGTTTTTCTTTAATACTAGAATTCTTAAAACATGGTTAGTTAGTTTGCATTATATCTGAACAGCACTTATACCAAATTCCTACACAAAAGCCTTCCTGAATATCTTGCTCAGTGGTTCTCATAGCACCTTTGTGCTTTGCTTTCTCTCTGCTCTCTTTTCTGGTTTATTGTCCCTTTTTGTTTGGTTCACAAATCATGTCACTCCCAAACAAACTTCATTGAAGCAGTGGGAAATATTTAGTAAAGGAAGTAGACAGTATTGAAATAACTGCTAAAGTAAATGTAAGAATTATGTACTCTAATTAGTAAATGAGATGCAAAATATTTCTCATGTCATATATATTGTAACTCTACAGGAATATGTATATTATAGTAGGAAATAATACAATTTGGATAATGCTTTGTTATGATGTATTAAGATTCCAGAGATGTACACACTTTGACCTGGAAGTTAAAGTTCTACAAATATATCCCAAATATGTATAATGGGCCTGTAGTGTAGATAAATGTAGAGGTTATGTGTACTCCAATACTGTGTCTTTTGGCAAACCATCAAACAAAAAAACAAAAACCAAACAACCCCCACCCAAAATGGAAACAAACTAAATACTGTATATACCTATCAAATAGGAATGGATGATTGGGTCAACAAATTATGGTGAATTTTTACAATACAATACAAACATTTGAGATAAATAACTACTGAATGTTTAACACATCCACAGTATGGGTCAATAGGACAAGATGTTTATGCCTACACAGTGGTGAGGATAGTGGTATAGAGAGAATGAGGATGAAAACATTCAATTATATCACTTAATACTTATATAACCTTTCACCAGTTACACTACCTACCTCATCCTTAAGGTCCTCTCCTGTGAAATGGGCATAATGGTAATACATACCATGTATTTTTTTTTTCTGAGTAGTCATGTTCTAACCAAATTAAAAATACTAATAATAATGTGTAACAATACTATGACACAGTATATCTAAAAATAAAAGTTATATGATCTCTATATATAGGTCTACATGTGAACACATACAGAGACATACACATGCGTTTGACAAGCATAGATTTGAAAAAAAGATACCAAAGTATGGATATTGGTGGTTACAAATTGCAGAGGAGTCAGAAAGTAGATGGTAGTATAATTTGAATTTTTATCAATAAAAATTCATTTCTTCAAAAGTTAGAAAGTTAATACAGCAAAGTATATATGCACATAGCTCTAAATATTCTATAAAGGAAAATTATAGGGCTATAAAAACAAGAGTTGAAAGTAAATACTGAATGTCGTATCAGGAATTTCATGTTATTGGATTTTTCCCTGCTTCTGTTTCTCCCTTATCTTTGTTAATGTTCTTCCATAATAATTTTTGGAATACAGAAGACCAAACAGGTAAATTCCAAATAATTTGTAACACATAAAAAAGAAAACAGACCTAGACTCGTTTTGTGTGAGGTGCTAGTGAAGGTTTCTAAAATAAACACAGAAGCCTGAACTACGATATAGCACTGGAAGAACAAAGTAGGGTAAACCTGAAACAAAATTCTTTAGTCCAGCAGTTCCAATATGAAATTAAGGGATAGTGGTTAAGAGGAAGAGAGCTGCGTATTAGGGGAAGCTTAAAAGGAAAGTACAAAGCTATTTTGAAATTAATAAAACAACTTTAAGTTGTTTTAAATAAAAATAAAATTGCACTTAAATGATTAAAAATTTTCAAATGGAAGCAAGATTTTATACTGGCAATAATCACAAGATTTTTGGGATACTGCGTTCAATTCTGAAAGGAATTGTGTTCCTGGAACCGGTGTGTGTGTGTGTGTGTGTGTGTGGATAAATAGGTGTGCAAAACACTAAGTACCCAAGTCTACAATGTTCTTACATAATGTTGGCTTCCCATTGAACAAAACAAAAAAAACCCTTCAATTAATCTAAATTAAAACATTTAAAAGAAATGACCAACTGAATTAAGGTAAAATAAAAAACGGAAAGCACTATTAAAAACAATAGTACAAACTTTATTTACGTATTTTCATAGAAATATAAAAAGCAGCGAACATTAAAACACTTAAAAAAAATTTTTTTTTAATTTATTTTACAGAGAGAGACACAGTGAGAGAGGGGACACAAGCAAGGGGGAGTGGGAGAGGGAGAAGTAGGATTCCCGCCGGAGCAGGGAGCCCGACGCGGGGCTCGATCGCAGGACCCCGGGATCATGACCTGAGCCAAAGGCAGTTGCTTAACAACTAAGCCACCGAGGCGCCCTAAAAACACATTTTAACATTTTCCAGAAAAAGCCAATTCCTGTATAGGTTGAAAATCAAACATCAAAATCTGGGGGAACAAACAGCTTAAAAGGAATCAGCCATGGAATACCCAGCACTGCATAAGGTCCGTGTCTCCCCGGCGCAAACGACCAATGGGAAATCCCCGGGTTAGAGCCTTAAACCTGAACGGACCAGAAGAGACCCATGAGACGGAGGCCTAGAGGGACAGAGACGCTACACCTAGTCCCATCCACCAATACCGCGCAGACGCTCATGAGTTTGGCCTTTTCGGACCGCCGTCTTCTTCGCGAGTCACGTGACGTTCCCACAGCGCTCAGCCAGTCAGGCAGCACGGCAGACCAAGGCGTTTTTCCTTGTGGCGGTGCTTTGTAGGAGCCTTTGATTGCGGCAGTCCCGGCACTAACGGAGTCGCTATCCGGAGAACAGAGGCTCACGTCGTGTTCACTGCGGGCTATTCATAAGTCAGGAAAAACAAGAACAACAACAACAACAAAAAAAACAGTTCCAGAACACTCTGTACCCCCACAATTGATTTCCACATCCTCGCTGTTTTTCAGCACAGTATATAAGTGTAAAACGCATAAACTTTTTTCTTTTCTTTTCTTTTAACCGTTGCTTGGAGGACAAAGCATTTCAGGTCGCTTTGTCAAAAAAACTGTACGGTTTAGGGATTCTGTAGCTATATTCTTAAAGGTCAATTCTGAATTTGAAATGTTACAAAGTAGCACGTGCCTTAAGATAAATGTTTCAGCAAATTTACCAGAATCAACAAAAGCATAGTAAGAAGCACATGCCCCCAAATGGTAAAAATAGCAGTCTCACATCTTTCAGGGGACTCCCATACCTGTCTTTCACTGAATATATTTTCTATTAAATACAGAACTTGACTTAATAAAAATGAACTTTTAATTAAAATCCACAATATAGAGGATGGAAAATTCAAAGATATTGACATTATCAGCCATTCATTCATAAAATAACTTTAGATTTTCCATCTTTTGTCATAAATATACATAAATCCCAGATAAAATGATGTTTTCAATGAAAATTAAACAATAAAATATTTTCCTAATGCTCAAATAAATTCAGAAGTGATAAAATTAAATATTTACAATTTTTCTGTAACTGTTGATAGTGTTTAGGTATAATAGGCTGAGTAGGATTTCAAATAAATAGTCAAACATTTCGAAAATATTTGCTATACCCCTAGTGTATTATTTAGGGTAAACTCAGAACACAGACGGACTCAAAATTAAAAAGGAAAGCAAAACATGCATATTTTAAACATATATTAAGTCATAAGAACAGTTTTTTTTCAGAAAATAAACAAGATACATAAAAATAATGAACACTATATACCTTCCAAAAAAACTAAAATAAGCTAATAAGAGAAGCCATGTTAGCTTGACTGGGGAACAAATGAATTGCTAATATTCAGGTTTGAGAACCGCATATTTGATACTTATACATTTTAAGGGTGGATATAGATAGATGTAGCTTTTTTTTTTAACCCATCCATTCTGTCTTTACTAAGTATGATATTTATGAGAATGTTCTCTACAGCATTTTTCAAAAACAGTGAAAAATAAGAAGAAATAAAATGTTTATCAATGGGACATAGACAAATTAATGGGCATACATATGCTAACAAAAATAAAGTAGCTATATATCTAGTGATATAATAAAAGCATATGGCATACTACAAAAATTATTTTTGGACAACAAAATGAATATTGCATACATCTCTAGTTCTATTAAATATATATATTTGTACATATTAAATATATAGAAATATGTATACATAAATAGATAGATATTCAGTTGATATATTTGTAAATGTTATAAAAATCTGATACCTATATTTATATCTATCCAACCCTATATAATTAATTAGTTATAGATATATATTATGTCTAATATATTTGTAAAAATCCTAAAAAATCTGATTGCATAAGCACATTTAAAAGTAGTATGGAATGAAATAGGGGAAAAAAGGAATACTTTATATAAACTCTAAAATTTTTAACTTGTAAGCTTCTGTAATTTTTAAATATTTGCAGTAATCTATTGATTTTGTGATTTAAAAGTATTCTAATCCTCTCTCTGTTGAAGTCCATCATCAGTGGTTCCTTACACTCTGCTCTTTTTAGGACTCACATGTCTCTCCTCACACTAACTACCAAAATATTCAGCAACAGGGAGCCTGGGTTCCCAGCAATTTAATTTTTTTCTGCTCCCATACTTCCATTTCTAGATGACAGATGGCGCTGTAACATGGGTCTTTGATAGCTACATATAGTTCTAGTGCTGACACCTTACGTATGAATAAAGTGCATTTTAACTGGGAAAACGGAGTTGTTCTCAGGGCTTACACATTTCTTTTGAGAACGGTATATTGATGTAAATTTTTAAAGGTGGATTTTAAGGGCTTTAGCAACAGGGGAGAATAAGACACTCTACATGTGGTGAGAAAAGGCTGCAAAATAAGCTCTCCTGTAACTACTCACTGGAAGGGTTTCAATGTGCTTTCTCTTATAATCTAGCATTGTTTTCTGGGCTCAAGATGTCTCCCAAACTTCAAAGCCCCAGAAACATTAATAAACAGTGAGTCTGGAAGGAAAAAGGCTTTTTGTGGCACATCTTGGTTGGAATATGCAGAAAAAGGCCAGACAAAGCAGTGGAAGAGGTATTAGAAAATTGTGAGTAATCATAAAAAAAACAAAAAATGTACACTTAAAATGAAAGACTTGACATGAAAAAGTCAATTACCAATGAAAAAAAATGTTTGAAGTCCAAACAAATTTCCTAACCCTAGCAATTTTAAAGCTGTGAACAAAATCTTTTAAGCCACTTCATTTTAGTATATTTCCAAGAGTTTATGGGCTTATAGAATCCCCTGCCTCATGATATTACTAATGAATTTATAACTTCTTGGTAGTCCACAAGTGCTGGTGAAGAAAGGATAATAGAAAAATATTATAACATTGAATACAAAACATGTATGAAAAAGTCAAATATTATAAACAGGATATTTCAAATCAGAAAAGCAAGCATTAAAGAGTTAATTTTTTAAGAAAAATAATGTTGGAGTAAGGAAGTGCTTGAAAATACATGGAAACATACAAAAGGGTATGGAAGCCATCCTGAAGGAAGATTTGGGAAAATATGTGCATCAAAATAAATAAAGTGGTGTTGTATTATATCTCAAAACATAACATAAACATCCATGAATCCTTACTTATACTTATTTACATCAATATCCTGTCCTCAAAAGAAATGTGTGAGCCTTGAGACAACTCCATTTTTTTAGTTAAAATTCACCTTAGGAGTCTACACTTACATAAATAATTTAATAAATAAACAAATAGGGAAATAAAACAAATATCTCATGCAGAAGAATCCTGAATAACTTATGTAGATACTCCCCTGTCAAGCTGGTAGAGCATTAACTCCCCAGTCTTTAAGTACTGGCTGCTCATTCTAGCTTGCTTCCAAGAAAAAAAAAAAAAAAAAAAAGAGTAGCTTTTGAGAAACCCGACAAATACTACCTCAGCCAGATATTGATATTTCAAGATCAATATTCACAGAGCTAAGTCATTTTGATAGAATGTACCATTGATATAATGTGATTAAAATGGCACTTTTCCTCTGTGATCCTCCTCCCCAAAATACATAGACCCAGTTTAATCATGAGAAAAGCATCAAATAAATCCCAGTTGAGGGACATTCTACAAAATACTTGCCCAGTGGTCCTCAAATGTGTCAAAGTCATCAATAACCAAGAAATTCTGAGAAACTGTCACAGCCTCTTCTATTCTCAGGAGACATGACAAGAAATGTAATGTAGTATCCTGGCTGGAATCCAGAAACAGATAAATCACATTAGGTGAATACTAAGGAAACTTGAGTAAAGTATGACTTTTATTTAACACGAATATATCGATATTGGTTCACTAATTTTAAGAAGCATATCGGACTTCTGCAAAATGTTGACAATAAAGGAGTACCTGGGTGGCTCAGTCAGTTAAGCATCTCTTGATTTCAGCTCAGGTCATGATCTCAGGGTTGTGAGTTTGAGCCTTAAATTGGGCTCCATGCCAAGGGCAGAGTCTGCTTGTCCTTCTCCCTCACTGCCCTCTCTAATAAATAAATAAAAATAAAGTCTTTAGGGACACTTGGGTGGCTCAGTCGGTTAAGCGTGCCCTGCTCATTGGGGAGCCTCCTTCTTCCTCTGCCTGCCACTTCCCCTGCTAGTGCTCTCTCTCTCTGACAAATAAATAAAAATCTTAAAAAAAATAAAGTCTTTAAAATTTATTTTAAAATGTTAAAAATAAGGAAACTGGGTGTCATACTACAGTAGAAACTTTGAATAAGAATATAGGCACTTTCTGGGGCACCTGGGTGACTCAGTCGTTAAGCGTCTGCCTTCAGCTTGGGTCATGATTCCAGGGTCCTGGGATCGAGCCCTGCATCACACTCCCTGCTCGGTGGGAAGCCTGCTTCTCCCTCTCACACTCCCCCTGCTTGTGTTCCCTCTTTCGCTGTCAAATATAGATAAAATCTTTTTTTAAAAAAAGAATATAGGGACTCTCTCTACAATCTCTTATAGTTTAATACTTTTTCTGTAAATTTGAAACAATCAAAAAAAATAAAGGTAGAGATGGATTGAACCCAATGAGTAAAATGAGAATCATGAGTCCATACTGATATAAACCATGAATGAATGCATGAATGAAGGTGAAGGGAAAATTCTTTCTGACATTAAGGATACTGGATAACAACTGAATAAGGAATGACAAAGTAGGAATTAGGAGTCATCAAAGTTAGCATCATCAATATCAGTACAAATCACCATTATATGCCTCCTGAACTGATGCTTTGAGAAGGACTCAACATCATTTCAATAACATTCTTGCTAAAAATGCATAACATAAATCTAACCATGGGGTAAAATCAGACAAACAAAAACTAAGAAAAGTATTTTACAAAATAACTGACTTGGATGCTTCAAAACATAAAAGTCAAGAATCACAAAGAAACACTGAAGAATTACTCTAGATAAAAATAAACTAAAAATACATGAAAATTAAATGCAACATGTAATGCTGAATCCCAAAATAATAATTGTAAAGGACATAATTGAGACTACTGACAAAATTTGAACATAGACTTTGGAGTGGATAATAACATTTAATCAATCCTAAATATCCTGAACTATGATTGGTAAGAGAATGTCAGTTATTACTGGAAATGCATTCTAAAGTTTTTTAGGTTTGAAAGAACATGCTTTATCTCACTTACTTTTAAATGGTTTGGAAATAAAAATTCAAAAATAAAATAAAATAAATACCGATGTCTACCCCCCCCAAAAAAGGAGTACAAATGTATTAAGTTTCAATATTGTGCATAATGTCTATGATAACTATCCAGAAAAGGACTAGCCAAGATTCTGGAATGAAATAATGAATGACAGATTAAGTTACTGCTGTCATTAACTAGTATGGCCAGCTAATTCCCACTATGACTGAGGAAATATTTGTGAAATGAAAGATAACACCAAATAGTAAGAATGTTATTGAGTATCCTCAGAATATAATAAATCCCTGATTTTCAGCTGAAAGGAAGAAATGAGCACTTTTTATTTTTATTCATAATTTCCTCTTTGCCTTTAATATCTCAATCTTGAACAAAATTTGAAGAAAATGCTTTGAAGGGTCATCATATTATTCATGGTTTTCCCACTCTAAACATAGATATCTACCTCAGGTGCTTGATGTTGGAGCTCCCAGCTGGACCCATCCATCTACCAACTGCATCACCAGGATTCTGGCCAGGACAGGAATAGAGCCTGGCATGTCTTTTAAAGCCATAGAAATGCATTGGAGATTACCATGTGCCCTCTGACTGCCATGAATCATGAATAGATTCTGTGATTACTTTCCATGTGGTTGATAATATATTTAGAGTGATTTTGAGTTAGAATTTTAAAAATTATTTGTCCTTCACAGCTGTGGAAAGCTGTATTATAATGTACAATGGGTAATTGTACAGATACTATTCACATCTAAGCCTCTGTCCTATTCTGGGTGGGTTTTCCCCTCACTCCATCAAAACAAATCTTTCAAACATCATTGTGGATCCTAATGCTGTTAAAACTGGTGGACAATGCCCACTGTTCATTTTCTTTGATTTCTCATCTGCATTCAAGTGTTTATGAGCCCCCTCCTTTTTAAGTAACCTCTGTTTCTGAACCTGCATTCTCCTCATTGCCCACAGAACACTCTGACTAGTACAATTCAGTCTCATTTATCAGTTCCCTCTCCACTGTTCATAACCTTAAAATGTGGTAATCCTTAAGCAATGGTGGTGGGTCCTCCATATTATCCATTTCTATGTGTGCAAAATTTGCTGCAACAATTTGACTCCTTGCATCCAAGTCATTGGGTAGTCCCTAGCCACACTAACTTTGGGGGATGGCCACATGTATTGCTTTTGCTAACAAGAACATCTCAAATGTGACACAACCAGAGATGCAGAAAATGTACTTGCACATTGGGGCTTGCCTTCTCTTAATGCACTTAAAAATGCCATAATTATATTAAGAAGGCTGGGCTAGCCTGCTTAATGATGAGAGACATATTACCAAATCATCCCTCTCACCTAACTTGCCACCAAGCCAAACTTTGCATGTGTAGGTGATCCCGGGCTCAACCATCCAGGTTCAGCTGAGGCATCCCAGATCGGAAGAACCACAAAACTGACCCGTGCAATCATTATAAATGACAAATACTGTTGTTTTAAGCCACAAAATTTGAGAGTTAGATTGATATGCACCAAAGCTAATTAATACATAGGCACTTAGAGATGTGGTGGTGCTGTGACAAAAATATAAAGCACCAGATTTGTAGTGGAGCAGGAGGTACAAACTGAAAACGCGGTGAAGAAACTGTTAAGGAAAACTGAAAAAGGGAGAGCAAACCTCTTGTGCGTTGAGGCTGGAAAAATGGCAAGGAAACAGGAATCACAGGTTTGAAAAATGGTGATCCATGGCATGTAGTGGTAGAAAAAGTGGCAAAAATATTACCAGTGGTAAATTCAATGATCTATCTAATGATTTTATGTACCTTGGAAAAATGATTTCCAGGTAGAATGGCTCAAGTGTCAATTGGCTTCTCTTAGTTAAGTGTGATAAAGTGCAACGAAAGAGACAGCTAAGCTAAACCAATGAATTGTTTGGTAGCAAAATTTAGGAGAAACACAAAAGTAAACAGAACATGGTGAATTGGAAAATAAAACTATTTCTCATTCACAATCTCAAGTAATGAAGTTAATTTAAATAATAAATGATTACTCTTTTAAGACACTAAGTTTGGGCATTAGGTTGGCTTTCTCTGTAGGTATGTGACTCCATGCTTTTATCTCCAGCCCAGACTTCTTATGACTCCACATGTCCATATTCTACAGCTAAGTTGAAATCCACTTGAATTTTCACAGATTTTTTCTATATATAAAAAGTCAGAAATTGAACTCCGCTTTTTCCTCCTGAAACATACTCCCATTCCACTGTTCTACAGCTCGGTAAATGGTGTTATCCTTATAATAAGCTGGTGCCTCAGGCCAAAAACCTAGGTTATCCTTCATATTTCTTGATGATTCACTCCCTCCACCCACTCTCCTCTGCTGAATTCCATCTACCTACATTGAAATATATAACTCAAATCTATGTATTTTTCATCACTAAGATAGTTCAAGCAACTTTATCTCTTGCTTGGATTACTGCAAAAACCTATCAATAGCCAGAAAATATTTTGGGATACTAGTTTATTTTATTCTTCCTCATATCTTCCCTTCATTTCCTCCATTCAAGGAGATAGTCATATCTCTGCATGTTAAATGAGTGAGGGATTCAGCAGGGCTTAAATCTGTAATATTCTTCAAGTCTTCTCAGCTTCTGTTTCCAAAAACCCACACCCTACATGGGAGAGACGATTTAATGGTAAAGCAAAAATACCTCAGTCAAAAGCAGGGAGGAAAGTTAAGCTGCTTCATCCGCCAGACTGGAAAGAGAGTTTTGTGGGCTGAGGGAAGAAGTAAGGATGATTGGAAGAGGAAAGCAGTATAGACGCTGGAAAGCAGAAGGGACTTGGGCTCACTGTTCCGTGTGTTCACTAGAGACAGGACAACATCTTATGGTCAAAAAGACTCTGTGGTGAGTGGAAGTAAGAACTTCAGGGAACACAGATTTAAGGTCCATACAAACCAGGAAGATGTCTTCATTATGTTGATCCTTTCTGTTTGCTTGTCTCCTGATGGGCATACAAGAGTCTGTCCCAAAATCATGCTAACCTGAGGGTACAGGCACGGATGGCCAAGTGAAACAGAACAAAGCAGGAAAACAACAGAAGATAATTTCCATGTTTGAGAAGACCCCTCTGAACCCCTCTGCATTTCTTCTCATTTATATGTGCCCATTATAAGCTCAGGTTGCACAGGCACAGGTCTGGGCAAGAGAGTTCCTAGACAGCAGAAGTAACTGTTAAACCCACTAGGGAAAAAAACATTCTTGCCTACATATAAGAGAATTCAAAAGATGTGAGTATCAGTTTGCGAATTGTATCTGATTTTTCTGAGTCACTGCTTTCACTCAAATGTAGTATATAGGGCATCCTTAAACCCCTTCAAACTTTTAACTCACCCATGGTCACATTATCGTTTATTTCCCACTCCAAATTCAGCCACAGGCTCCCCTCCACCCTTCCTTCCATGAAGTTTGGACAGGAATCTAGTGGGAAAACTGAGACAAAATGTACAGTGCCATATTTAAGTCTTTTTCTCAGCTAAATGACCAGAAAATAGGTGATTAACCATTAGTAGCTTAGAAGGAAGAATAGACAGTGGGAAGCCTTAAAAAATCATCATCTCTTAAAAGCTTCCCCTCAAATTATCACTTAGGATACAGCCATGAGGGACATGGGGCACAGTGAGGGTGCCCTATTGCACCAATAAAACACAGCCTTCAGTAAGACCTATTGCAGTTCAGGAGCTGACAGCCTGTCTCTCCTCTCTCTCACCATTCCCTCCCAGAAATGGCAGATACCAGCTTAGTTCTGGCAGGCAGGGAGGGGAAACTCCTCAGAGTCAGATCTTGGAAACTAGTTGATCCTCAGTGAAAAATTCCTAGTTTTCCTTGGGCTCTTTCCACCACAGTCTCTCAGCACTCTGTCCCAGTTTCTAGCATGGGACATGTATCAGGACCACTCGGAGGATTTTTTTAAACATTGGTGGGCCCGCTCCCATTTTCAGCTTGATGGGACTGGGTCCAGCTGAGAATCTGCATTTCTAACAAGTTTGAGGTGCTGCTGGTGGTGGTATGGAAAGCACACTTTGAGAATCATTCATTATTCAACCATCCATGGATGCTGGAAATATAGCCCCAGGGAGAGAGAGGCGGATAAGGAGCGAGACTCAGTTGCTGAGGTGAGACTTCTTTGGGCCTGCTCACCTCCAGTCTGTCAAACTGCCCAAATTGTCTTCATGCAGCTGTTCTCTTTCCAGAATGAGGGTTTGTTACTTGGCTCTAATCCTACTCTGGTGGCCTGCACAGTTCATTTCCAATTCCCAATACCCCAGTTAGATGTTAGAGAACAGAAAGGGGCAATCCTTGTACAGTTCGGTTGTGGTCTGTTGATGCAGTAACATGTCACAAAATGAACACTTGGGGGCTGCAAGCTCCAGCAAAGGGAGGAGCAGGAGAGAATGACAGGCCAACACCCCTCACTAACTCCCCCGCCCAGCCCTCGAGCTTTCTGGAAGGTGCCAAACTGGCGCAGCCGCAAAGCAGGCTCCGCAGTGCTGTAAAAAGAGTGCACATGCGCCATGAAGCCCCCTCCCCTCGTGAAGTCGGCTCCGCAGTGGATCAAGAGTGTGCATGCGCAAGGAAACCCCCTTCCTGCGTGAAGGCGACCCCTGCAGTGCAGTGAAAAAAGTGCGCAAGCGCCAGGAGCCCCCTCCCTTTCAGGGCTGTGAGCTGGTCTCCACCCATCTCCTCCCACCTCCTCTTCCAGGTGATTGACACTAGCCTTGGCCTAAGGGATGGAGTGCTGCAGAATGGTGGTCCTAGGAGACTGTTTTCCAAATACAAATGCGACATCAACATTTTGTGTACTGCGACATAACCTAGACGCCACTCCCTGTCCCCAGTCCGATACAGTTCAGAATGGGGAAGTGAGCTAACTGTGGGTTGGGGTCAGATGATCTCAGATTTCTGGAAATCAGGGGTCTCTTACACAGAGATTCTCAATTCACTCTGATTTCTTCAAAACTCTTCACCCTTGCAGCCTTCAGATGGCATGTTCGGAAGTCCACAACTAACCTTTGTGTTTTTTCTTCTTCCTAAATCATAGGCTATCCTTGTTATCAGTTTTTTAAACTCTACACACCTATACCAATGAGGTGCAGAGCTTCTTCCAAATTCTATTGCACAAGTACAGGAAGTGAGGATAGTAGCAGAGAAGAGGGCCTAGTAACTTTGCATTTCTGTAAAGGGGAGGAGTCCATTTGGAACCAGAGATCTAAAGCAGGAAAGGGAGAGGTGGAGAGAGCATGTCCCCCTGCTGACCCCTCCCCCACATCTGCCCTCAAAGTCACAACCTGCCCTTCACTATGCCTTTGTTCTCAGACTAAGAACCACATTTCCCCAACAGACTCATGTTTAAACATTATGGTTTCATACTGGCCAATATTACAAACCAACAGCATCCCGCCCCAAGATAGAGCCCTATATAGACAAGACTTCTTTGGGCAGCAGAAATCTGGGATAGCACAGCAAAGTTTTTATTTCTAATATTAGTTCAACACTTTCTAAGGTACAGCATTTTTTTCATACTAAGACATTAAAGATAGCCTGAACACATTATCCCTTCACCTTCTATCAGGGACTTACATAACCTCACAGTTCTGTCAGACTGAATAGTAGGTAGAAAATAACATGACAACATGACGTGTAGGTGAAACCTGGTTAGAGTCCTGATGTGTCTCACTTGGGTGACTGTAGTAGTCTCTGAACATGTCTTCCTGCTTCTTCTTGTTCCCTTCCTCCAGCCCATAATCATCAATACAGCAGGGTGACTCAGACTTGTACAGTCTCTGTTCAAACCCTTGCAATGGCTGCTTACTGCACTCAGTGGAAGGCAGAGTGTCCTAAACACTATGAATGGCTATGAATGACCCTTCTGACTTCAGCTGCACTCCAGCCACACTCCCCCCTTTTCCATTCCCCTGACAAATGAGCTTTCTTGGAGGTCTTTTGCTTTCTTCTTAGAACAACCGCCACTCTGCTCCTGCTTGATTAACTCTTTCACTTCCTTCAAATCTCTCCTCCAAATTCACCTTATCTGAATCCTTTCCCAACTACCCTATTCACTTTTGAAACTTGCACTTCCCAACCAAGCACTCTCTATTAATCTTACTTTGATACATTTGTCTTTTTGCCCAAGGTACTCATTACCTTCTTACCCCCTATATAATTTACTGTACATGCTATATAAATATGTAAATTATAATTGTAAACTTCACTAGAGCAGGGAGCTTTGGTTTTTTTACACTGATGTATTTCAAGGCCCTAGGACAGTGTTCAATATATAGTAGGTGTTCAATAAATATTTAGTAAATAAATAAATGAATGAATGAGCATTTAGGTCTTATGAGTAAGACACAGAATGAAATGATAGTTTAGGAACCATGAGGTTAGTGGGAGAAATAAATAGCAAGAGAAAAAAGGGACATAACAAAATTATTAGGCTCATAAATAGTCTTCCCAAATCCTCTTTTAAGTTTTGAGCAAAAGGATAATGTCAGCACAATGAGGATATTGTAAGGAAGCAAGAATGTACAGGCACCAGAAAGCTCCAGAATAGAGAGATGCACTCTTACTGCTTCTGTCCTCGTCCTGCCTCAATAAACTGATCCACATGTTGCTCGCCAAGCTTGCTTCCCTAGAACAAAATGTGTACACATTTGGGCATGAAACTTGTTTTCCCTGGAAGGCTTCAATTTCACAATTAGTGGCCTCAGTTTGAATATTTCAGTCTCTACTTGTCTGAATCACATAGTCTGTCCTCAGAACTCCACCCCTGTCCCATAGCCAAGGAGGGCTTCGAGGGATTAGCTGCCTAGAATGAGCAAGGAGACTGGCAGGAATTACCATTCCCTTTTTGAGATCGGGCACAGCTACCCTGGAGCCTCTGTTCTGTTCATGTGACCTCAGAAAAGTCTCTTCTGGGGCAAGTATTTTTTAATATCTTGCAAGATGAGAAATGTGCTTACACTTAGAACTATTTTATTTTTTTCTGTAAATAGACTTTAAAAAAAAAAAAAAAGAAGAAGAAGAAGAGGAGGAATAAGAATGTCCACTGCAGCATTGTTTGTGATAGTGGAAAAATTAGAGATGATCTTATTATCTATAAATAGGTGGCTCACAAAAAAAAACGAAGGTGCATATGATACTAGAAATCATACATCTGACCAAAAAAAAAAAAAAAAGAGCGATCTATATATGGTGATATGGAAAATTTGTCTGATATTTGTAAAATAGCAATTCCAAAAATATTAAAAGCAACATGTGTATATATGTAGGCATTTTCGAGTATATTTGTATAGGCATCAGCCCCTTTGTAGATGCTGGTCAGTTTGTAACAATGATTGTATCTATTAAGTTAAATGACAGGGAAATTTGGCATAAGACTCATTAATGTATTTATACACCCTAGAACGTTTGAATGTTTGCAGTAACTATGAATTATTTTTGTTATTTCCAAGTTTCTGCTCCACTGACCTCCTTCATCACTATATCCTCAGCCCCCTGCACCTTTTCTGAGTCTTTTCTTACCCCTCCCCTCAATTTGGCACCATATCTCCCTGCAATTCTTGGGGATTTTTTGAAGCAGTTTGCTTCTTGCTCAGGACTCCCAGTTTTGAATGCCAGGTGGCGCTGTAATCTGATTGGTAAAGACCATCCTAATAGATACCTCAAGTGAGAATGAAGATCATGTTAAAGCAGGAGGGGAAGAATGAAGGGGGCGAAATCGGAGCGGGAGATGAACCATGAGAGACGATGGACTCTGAAAAACAAACTGAGGGTTCTGGGGGGGGGGATGGGTTAGCCTGGTGATGGGTATTAAAGAGGGCATGGAGCACTGGGTGTTATGCACAAACAATGAATCATGGAACACTACATCAAAAACTAATGATGTAATGTATGGTGATTAACATAACAATAAAAAATTTAAAAAAGATTATATTAAAGCAGCATTTTTTTTTATTTTTTTATTTTTTGCGTATAACCCCCAGTGCTAATTGCAATATGTGCCCTCCTTAATACCCATCACTGGGAACACTACATCAAAAACCAATGAAGTACTGTATGGTGAGTAACATAACATAATAAAATAAAATGAAAAATAAAATAAAATAAAATAAAAATAAATAAATTTAGAAAGGAGTAAAAACAAACAAACAAAAACCAAAAAGCCTTCCTCCAGAAACAAAACAAAACAAAAAACCAAATAAACAAAAAAAAAGACACTTGAAATAATAGACTTTAAATGACAAGAATGATCAATTTGAAAAATATTCCCTCCAATTGTAATGATTTTGAATTTAGCTGATTTTACTCGATGGAAAAAATCTGTTGTAAACATTTTTTTTGGTGGGAACTTCTGACTGTTCGTACCTGCAAAAATCTCAATTTAGAGTTTTTCTAATTGATTACTTCTGAAGAAACTAAAAATATGAATGATGAGTTAGGAAAACAGTTTAAATTTGTGTTCAAGTGTACACAGAAACATACTCAAAAGGCAATTAAAAAACCCCGGTGAATTATATGAAAATTCAAATCACAGCCACATGTGATAGAATGAAACACGTTTATGGGCAATTTGTCTATCCATGTTGCTATTCGACAACAATGTCACCAAACCACTGGACATTTGCCAGAGGTCAGGGTCACAAGGAAGGTGAAATTCTGGAAGCAAACGATGTCAAATGAGAACAGGCAAATCATTTTATTTTCCAAATGTTTTGTTATTTTGTGTGATTGTAAGGAAGTTTTATTTTAAAAAAATCTTTAAAAAATTAAGAAATTAAATTAGAGATCCAGAATGGAGGAGATTAAGAATGACAGATAAATTTAAAAAAAGGTCACTTTTATTTGCAGGAAGTTTAAGTATATTAGAACATTTGTGAAATAAATATTTCTAATCAATTGAAGTGTTACAGAATTTTCAGAGCTTATAATACATTCTTCATATTCAACAGTAGACACATAGATGCATTTTTTAATATAGAACAGTTTTATGCTCACGCTCACCAAAATAAACCTTGGCCAAATACTTTTAAAATATGAGTTTGAGGGTTACTCTATAATAAGCTGTCCATGGTTCTCCCACCTCTCCAGTGCCACCCAAACATGGAGATATCTACCATAGGGACTTGCTGCTATTTAGGCTTCCAGCTGGACCTCTCCATCCACGAAGCCCAGCCCTTGCCATGGCAAGAATAGAGCTGGTATGGTATGTCTTTAAATCCACCAAAATATATCAGAGGTCTCCAATGTGCTCCCTCAGGACTGGGGGGAGTTAGCAGGAGAATGTTCGCTTACGGTTAGTAAGTTTCTTACCAGGAATCTGTTGTGGAAATGATGTTCTGGAGCCTCTCAGAAGGAAGGCAGGATAGGCAGAGAGAAGGGGGTCCCCCTTATATGGTCACAGAGCATTCACTTTCCAGAGGTTTCGGTCTTATCTCTCCACCCAAGGACTCTTACTAAGGTTCTGCTGACCTTCATGTTGTTAAATCTAAGGGACATGAATCACTGCCCTGGAGACTTGACGATGCAGCAGCCCCTACCCACCCAGAAGCCTTTACCCTCTTACTCAACACACTCCTAGTCTTCCAGATAGGACGTTTTCAGTCTCTTTTCCCTGCATTTTTCATGGCTTTGATTAAAAACAAACAAACAAACAAACAAACAAACAAACAAAAACCTGTTCTGTATAAAATCCTATTCCCGTCTGAGTTCATCATTCACCCTTTGTCAAACCCCAGCTTCTTTTTCTTTTCTTACTGGTAAACCTCTGCTGAGTTCTCCTCAAAGCACACATCAGGGCTCCACTTAGCCCATGTGAAAACCCAAATTCAGTTATATGCAGGCAGACTTCTCTTGGGCATACTGAGGGTAATTAGCAGGAGCCACACTTTGTCTTTGATGGTAAGAACAGAAAATGAATTAGCTACCATGAGCTCAGGGGAGGGGTAGGAGGCAGGCAGGGTTGAAAACACCAACACTCCACCTCTGGAGCCCCCTCTGCTCCCTCCCCCGCCAGAACTGGCGCAGGCGCAGAGGATACCCCTGCATTGCACCAAGGCAACTGCGCAGGCTCCAGCAGGACCGCTCCCTGCTCAGAAGGTGGGGGCTGGATACCCTCTGCTCCCCTTGGCAACACTTTTTCTTGAATCCTGACGTGAGCTTTATTAAAGGGGTGGGGAGACGGCAGGAAAATGGCTTTGAAAGCCAGATTTCCTCAGAGAGATGCAATTAGAACCTTCTGGATTATACCAGACTGAGTTTGACACCCGCCAGCAGTCCCTCCAACCCCCATCCCTGTCCGTGCCCCTCTAATTTGGGCCTCTGGTCAGAGAGGAATGGAGGTGATCAGGTGCAGATACCGGATTTTTGTTTGTTTTGCTGTTCAGTTAATTCGGCCTTCCAGAATCATCTCATCATCCATCTTTTAAGCACTCTAATGAAGGAGACAACTGTGCTTACTTTCCATGATTATCAGGGTCCATTTTTTTTAACCCTTGTGACTACAGTATCCCTTTCAGGTTTGCATGGTCTGGGTACCCACTGAATGACAAGGGGGAGAATCCTCTCTGTCTTTCTCTGCTGGTGGCACATTAAAAACACTTTATGGAAGGACAGTGACATGATAGGGGGAGGGATGATAGAGATTACAGAAGCCTCTGAGATGCTGGTAATGTTGTTTATCTAGATCTGGGTGCTGGATACATACGTGTGTTCACCTTGTGAAAGATTATTAAAGTTACACTTACAGCATGCATGTTTTGGTAGTTTCCTTAAAATAAAACTAAAACCAAATGCACCAACAAAAAACAAACCAAGAAACAGACAAACAAAAAACTTGGGGTCCCTGAGTTGAGGCAGATGGATGGGCCAGCAAACACACACACACACACACACACACACACACACACACACCACAGATACATACACGCAGAGGCATATGCTTCATCACGCTCAACTGCTCCTCCTCCAGACATCAGGGTGGTGTCTAGGCAAGGGTGTGTGTAAGATCCTCAATGTTGGATCAAGAAAATACATGCTTGACCAAGATCTCTAGCATAAAGAGCTCCCTTCCTTTTTTTCCTTCAACCTGACCACCACTGACCATACACCCTTCCTCCTCTTTGTCACCAGGTACAGGATAGGGCACTAATTTTTTGAGACAACCTCAGTTTAAAACATTCTGGTTTCTACCTAACCACTCTGTGCAGTACTCTGTCTTATGCATCCTATCGGAGATCCCAGATGGGTAAAGCTTCTGGAGATCAAGAGCTTTGAATGAGAAGTGGGGCTGACAGCAGCAAAGCTCACACTTCACCCAAACTTTCCTACCTGAGGCCATGCTTTGTTTTTCAGGGTGCCTGAAGCAAATCATTAGGCCTTTTAGTTATTACTGTCACAGTCGGCATCCTGGCCATTCCAAAGATCATATCCTTAGTCAGTTTGTTGGGTTTCTGTTTATTGTCTTGGCTCTTGAGTGTGCATCACATTTTCCTGTTCCTTCAGATGTTGAATAATATTGGATTGTGTCCTAGACGTTTTGAATGATACATTATAAACAATCTTGATTGTGGTGTTTTTCTGAATAGTTCATCTACATATGTATCTTTTTAAGGCAGGCTGTTAATTTGGTGGAACAGTAACCACAAACTCCATCTCCCCGGCTGCTGGGGGGGAACTGGAGTCTGGGTTCAGGTCTTCTCTGGATTGCTTAGAGTCTTTACTATGAGCCTATTTCAGGGATCATCCGGAGAATTGTGCAGAGAGTATGAGCAGGACTTAGCCCTCCTCTCTCTGACTCTCTTCTTTCTGAAACCTCCTCTTCATTTTCTAGCTTATATGACTGCCCTAAACTCTGTCCTCTAATTTTTCATGCCAGTAAAACTGCTGGTTTGGTTTTTCCTTTGGAATTTTAGCTTCCCTTCATGGGAAGGGACTTGAACTTCCCTCAGGCTAAAAACCATAAAACAATGGGGAACTTATCCACCAGCATACCCCCATAACCAAGTGTCAAATCCCCTCCAGTATCTGCCTGCTTTTGATTGCTCTCCAGTGATTTCAAAGAGTTGTTTTTACATTTTATCTTATATTTCTACGTAAAATTATTTGTCTCAGTGACAGAGAACAAACTGAGTGTTGCTGGAGGGGGGTGGGCAGGGTATGAGCTAAGTGGGTGATGGGTATTAAGGAGGGCACTTGTGATGAGCACTGGGTGATGTATGGAAGTGTTGAATCACTAAATTCTACTCCTGAAACCAATATAACACTATATGTTAACTAATTAGAATTTAAATAAAAACTTGACACAAAACAAAAAAGAAAACACCATTAAAAAAGGAAAAAAATAAATAAAAATTATTTGTATTATAAATTTTAAAGAATGTACCTAAAGTATTTTAACATTATAATGCAATATTAGAATAATATTATATTATTAATAAAATAGTAATAATATTTGCATTAATATAATAATATACAGTTCATATGAAATAATTAAAATATATATGGATGTTTATATTTAAATACTTGAAACCAAATATATTTATTTGGTTTTTGTTATCTGCAGGAGGTTTGTTCCAATAGGAGATATTTGGCCGTGGCCTGAAGCATAACCTCAGGTTAGTTTTTTTGTTTGTTTGTTAAGTATGTTCTATGACCAGCATGGAGACCAACGGAGGTTTTGAATTCACAACCCTGAGATCAAGACCTGAGCTGAGATAAAGAATCAGACACTTAACTGACTGAGCCACCAAGGCACCCCTCATGTTGCTTTACTTGAAACACACTAGGAGAAGTATATGGACTTCTCCAAATCTCTAAACAGAGTTAAATAAATTTAGGGAAGACAGAACAGGAACATTTCTGTGAATACATCTCAGGGCCTCCCACTACATAGAGATACCAGAAAATTGCATTTCAGATACCATGAGTTTTGGTGTGGAGTATGGGGAGAAGGAAGAGGAAGGTGGTAGGGAGGCACAAAGGCTTAGAAAACCAAAATAGTTCCTCCCCATGCACCCATCTAAAAGAAGGACATAGCAGAAATGAATAACCTGGAGAGGGCCAAAAAAAAAAAAAAAAAAGGTGTGGGCTCCAAAGACGGTGCTCCCACACAGAGGATTGCCTGCTCACCCTGTCCACTCATACCTTCTCTTTCACCCCTGTGGTCTGAGGAATAAAACCTCAGTTTCACATGACTGCCCACCTTTGTAAAGAACATAAACTTTTCTTCTTTGTTTTTATAAACAAAATGATACAGCACATCTCCGAAAGATATTCCTAGCTTTGCAGAATACTCTTCAGGGAGCTGGGGACCTGGAATGAGGAAAGCAACAGACAGGAAACACAGTTCGTAATTTTTTTTTTTCCCTTAGAGATTGCTGTTCTTTCCATTTAGCCTTCATAAAGCATCTACACTCTCCAAGTGCTGATCTCACCCCTCAGGAAAATGCAGCATCAATTCTATTCAAGGCTTAAATTGTGGAAAACTTTTTTTTTTTTTTGCATTTTATTTAGTAAGACTTTTTTTTCCACAATACCTTATGCTCTTTCTTTGTGTCATTCCCCTTCTCTTTCATCATAATGTGCAATGTGCTTTCCATTCAACTGGCATCTTCCCTAAGGATGTCATCCAGCAGGGGTGCCCTCTATGTCCAATTAGCACATAAGGAAGATAAGAGGGCAGAAGCTGGATGTGAAGCCATGCTCTTATTTGTTCAAGGAATGACTAGAAAGGCAGAGACTGAGCATCAGTGAGCCAGGTTGGTTCTGTGTTATGAGGGGACAGCAGTGGTCCCATAGTGGTTACCATGAAAGTCCTCAAACAACAACTGGTATTTTGTGCAGACTCCAGAAACATCCTGGGACATATAGGAACCCTTCAGCCCCGACATCTCTTTAAGCCATATTGTAATGATTTCCCACAAATCCAACTTCAAATATACTCTAATTTCTTATAACAAATTATGAATTAGGATTTGAGGATCTTATTAATCAATAGTATCTAGGACTAGAAGTCTAAAATAGTGAAATATAGCTGGGAGAGCACACAGTTCAAAGAAATGTAATTATATTTTCCTGCCACCAAGATTATCCTAAAAATCATGTGAAACTCCAGGTTTCATCTCAGTTAACATCTTATATCATAAACTGATCACTCACTCACTACTTCAGGATCCCCTGATACCTATGTCCAACCCTAACACCTCAGAGTTTCATGTAGCCAGAGTGGCTGGTTATGAAGCAAGACAGTTTCCACAGAATCCTCAGTCCCTACAGTGTCAGAACATAAACCAGCAGAAAAACAGCTGACAGAGAGCACTGCTCACATTTCTCAGATCTGGGCAAAGCCTTCTAAGATACATCTGTTTTCTTAATTCCATTTTTATGAAGCCATTACTCACCTCCGAGGTCTTAACTTACTCTTTGCCAAATTCCAGGCTCTTTTTTCTCCACTTATTAAGCCACAAAAATACTGAGGTTAATTCTAGGAAAAACAAAGTCTGCACCTCAATAAAATAATGTACCCCATAACCCAATAAAATGACAATACTACATATTTAAATCTGTACAGATAATTAGTGTGCAAAGTGGGCTACATAAGTGAAATAATAATAAATCTAAGCTTGTGCTTTTAGATAAGAAAAATACAAATCATTATAATCAATTTGGATGGAAGAATAGGCAGGAAGGAAAAACAGTAGTGGAACTCCTCTGTATCTATCATTCATTTCTCTTCTAACTGCTCAGTGTGGCTTCCATCAGAGAGATACAGATGCTAGGAAGGTGCTCATACTACTACATAAAGATTCACTTGATCCTAAAAGATCCTTACCAACTGGTCTGTTGCCTCTCATTTTGCCCCCTCCCTATGTACCTAATAAGAACTTTATTCCCAGGAACAAAGCACATACTTGCAGGCCTGGGTAACATATTTCTGCTGAAAAGCCCAATATAAAAATTCTATACATTATATGATCAATTGTATTCTTGTACCCAGTACTCTCAGCACTCCATAGTTGAATCTATGTTTCAACTCCCCGAACTATCCCATTGAGTTATACGTTTATCCTTAAATACACACTTTCTTGATCAGTTAGCTCTATAGTAACTTGAAATCAGTGTGAATCCTCCAACTTTTATTTTTTTCCCCAAATTGTTGTGGCTACTCTAGTTTCTTTGCATTTCCAAACAAATTTTAAAATCAGACTGTTATTTTCTGCAAAAAGCCTGCTGTTCATTTGTTTTGTTTCTTAAATTCCACGTATGTGTGGAATCAGATGGTATTTGTCTTTCTCTGACTGATTTATTTCACTTAGCATAATCTCTAAGTCCATCCATGTTGTTGCAAATGGCAAGATTTCACTTTTTTACAACTTTTTTTTATGACTAATTATAGTGATATCTCATAATAGCAAAGGGAAAAAAGGGAGAGAGAGAGGCAAACCAAGAAACAGACTCTTAACCATAGTGAACAAACTGGTGGTTACCAGAATGAAAGGGGTGGAGGGATGGGTTAAATAGGTGATGGGGATTAAGGAGTGCATTTGTGATGAGCACCAGGTATTGTATGGAAGTGTTGAATCACTATATTGTACACGTGAATCTGTATGCTAACTAATTGGAATTTAATACAAACTTTAAATAATCCTGCTGTTATTTTGATTTGGTTTATGTTTAAGTACATATCCTCTTGAAGAGAACTTTATATTTTAACAATATTGAGTCTTTCTGTCCATGAACCTGCTATATGTTTCCATTTATTTAGATTCTTTAAATTCTCATGGCAATGTTTTATAGTTTTCAGTGCCAAAATCTTGTGAATATTTTGTTAAAATATATCTTGATTCCATGTGTTTTTTTCTGCTATTATAAGTGGTATTGTTTCTAAAATTTTATTTTCAAATTGCTTGCTAGTAGTAAATAAGAGATACAATTAAGTTTTCTATTTTGACCTTGTGCACTGCACCTTACTAAATTTACTGCTAATTCTAGTGGATATTTTGTAGATTCCTTAGGAATATATATGCTATCATATCATCTGTGTATAAAAAATTATTAACAGCATTTATATATCCATTTAAAAATTCTTATCTGCTAATCCCATTGTTTTTCAGTCTATTTTGACTGATACATTTTTCTCCTAGTTTTTGGTCACATTTTCCTGCTTCTTAGCATATTTAATAATGTTCAGTGAATACTGAATACTGTGAATGTTACAGTGTTGTCATCTGGATTCTGTTGGGCTTTATTCTGACAGGAAAGTAAGTAATTTGTAAATCATCTCAATCATTTTGAAGATTATTTAAGGTATTTTTAGGGCAGATCTGGAGTTACTTTCAGTCTAGGTAGAGTTTGATCCTATTGATCCAATTTTAATGAGTGGTCTTTTTTGGGTTGCCCCTGAATGTCTTTTCATTAAATGAAGTCATTCCAATCTGCCTGGCCTGTACTGGAATGTTCTCCAGCTCTGCATGATGTTTAGGAGTTTTTCAGGTTACAGTGTATGGTTGTTGTTCTTTGCCCACATATTCACGGATCAGCAAAAGACTTAATGGGACCATTATGCAGATTTTTGGACCTTTTTCCCTGAATATTTTTCTTTCTTTTGTTACTGTATGCCATATATCCCAGCCATCTCACCCCTGTGAGTGCTGACCTCTGCCCCCTCTTATCAGAGTGATTGTACTGCTGGTTGGGATGCCCCTTTCTCTCTTCTTTGCAGTTGGAAAGTGCCTCCAGGCACAGAGTGGATCAAATGTTTGTTTGTTTTCCTCTGTAGGATCAAGTTGTAATCTCCCTGCTTTCAATGTTTAAAAACAATCGTTTCACATTTTTTTCCAGTTATCTGGTTGTTTATGACAGGGAAGTAAGTCCAGTCCACACTCTGGCTTAATGGCTAGAAACAAAGATCCTATAATCCTCTCAATTCTCTTCAACCTACCAGAGGTAATATTGAGGGCACCTGCTGCCCACTATGAACATGGCACAGAATCTGGAATCTGAAAAGACCCCTCAAAATGAAGAGGGTGACACTGTTTCTTGTTACTCCAACATGCCAAGGTTTTATCAACTCAAGAACAACCTCTCTTATTAACCCTAATTTTAATATTTTGTCTTATCTCTTGTTGTATTGCCCAACATATTCCAAGCAATCCGTCTTTAATTTGTATAGCTTTGTAGAAGCCTAAAATGAGAAGTACGGGTAGCAGGGAATATAAATCACATTAATTTGCTCTGGGTAGTGATAGTTTATCTTTTTTATTTTGATCTTTTTAAAGATTTTATTTATTTATTTGTCAGAGAGAGAGAAAGAGCACGCACAAGCAGGGGGAGCGGCAGGCAGAGGAGAAGCAGACTCTCCACTGATCAGGGAGCCCAATGCTGGACTGGATCCCAGGACTCTGGGATCATGAACTGAGCTGAAGGCAGACGCTTAACTGACTGAACCACCCAGGCATCCCTTGGTAGTGATAGTTTAGACATAGTTTCCTTTACGGTTCTTGAAGTATTCTCGCTCTTCTAGGTCCTCTATAAGTACACATAGGACTGAAGCACCCTGTCCATTCAAAGTTAACATAATGGGATCAACAGAATGTGGTATATACAAACAATGGAATACTATTTGGCCATAAAAAGTAATGGAGTGATACATGCTGCAACAGGGAAAAACCTCAAAAGCATCACATGTTAAGTGAAAGAAGTCCATCACAAAACACCATGTATTATATGACTTAATTAGTATGAATTTTCCAGAATAGGCAAATCTGTAGATAGAGAATATAGACTAGGGCTTGCTTAGGGTTGAGGCTGATAGCTAAAACAGACAGTGATTTTGTGATGAAAATGTTTTAAAATTGACTATTGTAGTAATTGCACATACCTCTGACTATACTAAAAACAATGGTATTGGGCGCCTGGGTGGCTCAGTTGGTTAAGCAACTGCCTTCGGCTCAGGTCATGATCCTGGAGTCCTGGGATCGAGTCCCGCATCGGGCTCCCTGCTCAGCGGGGAGTCTGCTTCTCCCTCTGACCCTCCCCTCTCTCATGCTCTCTCTATCTCATTCTCTCTCTCAAATAAATAAATAAAATCTTAAAAAAAAAAAACAATGGTATTATATGTTTTAAATGGGTGAATTATATGGTATGTAAATTATATCTCAATGAAGGTGTTTAAAAATATATAAAATTGGCCATCAAGAGCCAGTACCAGAGTACAGAACTCAAGCTTCAATTCCCCAGATGTGACATGAGCATAAGTGGGCTATGTAAGGTAATTTCCTATATATAAATATATATAATAAGTAATAATATATAATTATTAACATAATATACATCACAATATATTTGCATTCTATTCTATTATTATAGGATGCTTATTATAATATTATATTAATAAATAAATATATTTAAAGTATATATAATATAATATATAATAAATAATATATAAATACATAATAAGTAATGCATACATATATAGTAAATATATAATGTTATGTATTTAGGTATATATTCAAGTATAAAATATATACTTTTATTTATTTAAGTATATATATATAACTATATATGTATATATATATATATATATGGTTTTCTGTGTGTGTGTGTGTGTGTATCCCAGGAAAACAGCCCTTTAGAAACAGGCGTTCTCAGGGGCCTGTGTGTGTGGCATTTGCAATGTGTAATGTGACAAATATATATGAGGCAATGTGGCAATTGGTGGTATAGAGGAGCTGGTAGGAAAATAAAAATATATTTTTCCATGCAGTGATCTCAGAAGAGGACAAAATCTGAGTAAAGATCCTGAACAGAACCATGAGGAGATGTCTTCCTGGGGGTGGGAGTGCTCCTTGTTCAATTTGCTATTACCTTTTTTCTTCCTCAGCCTGTCTAAAACTTTATATAAGAGTGAGACCTTCTCAGTTGTTTCACTGGGCTCTATGACTTCCTGTCTTTCTATCACTAGTTTGAGTTTGTCTTTTCTACAGTTTTACACAAGTGGAATCACAGTATATAATCTTCTATTCGAGGCTCTTTTGTTGAGTGTATGTTTTTAATAGTCATCTATGTTGTGGCATATATCAGTAGCATTTCCTTTTTATCATGGAGCAGTACTCTGTTTTATAAAAACATCACCATGTGTTTATCTATTTGCCTGTTGAAGGACATTTAGGTTGTGCCTGGACTGGGGCTAATATAAAGAATAATGCCGTGCATATTTTTGAACAAGTCTTTCTGCAGATATATTTTCATTTCTACTGAATATATAACTGGGACTTGGTTTGCCAATTCCTATTGTAAGTGTATGTCTAACTTCATAAGAAACCGACAAACTATTTTGGAAAATAATTGTACTTAATGGTTGTTTTCATTCTTGAAGAGACATAATGCTTAACTATCTTAAACACTCAGTAAAATTCTCACTTATGTGCTACTAATCAGGTCCTTGTACTAGGATCTATACCCAGAATAACTTTTGAGAATTTGCCAATTGACTGTTTCTTTGTGTTCTCATCTCCAGGGCTTTCTCTTCCAACATAAAAGGGAGGGAAGAGGTATATTTAATCTATTAGGAACACAAAGGAGGAAAACCACACTTTTTAAAAATATTTTTGGTGAGGTATGTTAAACACTCAGTGGATTTTATTGACCATTTTCTTTATTTTTTTCTTTTATTTTTTTTAAAGATTTTATTTATTTGACAGTGAGAGACACAGCGAGAGAGGGAACACAAGCAGGGGGAGTGGGAGAGGGAGAAGCAGGCTTCCCGCGGAGCAGGGAGCCCGATGCGGGGCTTGATCCCAGGACTCTGGGATCATGACCTGAGCTGAAGGCAGACACTCAACGACTGAGCTACCCAGGCACCCCTTGACCATTTTCTTTAAAAAATAATTTAAAATCTCATTTCTGTCCCCACATTTTTTCCTTCTTTCAAATCAGCCTGCTCTTACCTGATCTCTTTCTTATGGTATTTTACTAACTATAGGCAATAGCTGCCAACTTCAGAACTAAGATTCTATTTCTCAAAGTCTTTCCTTCAAGCTGCTGGCTCAGGAAACATGTGGTTTACCTCACAACTTAGTGAGGACAGCTGAGTAACTCTATATTTTGTCACCATCAAAGATAGATGATCATCTTTCTAGTCTCAAATATCAGTTTCTATACTGCTTACTAGCAACTGCTAAGCTAATACCACATGTTTTAGTTTTAATGTTATTGTAGCATGCTGATTCTCTGATTGCTACATTAGGTTAGACTATGCTATATTGTGATAACAAACTTAATCCAAAGTGTCTGTGATTTAAGACAGCATTAGTTTGTCATGTACTGATGCTACACATATCACATAGGTTAGTAGGTGTCTCTCCTCCACATAGTCTCTCAGGGACTCAGGCTACTAGAACTATGGCCTTCATGTAGTGTTTTTGTTGTAGGCTTTTACCTCACACACTGTCAATATGGAGCCTCAAATGGAAAGATTTATTTCCCCACCCCACTTCATTCTCCTTGAAACTCTGGTCAACAAATAGGTTATCTTTCATTAAATCAAACTTAGTCCAAAATTTATTTCAAGCCATGGGAACAGGTGATCAGTAAAAATGAGTGGTCATGTATTTTAGAACCATCATTTGTAGAAATTACAAAACAAAAATTACAGAATGAAGTCAATGAATTCAGAAGCTTTCATGTCAACAGAAAGGAAGTTGTCCCAGCAAAGTGATGGCAAGTGGGCATAATCACAAAAGTCCCACAGAAATAGACTCATAAATACATAGAATAACTGGTGGTTGCCAGAGGAGAAGGGAAGTGGTAGGATGGGTGAAATAGGTAAAGGGGATTAAGAGGTACAAACTTCCGGTTATAAAATAAATAAGGCACAGGGATAGAAAATACTATAGGAAATATAGTCAATTATGTAAATGTAATAAAATTGTATGATAAAAGATTGTAACTACACTTATCATGGTGAGCTTTGTGTAATGTACAGAATTATTGAATCACTATCTTGTACACTTGAAACTAATATAACATTGTATGTCAACTATATTAAAATAATACAAATTTTTAAAAAGAAAAAAAGTCACACAGTACACCAAGAATGAAGTATAGGCTACAAGGAGATCTTACTGGACATGGATGACCAATATTAATCTGCTCACAGAGATTGGTTTGAACTATGGTAGTCTCAAAGTAAAAAACAAACAAAAAATCTTAAAATTTCAAACATTCTTACATCTTTTGACCAAAACACAAAATAATATAGTTTTTGTCTCTGTGTTCTATAAGAAATGTCTTGTGGGGATCAGATGATCAAATGCAGAAATGCAGCAGATATCACCAAAATCAGGGGATGATTATAATTTTATCCTCCTTGAATCTGCCTCCTTTTTTCAAGTACTTATTTAGACAACTTAGACAAAAATCCATGCACAATCAGCTACAGTATCCCAAATTGTGAAATATCAGGGTTTTCCCTTCATTTAACATTTCCACCAGAGAAACATGCAGCTCTTTTCCAAACTTGTGGTGGTTGTAAAAATTCATTATACATGCTTTGACATTATTCCCCCAAAGAGGTAGAGTTTATGTTCCCTCTCCTTGAAACTGGGTGGCCTTTGAGTGCTTCAACTAATGGAGGATGGTATGGATGCTATGTGACTTATGGGTCAAGATCCCAAAAGGCTCATTGGTCTGCTTTGTACACTGGAACATTTAGTCTTTAAATTTAAGCCACTATGTAAAATGTCCAACTAGGTTTCCATGCTGTGAGGAATACCAAGCCACATGGAGAACTCCTATTTAATGTCCTACCTGAGGCCAGCCTTTGTATCATCCCTGCTCATACACCACATATATGAGTGAAGCAGCTGCTGGATAATATTTTTCCCCTCCAATGTTTGAATTTCCAGTCATTTGTGTCTCTGCATTTGAGGTCCCAGACATTATGAATCAAAGAGAAGTCTCCCCTACTATGCCACAGAATCCATGAGCATAACAAAAATGGTTGTTCTTTTATGCTACTAAGTTTTTGAAAGTTTGTTACACACACCACATACTTATGGAACACACCTCATATTCAATTTGTCATGAAGATAAACATGCTACTTTATGTATAAAAGTTCTTTCTGCAAGTGTCCTAGGATGATAAAGAGAAAAATTAATGTAATATTGTATAAAACAGTATGGAAGAAATCAGAGAGGGAGTCAAACCATGAGAGACTCTGGACTCTGGGAAACAAACAGAGTTACAGAAGGGAGGAAGTGGAGAGATAGGGTAACAGGGTAATGGGTATTGAGGAGGACATGTTTTGGGTTGAACCCTGGGTGTTATATGCAACTAATGAATTGATGAACACTACATCAAAAACTAATGATGTACTATATGTTGGCCAACTGAACATAATAATAAAAAAAAACAGTATGGAGTTTCTTCAAAAAGTTAAAAATAGAGCTACCCTGGGACCCAGCAATTGCACTAGTAAGTATTTATCCAAAGGACACAAACATAGTGATTCGAAGGGACACATGCACCCCAATGTTTATAGCAGCAATGTCTACAATAGCCAAAATATGGAAAAAACCCAGATGTCCATCAACTGATCAATGGATAAAGAAGATGTGGTATACACACACACACACACACACACGCACACAATGGAATATTACTCAGCCATCAAAAGGAATGAAATCTTGCTATTTGCAGCAACATGGATGGAACTAGAGGGTATTATGGTAAATGAAATAAGTAGTCAGAGAAAGACAAATACTATATGATTTCACTCATATGTGGAATTTAAAAAACAAAACAGATGAGCATAGGGGAAGGAAAGGAAAAATAAAATAAGATGAAAAGAGAGGGAGGGAAACCATAAGAGACTCTTAAAATAGGAAACAAACTGAAGGTTGCTGGAGGGGAGGTGGGTGTGGGGATGGGGTAATGGGATGATGGGCAATAAGGAGGGCACTTGAAATAATGAGCACTTGGTGTTGTATGAAGTTGATGAATCACTAAATTCTATCTCTGATACTAATAATATAGTATATGTTAATTAAATTAACTTTATTTTTTATTTTTTTAAAGATTTTATTTATTTATTTGACAGAGAGAGAGATAGAGAGAGCAGGAACACAAGCAGGGGGAGTGGGAGAGGGAGAAGCAGACTCCCTGATGAATAGGAAGCCCAATGTGGGGCTCGATCCCTGGACCCTGAGATCATGACCTGAGCCAAAGGCAGATGCTTAATGACTGAGCCACCCAGGTGCCCCTTAAATTGACTTAATAAAATAAAATAAAATAAAATAAAATAAAATAAAATAAAATAAAATAAAATAAAAAAAGAGACTTGCTCATTTTTTTTCAGGCCACAATAGATCTTCCTAAAATGCAACTTTTTCTTATTGTGGTTTTTAGGATGCTTATACCCACCAGGCTTTTAATTCACTTCTTAAAAATTCAGGCTTTCTATTTACTCTACTTCTTTAATAATAGAATATGAGATTTAATAATAGAATATGAGCCCCTTTCTCATTTAAGTTAAAATAGACCAGAAAACCCTTAGAGATAGACCCTAGAAAGAGACCTTCAATGCTCAGGAAACACCCTTCAGGATTTGCAAAGGCCTTTCAAACAGTCTCTGCAAGTCTCTTGATTTTCCTACTGCCAGTTTTAATTTGGTGTGGGACTGAGACCTACACCAATATGAGCCTGGATAGATTTCCTCACCAAGCACATAACTAAAATATTCTGGCTTAGAGTATTCAACTGTGTTAAATAGACTTGATGCCCATCTTAGTTTCTAAATATCTTTTAAAGAAGAAAGTGCCTGTCAGAAAGCAAAGCTCAGATTTCTGCAACCAGGACTACTATACATGTTACTCAAGTACAACTAACATACAGTGTTATATTAGTTTCAATATTATTATCTTTATTTAAGTCTGGTGTTTGTTTGTTTATTTGTTTATCTCTTTTTTTTGTATATTTTATTTCTTAAGTTCCACATATAAGTGGAATCATATGGTGTTTGTCTTTCTCTGATGGACTTATTTTACTTAGCATTATACCCTCTATGTTCATTCAGTTGTTGAAAACGTCAAGATTCTGTTCTTTTTTATGGATGAATAATATTCCATTGTATATATGTACCACATCTTCATTGATTCATCTATGGTTGGACATCTGGGTTGCTCCATAGCTAGGTTATTTTAAAAAAATGCTGCAATAAACATAGTGGTGCATATGTTTTTTCAAATTAGTGTTTTCATTTCCTTTGGGTTAAATACCCAATAGGGGAATTACTGGATTGTATGGTAATTCTTTTTTTTTTTTTAAGATTTTCTTTTATTTTTTTTAATTTATCAGAGAGAGAGAAAGCACAAGCAGGGGGAGCAGGCAGAGGGAGAAGCAGAGTCTCCACTGAGCAGGGAGGCTGATGCGCGAATCGATCCCAGGATCCTGGGATCATGACCTGAGCCAAAGGCAGATGCTTAACCACCTGAGCCACCCACACATCCCTATGGTAGTTCTATTTTTAATTTTTTGAGGACCCTCCATATTGTTTTCTACAATAGCTGTACCAGTTTATGTTCCCACCACATTTCCGGGTTCTCTATAATGTTCTATTAATCTATGTGTCTATTTTTGTGCCAGTACCATATTATTCTGATTACTACAGCTTTGTATATACTTGTTATATTTTTTTAGTTTGCATTGTATTTTTTTAAATTTTATTTTATTATGTTATGTTAATCACCATACATTACATCATTAGTTTTTGATGTAGTGTTCCATGATTGTTTGCGTATAACACCCAGTGCTCCATTCAATATGTGCCCTCTTTAATACCCATCACCAAGCTAACCCATCCTCCCACCCCCCTCCCCTATAGACCCCTCAGTTTGTTTCTCAGAGTCCATAGTCTCTCATGGTTCATCTCCCTCTCCGATTTCCCCCTTCATTTTTCCCTTCCTACTATCTTCTTCTTCTTCTTCTTCTTCTTTTTTTTAAACATATAATGTATTATTTGTTTCAGAGGTACAGGTCCGTGATTCAACAGTCTTACACAATTCACAGCACTCACCATAACACATACCCTCCTCAATGTCTATCACCCAGCCACCCCATCCCTCCCACCCACCACCACTCCAGCAAACCTCAGTTTGTTTCCTGAGATTAAGAATTCCTCAAATCAGTGAGATCATATGATACATGTCTTTCTCTGATTGACTTATTTCGCTTAGCATAATACCCTTTAGTTATATTTTTTTAGTTAAGATTTCCTTATATTGTCTCACTTCCACAGGTCTTTAATCATTCACTTGGAATTGCAACTGTAACTGATTACCCACATTGATTCTATGTTTCTAGGACTTTCTCCTTCCATTATATCTACACCATGGACTCCTGCCCATTCCATCTGAGGTGGCCCATAGTTATAGGTGTGAAGTTTAGGAGTAGAAACAATTCTTTGAAGTTTTGTTGAATAATTTTCTGCAATAAGAGTTATGTGAACAACTCTTTACAAGTTATGGTATTAAGAAAATCCCAAAACATTAAGAAATGGCCAAAGAGTTGATAGACATTTCTTTAAGGAAACTACTACACAAATGGTTAATAAGCACAAAAAGTGCTCAGTATTACTATTAGGGAAATGCAAATCAAAACCACAATGAGATACCACCTCACACTTATTACAGAAAATAACAAGTATTGATGAGGTTTTGGAGAAACTGGAGCTCTTGTGCACTGCTGGTGGGGGTGATAAATGGTGCAACCACTATGAAAACAGTGTGGCAAAACATTTTGATAAGTGGAAGAAGCTAGTCAAAAAAGCTCATATATTTTATGATTATATCTATATGAAATGTCTAGAATACTAAATCCATAGAGACAGAAAGTAGATTGCTCAAGACTGAGGAGGATGAGGGACACAGAGGTAAAAGCCAAAAATTATGGGTTATTTTGTTGTTGTAAATATTCTGTTTTAAATTCTATCCTAAATTGATTGTGGTAATGGTTTCACAACTCTGTGAATACACTTAAAATCACAGAATTGTATACTTTAGGTGGGTAAATTGTACGGTATGTGAATTATATTTCAAAAAATTTTTATAAAAAGAAAAGAAAAGGAAAAAAAGGAGCCATGGGCTAAGGTTGGTGGAGGGGTAGATAGAGGTCATAGCTAGGTCACAGCTCTCCTCCCACTGTACCCCACTTTCTGCAGACAGAAAGAGAACTACTTGGTTTTCTCGGAAATACATGCAGACCTTTTCCAGCCCAGATAGCAGCTAACTTCTCTTCCTCTCATCTCTGATAATGCTATCTTCTACCTAATAGTGCCTATTACCAGTTTTATTCTTAGTAACCAAAATATGTACAAAAAACTAGTTTTCATCAGTCACCTATTTATTTGAATACTAGCCGTATGTTTAAAGTTCCACCCTGTATTATGATAAATAATGGAGCACATCTTCAGCAGCCTGTTCCACCCTTATCATAAAAAGGCCTCTAGCAAACAGTCGCTTATCATGGACAGAAAGGCTGTAAGGATGCAGCTCAGACCCTATGCCCAGAATAACTCTTTATGTGTTTCAGCTGTTTTTTTCATGATGTCATCTGCAGGTCTTGTTGCTTGCCCAATACGAAGCTTCATATCAGGACACAGGTGAGGCCATTTATTATCAGAGTGCATTTCCTCATACCACTGCCACTTACACAGGGAATCTTAGAGCCTGTAAGCCAAAAGGAAAATGTGAAAAAAGAAAGAGGTTGAAGGAGCTTATGGTTTTATATCAGGCCATGTTCTGTTCTTTCCCAAGGCAATAAGGCAAAAACTGTCTATGAAGAAGGAAGAGTTTTGTTGGAGGGATAGCAGGAAAGCCAGGAGGTCTGGTTCTGCACCATGAAAATATTGAGGGTATGTATATCTTGAGGGCATTCAGGCTTTACAAAATCTTTCCAAGTTCTCAGCCCATCAGGTAACTGTTGTCTTTTTTATCCTTAGAAAGGAAATCTACAAAGTTAGTAGACTGAAGACCACATTTTCCTAGAGTACAGCTTTAAACATTCTATGAAATATGTGGCCTGATGACTAGCATCTACTTCTGAGTCCCACCCTAGCATATTTCTGATGGATGGAGTTTCATCCTATAGAGGTCCCCACAAATATACCTTTGAACAGACCAAATGGTCTGAATTCTTCTGCTTACATATTTCAGGCTTAATGGAGTGTGTTTATTCTGCTAAGCTTTTGACTTATCCTTTGCCATATCCAATTTGCTTTTAATCCCACATTTATAAATATAGATGATTAAGTATGATGTTTCCTATCACTTTATCGAGAAATCCAGTACCTCAGCCCAAGTTACAGGACCCAAGATCTAGACAGCAGCACAAACACCAACCCTACATCCAGGAAACAGAACAATAAAAATATAAATAGCAAACAAAAGGAAAAACACCTATGCATATTACATTCAAGCTAGATAAAACCAGATCATTTTTTAAAGATTTTATTTATTTATTTGACAGAGAGAGAGAGAGCACAAGCAGGGGGAGCAGCAAAGAGAGAGAGGGTGAAGCAGGCTCCACTGAGCAGGGAGCCTGACACAGGGCTCGAACCCAGGACCCTGAGATCATGACCAGAGCCTAAGGCAGACTTTTAATTGACTGAGCCACCCAGGCATCCCTAAAACCAGATCATTTTAATGGTTGCCAGAGAAACCAAAATTTTATCTATAGAAGAATAAGGATAAAAATTACAGTGGACTTTATTCACACAACTCAAGCAAGAAATGAATGAAGTAAAATCTTTAAAGTGTTAAAAGAAAAAAATGTAGAATTCCATATGCAACTAAATAACCCATTAAAAATGAAGTAGAAAAGAAGCATTCTGGAATTACAGACTGAGAACATCTGAAAATCTGTTCCTTCATAATAGCAATGAGAACATGGCAAAATTTATCAAAATAAGCCTTTTCAGAATTTTGGAAATTAACCAAGGACTTGTAACAATGGAAGAGGCATTTATTTAAAAAAATGAATTAATCTAGTAAGAACAACTAATTTGTGTCATTCTAACTTGCCCTATTCCCATTCCCCTCCCCTAAACTCCACAGTAGCCTTGAAATCTGGCAGCTCTGTAACAACTGTAGCTATGAAAATCAGCATTCTAGCAGCCATTGGAGGGTAAGAATGGGTTTTGAACTCCACACAAAACTACAGTCCTAGGTAACTGTCGCTATCTTATCAGACAGCTCCCTGGAAAATACCCATCCCCAGGGATTACCTTTATTTGATGTGAACAAAAGCTAGAGAGAATACCCTATTGCCAGGCTTTTTATCAGAAACAACAATAAAAAAACAGTGTTTGTTTAACATTGCAAGTGCCTGAGGTGGTAATACCAGTTGGGGCAACTAAGGGCTGGCCAAAACTTAAAAATAAAATCTGGGAAATGAGATAGGATAATTTAGAAAGGTACTTCATAGTCTTAGTGATCCCAAAGGATATGTACATGTGCAGAGCAATACGCATGCTCAGAAAATACTTGAAAAAGCCTTAATATATCACTTGTGACTAACCTTGAAGCTCTGGGAATGAAGGTGTGTCCCAACACCTGCACAAAGCCCATTAGCAAAGGCTGGAAAATTTATTGGTCAAGTCATTTAATGAAGTCTCTGTCCAATCATTAGCTAACCACTTAGTTAAATGACAGAGACTGCAGCAGCCACAGATGACAAATAATACACACTCTGTAGAACCAGTTCAGAGGCGCCTGGGTGGCTCAGTTGGTTAAGCATCTGCCTTCAACTCGGGTCATGATCCCGGCGTCCTGGGATGGACTCCCGCATTGGGCTCCCTGCTCAGCAGGAAGTCTACCTCTCCCTCTCCCCTTGCTCCTCCCCACTGTGCATGCTCTCTCCCTCTGTCAAATAAATAAATAAAATCTTAAAAAAAAAGAACCAGTTCAGGAAAGTCACCAAGTAAACAGTAGCAACAACAAATATTAACAACAATAAACAATGAGAAGGGTTATAATTTCCAGAGTTGTCACATGTTATTTAGTTTTCAACAACAAAAAAATAATACAAATGAATAGAAAGGAAAGTATGTACTGTGCACAAAACAAAAAGCAGACAATAAAGACTGTCCCTCCCAGAGCAAGCCTAGATGTTAGACTTAGTAGACAAAAGTATAAAATCAGCTGTTATACTTATTTCAAAGACTTGAAGGAAAACATGGTGAAATAATTTAAGTATGAGAAGTATATGTCATCAACTAGAGAATACAAATAAAATTAATTGTTTTAAAAATGGAAATTATAGGGGCTCCTGGGTGGCTCAGTTGGTTAAGTGTCCGACTCAGTTTTGGCTCAGGTCATGATCTCAGGGTTGTGGGACTGGGCCCCAGTGTCAGGTGCCACACTCAGTGGGGAGCCTGCTTAAGATTCTCTCTACCCCCCTGCCCCTGCCCCCACATGCATGCTCTCTCTCTCTCTCTCTCTCTGTAATTCTAAGTAAGTAAGTAAGTAAGTAAATAAATAAATAAAAGTGTAACAAATGATACAATTTGTATAACAATAATACTACAATGTGTGGGGGAAAGATCAGAGGCACATTGGAGCAATTTTTTTTGTTGTTGTTGTTTATAGCAATGAATCTAAGTTAGTCTTAATGTGAATTTGATTAAAGTTCAGATATTATTTGTAATCACCATGACAACCAATAAGAAAATAATTCCAAGAATTTAGCTGAAGAAACAACAAGGTGATTAAAAACTACACTCTGAAATACAAAAAGAGGCTGTGGTAGTTAAATATGGAACAAAAAGAAGTTAAGACATATCAAAAGCAGGGTGCCTGGGTGGTTTAGTTGGTTGAGTGTTTGACACTTGGTTTCAGCTCAGGTCATGATCTCATGGGTCCTGAGATTGGGGCCCATATTGGGTTCTGTGCTCAGTGGGGAGTCTGCTTGGGATTCTCTCCCTCTGTCCCACCCCTAATCAGGTATGTGTGCTTTCTCTTTCTTGCTTTCTCTCTAAAATAAATAAATAAATCATTAAAAAGACATATCAAAGGCAAATAGTAAAATGGAAGATATAAATCTTCCTTTAATAGTAATTACATTAATGGTAAATAGATTAAAAATCCTATCTATTATTTTCAATGCAATTCCAGTCAAAATCCCAGTTAGCTTGTCTTTGAGTAACTGGCAAGCTGATTCTAAAAATCATACCAAAAAAAAAAAAAAAAAAAACAACCAAAAATAAACTATTGGGACTTCATCAAGATAAATTCTTCTGCAGAGCGAAAGAAACAGTAATAAATAAATTAATTAATTAAATAAAAAATAAATAAAAGGCAACCTATGGAATGGAAGAAGACATTTGTAAATGACATATCAGATAAAGGGCTAGTATCCAAAATCTACAAAGAACTTATCAAACTCAACACCCCCAAAACAAATAATCCAGTCAAGAAATGAGCAGAAGACATGAATAGACATTTCTCCAAGGAAGACTTCTTTGGTGTCTTCTCCAAATGGCTATGAAAAAATGCTCCACACCCATTGGCATCAGGGAAATAAAAATCAAAACTACAATGAGATACCACCTCACACCAATTAGAATGACTAAAATTAACAAGACAGGAAACAACAAATGTTGGTGAAGTGGGGAGAAAGGGGAACCCTCTTACACTGTTGATGGGAATGCAAGCTGGTACAGCCACTCTGGTACAGCCACTCTGGAAGTTCCTCAAGAAGTTAAAAATATTCCTCTGGCTATTTGGGGTCTTTTCTGGTTCCATACAAATTTTAGGATTATTTGTTCCATTTCTTTGAAAAAAGTTGATGGTATTTTTATTTATTTATTTATTTTTTTACTTTACAGCAGAAATCTTTTTTTTTTGTTTTTTTTATTTTTTATTGTTATGTTAATCCCCATACATTACATCATTAGTTTTAGATGTAGTGTTCCATGATTCATTGTTTGTGCATAACACCCAGTGCTCCATGCAGAACGTGTCCTCCTCAATACCCATCACCAGGCTAACCCATCCTCCCAACCCCCTCCCCTCTAGAACCCTCAGTTTGTTTTTCAGAGTCCATCGTCTCTCATGGTTCGTCTACCCCTCTGATTTCCCCCCCTTCATTCTTCCCCTCCTGCTATCTTCTTCTTCTTTTTTTTTTTTTCCTTAACATATATTGCATTATTTGTTTCAGAGGTACAGATCTGAGATTCAACAGTCTTGCACAATTCACAGCGCTTACCAGAGCACATACCCTCTCCGGTGTCTATCACCCAGTTACCCCATCTCTCCCACCCCAGCCCCCACTCCAGCAACCCTCAGTTTGTTTCCTGAGATTAAGAATTCCTCATATCAGTGAGGTCATATGATACATGTCTTTCTCTGTTTGACTTATTTCGCTCAGCATAATACCCTCCAGTTCCATCCACATCGTTGCAAATGGCAAGATCTCATTCTTTTTGATGGCTGCATAATATTCCATTGTATATATATACCACTTCTTCTTTATCCATTCATCTGTCGATGGACATCTTGGCTCTTCCCACAGTTTGGCTTTTGTGGACATTGCTGCTATAAACATCAGGGTGCACGTACCCTTTCGGATCCCTACTTTTGTATCTTTGGGGTAAATACTCAGTAGTGGAATTGCTGGATCATATGATAGCTCTATTTTCAACTTTTTGAGGAACCTCCATACTGTTTTCCAGAGTGGCTGCACCAGCTTGCATTCCCACCAACAGTGTAGGAGGGTTCCCCTTTCTCCGCATCCCCGCCTACATCTGTCATTTCCTGACTTGTTAATTTTAGCCATTCTGACTGGTGTGAGGTGGTATCTCATTGAGGTTTTGATTTGGATTTCCCTGATGCTGAGCGATATTGAGGACATTTTCATGTGTCTGTTGGCCATTTGGATGTCTTCTTTGTTAAAATGTCTTTTCATGTCTTCTGCCCATTTCTTGATTGGATTCTTTGTTCTTTGGGTGTTGAGTTTGATAAGTTCTTTATAGATTTTGGATACTAGCCCTTTATCTGATATGTCATTTGCAAATATCTTCTCCCATTCTGTCGGTTGTCTTTTGGTTTTGTTGACTGTTTCCTTTCCTGTGCAAAAGCTTTTTATCTTGATGAAGTCCCAATAGTTCATTTTTGCCCTTGCTTCCCTTGCCTTTGGCGATGTTTCTAGGAAGAAGTTGCTGCGGCTGAGGTCGAAGAGGTTGCTGCCTGTGTTCTCCTTTAGGATTTTGATGGACTCCTGTCTCACATTGAGGTCTTTCAACCATTTGGCGTCTATTTTTGTGTGTGGTGTAAGGAAATGGTACAGTTTGATTCTTCTGCATGTGGCTATCCAATTTTTCCAACACCATTTGTTGAAGAGACTGTCTTTTTTCCATTGGACATTCTTTCCTGCTTTGTCAAAGATGAGTTGACCATAGAGTTGAGGGTCCATTTCTGGGCTCTCTATTCTGCTCCATTGATCTATGTGTCTGTTTTTGTGCCAGTACCATAGTGTCTTGATGATGACATTTTTGTAATAGAGCTGGAAGTCCGGAATTGTGATGCCGCCAGCTTTGCTTTTCTTTTTCAACATTCCTCTGGCTATTAGGGGTCTTTTCTGGTTCCATACAAACTTTAGGATTATTTGTTCCCTTTCTTTGAAAAAAGTGGATGGTATTTTGATGGGGATGGCATTGAATGTGTAGATTGCTCTTGGTAGCTTTGATATCTTCACAATATTTGTTCTTCCAATCCATGAGCATGGAACATTTTTCCATTTCTTTGTGTCTTCCTCAATTTCTTTCATGAGTATTTTATAGTTTTCTGAGTACAGATCCTTTGCCTCTTTGGTTAGATTTATTCTTAGGTATCTTATGGTTTTGGGTGCAATTGTAAATGGGATCGACTCCTTAATTTCTCTTTCTTCTGTCTTGTTTTTGGTGTATAGGAATACAACTGATTTCTGTGCATTGATTTTATATCCTGCCACTTGACTGAATTCCTGTATGAGTTCTAGCAGTTTTGGGGTGGAGTCTTTTGGGTTTTCCACATAAAGTATCAGATCATCTGCAAAGAGTGAGAGTTTGACTTTTTCTTTGCCAATTTGGATGCCTTTTATTTCTTTTTGTTGTCTGATTGCTGTGGCTAGGATACTAACACTATGTTGAATAGCAGTGGTGATAGTGGACATCCCTGCCGCATTCCTGACCTTAGGGGGAAAGCTCTCAGTTTTTCCCCATTGAGAATGATACTCGCTGTAGGTTTTTCATAGATGGCTTTTATGATATTGAGGTATGTACCCTCTATCCCTATACTCTGAAGAGTTTTGATCAAGAAAGGATGCTGTACTTTGTCAAATGCTTTTTCTGCATCTATTGAGAGGATCATATGATTCTTGTTCTTTCTTTTGTTAATGTATTGTATCACGTTGATTGATTTGCGGTTGTTGAACCAACCTTGCAGCCCAGGGATAAATCCCACTTGGTCGTGGTGAATAATCCTTTTAATGGACTGTTGGATCCTATTGGCTAGTATTTTGGTGAGAGTTTTTGCATCCATGTTCATCAGGGATATTGGTCTGTAGTTCTCCTTTTTGATGGGGTTTTTGTCTGGTTTTGGGATCAAGGTAATGGTGGCCTCATAAAATGAGTTTGGAAGTTTTCCTTCCATTTTTGTTTTTTGGAACAGTTTCAGAAGAATAGGTATTAATTCTTCTTGAAATGTTTGGTAGAATTCCCCTGGGAAGCCATCTGGCCCTGGGCTTTTGTTTGTTGGGAGATTTTTATTGACTGCTTCAATTTCCTTAGTGGTTATAGGTCTGTTCAGGTGTTCTATTTCTTCCTGGTTCAGTTTTGGTAGTTGATACATCTCTATGAATGCATCCATTTCTTCCAGGTTATCTAATTTGCTGGCATAGAGTTGCTCATAATATGTTCTTATAATTGTTTGTATTTCTTTAGTGTTGGTTGTGATCTCTCCTCTTTCATTCATGATTTTGTTGATTTGGGTCATTTCTCTTTTCTTTTTGATAAGTCTGGCCAGGGGCTTATCAATCTTGTTAATTCTTTCAAAGAACCAGCTCCTAGTTTCGTTGATCTGTTCTACTGTTCTTTTGGTTTCTATTTCATTGATTTCTGCTCTGATCTTTATTATTTCTCTTCTCCTGCTGGGTTTAGGCTTTATTTGCTGTTCTTTCTCCAGCTCCTTTAGGTGTAGGGTTAGGTTGTGTACTTGAGACCTTTCTTGTTTCTTGAGAAAGGCTTGTATTGCTATGTACTTGCCTCTTAGGACTGCCTTTGCTGCATCCCAAAGATTTTGAACAGTTGTGTTTTCATTATCATTGGTTTCCATGAATTTTTTAAATTCTTCTTTAATTTCCTGGTTGACCCATTCATTCTTTAGTAGGATGCTCTTTAGCCTCCATGTATTTGAGTTATTTCCAACTTTCCTCTTGTGATTGAGTTCTAGTTTCAAAGCATTGTGGTCTGAAAATAGGCAGGGAATGATCCCAATCTTTCGGTACCAGTTGAGACATGATTTGTGACCTAGGATGTGATCGATTCTGGAGAATGTTCCATGGGCACTAGAGAAGAATATGTATTCCGTTGCTTTGGGGTGGAATGTTCTGAATATGTCTATGAAGTCCATTTGGTCCAGTGTGTCATTTAAGGTCTTTATTTCCTTGTTGATCTTTTGCTTAGACGATCTGTCCATTTCAGTAAGGGGGGTGTTAAAGTCCCCCACTATTATTGTATTGTTGTCAATGTGTTTCTTTGCTTTTGTTATTAATTGCCTTATATAATTGGCTGCTCCCATGTTAGGGGCATAGATATTTACAATTGTTAGATCTTCTTGTTGGATAGATCATTTAAGTAGGATATAGTGTCCTTCCTCATCTCTTATTACAGTCTTTGGTTTAAAATCTAATTTGTCTGATATAAGGATTGCCACCCCAGCTTTCTTTTGGTGTCCATTAGCATGGT
>NW_022589787.1:320808-351346 GCF_004348235.1 Phoca vitulina | reverse complement strand
TTATCAATCTTGTTAATTCTTTCAAAGAACCAGCTCCTAGTTTCGTTGATCTGTTCTACTGTTCTTTTGGTTTCTATTTCATTGATTTCTGCTCTGATCTTTATTATTTCTCTTCTCCTGCTGGGTTTAGGCTTTATTTGCTGTTCTTTCTCCAGCTCCTTTAGGTGTAGGGTTAGGTTGTGTACTTGAGACCTTTCTTGTTTCTTGAGAAAGGCTTGTATTGCTATATACTTTCCTCTTAGGACTGCCTTTGCTGTATCCCAAAGATTTTGAATAGTTGTGTTTTCATTTTCATTGGTTTCCATGAATTTTTTTAATTCTTCTTTAATTTCCTGGTTGACCCATTCATTCTTCAGTAGGATGCTCTTTAGCCTCCATGTATTTGAGTTCTTTCTGACTTTCCTCTTGTGATTGAGTTCTAGTTTCAAAGCATTGTGGTCTGAAAATAGGCAGGGGATGATCCCAATCTTCTGGTACCGGTTGAGACCTGATTTATGACCTAGGATGTGATCTATTCTGGAGAATGTTCCATGGGCACTAGAGAAGAATGTGTATTCCGTTGCTTTGGGATGGAATGTTCTGAATATGTCTGTGAAGTCCATTTGGTCCAGTGTGTCATTTAAAGTCTTTATTTCCTTGTTGATCTTTTGCTTAGACGATCTGTCCATTTCAGTGAGGGGGGTGTTAAAGTCCCCCACTATTATTGTATTGTTGTCAATGTGTTTCTTTGCTTTTGTTATTAATTGCCTTATATAATTGGCTGCTCCCATGTTAGGGGCATAGATATTTACAATTGTTAGATCTTCTTGTTGGATAGACCCTTTAAGTATGATATAGTGTCCTTCCTCATCTCTTATTACAGTCTTTGGTTTAAAATCTAATTTGTCTGATATAAGGATTGCCACCCCAGCTTTCTTTTGGTGTCCATTAGCATGGTCAATGGTTTTCCACCCCCTCACTTTCAATCTGGGGGTGTCTTTGGGTCTAAGATAAGTCTCTTGCAGACAGCAGATCGATGGGTCTTGTTTTTTAATCCAATCTGATAGCCTGTGTCTTTTAATTGGGGCATTTAGCCCATTTACATTCAGGGTAACTATGGAAAGATATGAATTTAGTGCCATTCTATTGCCTATAAGGTGACTGTTACTGTATATTGTCTGTGTTCCTTTCTGGTCTATGTTGCTTTTAGGCTCTCTCTTTGCTTAGAGGACCCCTTTCAAGATTTCTTGTAGGGCTGGTTTCGTGGTTGCAAATTCCTTTAGTTTTTGTTTGTCCTGGAAGCTTTTTATCTCTCCTTCTATTTTCAATGACAGCCTAGCTGGATATAGTATTCTTGCCTGCATAGTTTTCTCATGTAGTTCTCTGAATATATCCTGCCCATCCTTTGTGGCCTGCCAGGTCTCTGTGTATAGGTCTGTTGCCAATCTAATGTTTCTACCATTGTAGGTTACAGATTTCTTTTCCTGAGCTGCTTTCAAGATTTTCTCTTTGTCTCTGAGACTCGTAAGTTTTACTATTAGATGTCAGGGTGTTGACCGATTTTTATTGATTTTGAGAGGGGTTCTCTGTGCTTCCTGGATTTTGATGCCTGTTTCCTTCCCCAAATTAGGGAAGTTCTCTGCTATAATTTGCTCCAGTATACTTTCTGGCCCTCTCTCTTTCTTCTTCTTCTGGTATCCCAATTATTCTAATGTTGTTTCATCTTCTAGTATCGCTTTTCTCTCGAATTCTGCCCTCGTGATCCAGCAGTTATTTATCTCTCTTTTTCTCAGCTTCTTTATTTTCCATCATTTGGTCTTCTATCTCACTGATTCTTTCTTCTGCCTCATTTATCCTACAGTTAGTGCCCCCATATTTGATTGCACCTCATTAATAGCCTTTTTGATTTCTACTTGGTTAGATTTTAGTTCTTTTACTTCTCCAGAAAGGGTTTCTCTAATAACTTCCATGCTTTTTTCAAGCCCAGCTAGTATCTTTAAAGTGATGATTTTGAACTCTTGATCCGACATCGTACTAATGTCTGTATTGAGTAGGTCCCTGGCAGTTGGTACTACCTCTTGTTCTTTTTGTTGAGGTGATTTTTTCCGTCTTTTCATTTTGTCCAGAGGAGAATAGATTAATGAGAGAACAAAATGCTAACAGGGTAACAACGTTCCCAGAAAATATACTCTAAACAAATCAGAAAGACCTGAAGCAGTGGGAAAAGAAAGGGAAAGAGAGAAAAAAGAAAAAGAAAAAAAAAAAAGATAAAGATAAAGATAAAAACAAACAAAAACAGAACAAAAGAAAAAAAAACCAGAATGTGATCAAATATGATCAGGTTGGTATATAGATCAGTGCCACACACTAGATTTTGGGTGTATTTTGGTCTGTTAGAAGAAGGTGCCTCCCAAAATTTTAAAGAAAGAAAAACTTATATATGTACAAAAATAAGGGTTGATATGATGAAGGGATGGAATATGACTGTAAAGATGGAAATTATAAAAAATTTTATAAAAGGAATTGATAAGAAGTTGTTTGAAAAAAGAAAGAAGAGGATTTAAAAAAAAAAAAAGAAAAAAAAAGGGAGAGAATGTGATCAGGCAGGGGAGTAAAAAAAAAACCATACACTAGAGATTTAGGGTATATTTTGATCTGTTAGAAGAAACTATCTCAAAATTTTAAAGAGACAACAACTTATATATATGCCAAAAATACGGGTAACTACTATGAAGGGATAGAATATGACTCTAAAAATGAAAAATAAAAATGAAAAATAAATTTTTTTTTTTTTAGAAAAGGGATTGATAAGATGTTGGTTGAAAAAGGGTAAAAGAAAAATTCAAAAAAAAAAAAAAGACAGGTAAAAAAAATTAACTTTGAAAGACTGAAGAATCATGGTAAAAAAGCCATGAATTCTATGTGCAGTATTCCCCTAGCGCTGGAGTTCTGCCGTTGTCATTGATCGGTAAACTTGGTCTTGGCTGGCTGTTCTCGCTGATCTTCTGGGGGAGGGGCTTGTTGCCGTGGTTTCCAAAAGTCTTTGCCGGAGGCGCAATTGCCCCATCCTTGCCGTCCTGGCTAAGTAATCTGCTCGGGTTTGCTCTCGGGAGCTTTTGTTCCCTGCAAGCTTTCCATACAGCTTTGGAGGCGGAGAGTGAAAATGGCGGCCTCCCAATCTCCACCTCGGAGGAGCTGAGAACTCGGACCCCGCTCCTCAGTGAGCCCCCAGAGAAAAGCAGTCAGTCACTCCCGTCTCCCTGGTCTCCGGCCGCACTCTGTGCTCACCCGGCCTGTGACCGAGCGTTTCTATCTCTGGCACCCAACTCCGTGTGGAGTCTCCAAACCCAGCAGATCCCTGTGGTGCGCTCCCGCGCCGCTCCTCCCAGGGGAGGAAGGGGAGTCTCCCCGGATCTGCCACTTGTTTTGTCCCTGCTGGAGGAGCAGTGGCCCGACTGTGCTGCAGATCATGGTTTATGGCAACCCCAAGCTGAGAGCCCGCGCCTTGGCTCCGTCTCTGCAGCCGGCTTCCCCGCTCCGATACCTGGGAGCTCTGCCGCACTCATGCACCCCCGGTCTTTCTGTGACCCCGAGGGTCCTGAGACCACACTGTCCCACGAGGGTTCCACCCCCCGCTTAGCTACCGGAGTGACGTCCCTCAGTGGCGCAGACTTCTAAAAGTTCCAATTTTGTGCTCCGCGGCTCTATCACTTGCCAGAAGCTGCCAACGGAGGCCCCTCCCTGCCGTCTATCCTCCCAAATATCGCCTTGGATTCACTTCTCCGCACGTCCTACCTTCCAGAAAGTGGTCGCTTTTCTGTTCAGAGAGTTGCTGCTCTTCTTTTCTTCGATCTCCTGTTGAGTTAGTAGGTGTTCAGAATGGTTTGATCCCTATCCAGCTGAATTCCTGAGAGGAGACGAAATCCAGGTCTTCTACTCCTCTGCCATCTTGCTCAGCCTCCTCTCACAGCAGAAATCCAAGTTGATGGTATTTTGATGGGGATTGCACTGAATGTGTAGATTGTGCTAGGTAGCATTGACATCTTCACAATATTTGTTCTTCCAATCCATGAGCATGGAACGTCTTTCCATTTCTTTGTGTCTTCCTCAATTTCTTTCATGAGTGTTTTATAGTTTTCTGAGTACAGATCCTTTGCCTCTTTGGTTAGATTTATTCCTAGGTATCTTATGGTTTTGAGTGCAATTGTAAATGGGATTGACTCCTTAATTTCTCTTTCTTCTGTCTTGTTGTTGGTGTATAGTAATGCCACTGATTTCTGTGCATTGATTATATATATATATGGAGGTTCCTCAAAAAGTTGAAAATAGAGCTACCCAATGACCCAGCAATTCCACTACTGGGTATTTACCCCAAAGATACAAATGTAGGGATCTGAAGGGGTATGTGCACCCTGATGTTTATAGCAGCAATGTCCACAATAGCCAAACTGTGGAAAGAGCCAAGATGTCCATTGACAGATGAATGGATAAAGAAGATATGGTATATATATACAATGGAATATTATGCAGCCATCAAAAGGAATGAGATCTTGCCATTTGCAACGACGTGGATGGAACTGGAGGGTGTTATGCCGAGTGAAATAAGTCAATCAGAGAAAGACATGTATCATATGACCTCACTGATATGAGGAATTCTTAATCTCAGGAAACAAACTGAGGGTTGCTGGAGTAGTGGGGGGTGGGAGGGATGGGGTGGCTGGATGATAGACATTGGGGAGGGTATGTGCTGTGGTGAGTGCTGTGAATTGTGCAAGACTGTTGAATCACAGATCTGTACCTCTGAAACAAATAATGCAATATATGTTAAAAAAAAAAAAAAAAGAAGAATATAGCAGGAGGTGAAGAATGAAGGGGGGGAATCCGAGGGGGAGACGAACCATGAGAGATGATGGACTCTGAAAAACAAACTGAGGGTTCTAGAGGGGAGGGGGTGGGAGGATGTGTTAGCCTGGTGATGGGTATTAAAGATGGCACGTTCTGCATGGAGCACTGGGTGTTATACACAAACAATGAATCATGGAACACTACATCAAAAACTAATGATGTAATGTATGGTGATTAACATAACAATAATTTTTTTTTAAAAAGAAGTTAAAAATAGAGCTACCCTACAACTCAGTAATTGCACCACTAGGTATTTACCCCAAAGATACAAATTCAGTGATCTGAAGGGCATCTGCACCCCAATATTTTTAGCAGCAATGCCTACAATAGCGAAAGTGTGGAAAGAGTTGAGATGTGCATCGACAGATGAATAGATAAAGAAGATGTGGTATATATATATATAGAGAGAGAGAGAGTGGAATATTACACAGCCATCAGAAAGGATGAATACTTACCATTTACATCAACATGGATGGAACTGGAGGGTGTTATGCTGAGCAAAATACGTCAATCAGGGAAAGAAAATTATCATGTGTTTTCATTCACAGGGAATATAAGAAATAGTGCAGAGGATCATAGGGGAAGGGAGGGAAAACTGAATGGGAATCCATCAGAGAGGGAGACAAACCATGAGAGACTTAACTATAGGAAACAAACTGGGGGTTGCTGGAGGGGAGGTGGGTGCGGGGTTGGGATAATTGGGTGATGGGCATTCAGGAAGGCATGTGATGTGATGAGCACTGGGTATTATAAGCAACTGATGAATTGTTGAACACTACATCTGAAACTAATGTTGGCTATATGTTGGCTAATAGAATATAAATTTAAAAAAATTAAAATCATATGAAAATGCAAGGAATCCAGAATAGACAAAACATTCTTGAAAAAGAACAAAATTTGAAGTACCAACTGACACTTCCTGCTTTGAAAACTCACATAAAAACTACAATAATAAGAATAATAAATTGTGGCTCTGGCATAAAGATAGGTAGATCAATGGAACAGAATTGATTGTGCAAAAAAGAACCCCTACATTTTTGTCAATGTTTTTTTAATTTGCCAAGACAATTTAATGTTAATTTTTAAAAATTTTTATTTAAATTCCAGTTAGTTAACATACAGTGTAATATTAGTTTCTGGTGTAGAATTTAGTGATTCATGACTTACATATAACACCCAGTGCTCTTCGGAAGTACCCTCCTTAATACCCACCACCCATTTAACCCATACCCGTGCCCATCACCCCTCCAGCAACCCTCAGTTTGCTCTCTATAGTTAAGAGTCTATTTTGTGGTTCCCCCCCATACTCCACCATGTTCATCTGTTTTGTTTCTTAAATTCCACATGTGGGTGAAATCACATGGTTTTTGTCTTTCTCTGACTGAAGTATTTCACTTAACATAATACTCTCTAGGTCCATCCATTTCATCACAAATAGCAAGATTTCATTATTATTTTATGCCTGAATAATATTTCATTGTGTATTTAAAGCACATCTTCTTTATCCATTCATCAGTCAATGGACACTTGGGCTGCTTCCATAATATGGCTAGATAATGCTACTATAAGCATCAGGGTGCATGTATATCTTTGAAATAGTATTTTTGTATCCTTTGGGTAAATACCTAGTAATGTAATTGCTAGATTGTAGAATAGTTCTATTTCTAACTTTTATATAAAGATTTTACCCATTTATTTGAGATAGAGAGTGAGAGAGAGAGAGAGAGAACGAGCTGGGGGGGGGGGGGGGCAGAAGGGGAGGGAGAAGCAGGCTCCCTGCTGAGCAGGGAGCCTGATGAGGGGCTCGATCCCAGGACCCTGGGATCATGACCCGAGCTAAAGGCAGATGCTGAACTGACTGAGCCACCCAGGTGCCCCTATTTTTAACTTTTTGAGGAAACTCCATAATGTTTTCTAGAGTGGCTGAACCAGTTCGTAGTCCCACCAACAGAGTAGGAGGGTTCCTCTTTCTCCTGATCCTTGTCAACACCTTTGTTTCTTCTCTTGTGGAGTTTAATCATTCTCACAGTTGTGAGGTGATATCTCATTGTAGTGTTGATTTGTATTTCCCTGATGATTAGCAATGTTGAGCATCTTTTCATGTGTCTGTTAGCCATCTGGATGTCTTCTTTGGGCTAATGTCTATTAATGTCTTCTGCCAATTTTTAATTGGACTATTCATTTTCTGGGTGTTGAGTTTGATAATTTCTTTATGTACTTTGTTTACTATTTATCAGATATGTAATTTGCAAGTATTTTTTCCCATTCTGTAGGTTGCCTTTTATTTTTGTTGGTCATTTTCTTCACTGTGCAGAGGCTTTTTCTTTTAATGAAGACCTAATAGTTCACTTTCCCTTGTGTTTCCCTTGTCTCAGGAGACATATCTAGGTAGAAGTTGCTATGCTCAATGTCAGAGGTTACTCCCTATGTTCTCCTCTAGGATTTTTATGGTTTCCTGTCTCACATTTGGTCTTTCATCCATTTTGAATTTATTTTTGTGTGTGGTATAAGAAAGTGATCCAGTTTCATTCTTTTGCATGTTGCTGTCTAGTTTATCCAACACCATTTGTTAAAGTGACTATCTTTTTCCCATTCAATATTCTTTCCTGTTTTGTTGAAGATTAATTGACCATATAGTTGTATGTATATTTCTGTTCTTTTTTTCCTGTTCTATTGATCTATGTGTCTATTTTCATGTCAGTACCATACTGTCTTGATCACCACAGCTTTGTAATATAATTTGAAGTCCAGATTGTGATGATTCCGGCTGTGCTTCACTTTTTCAAGGTTACTTTGTCTATTTAGGATTTTTTTTGCAGTTCCATACAAGTTTTAGGATTTTTTGTTCTGGCTCTATGAAAAATGCTGTTGCTATTTTGATAGAGATTGCATTAAATGTATGGATTGTTTTGGGTAGTATAGACATTTTAACAATATTTGTTCTTTCAATCCATGGGCATGGAATGTCTTTCCATTTCTTTGTGTCATCTTCAATTTATTTCATCAATGTTTTATTGTTTTCAGAGTACAGGCCTTTCACCATTTGGGTAGGTTTATTCCTAGGTGTCTTATTGTTTTTGTTGCAATTATACATGGGATTGATTCCTTAAGTTCCTTTCTGCTGCTTCATTATTGCTTTATAGAAATGGAACAGATTTCTGAGCACTGACTTTTTATCCTGCAACTTTACTGAATTTATTTATCAGTTCTAGCAATTTTGTTTTGTTTGGTTTGGTTTGGTGGAGTGTTTCAGATTTTGACTGCAAATAGTGGACATTTTCCTTCTTTCTTGATGATTTGTATAATTTTTATTTTTTATTGTTGTCTGATTGCTGTGGCTAGGACTTCCAGTACTATGTTAAATAATAGTGGTGAGAGTGGACATCCTTGTCTTATTCCTGACTGTACAGGAAAAACTCAGATTTTTCCCTATTGAGGATGATATTAGCTATGTTTTTTTCATATGTGGTCCTTATTATGTTGATTTATGTTCCCTCTAAACCTACTTTGTTGGGGGTTTTTATCATGAATAGATGTTATATTGTGTTAAATGATTTTTCTGTATCTATCAAAATGATCATATGATTCTTATCTTTTCTTTTATTAATGTGGTGTGCCACGATGATTGTTTTGCAAATATTGAACCACCCTTGCAATAAAGGAGTAAATCCCACTTGATTGTGGTGAATGATTTTTTAAAAATTTTTTCTTGGATTGGGTTTGCTAGTATTTATTTAGAATTTTTACATCCATGTTCATCTGGGATATTGGCATGTAGTTTTATTTTTTAGTGAAGTCTTTATCTGGTTTTGGTATCAGGATAATGCTGGTCTCATAGAATGAATTTGGGAGTTTACCTTCCTTTTTTGTGCTCCTGTCTCCTCTCACCCTTCTCTGTGACCATGGCTCCCTCCCCTCCACAGAACCCATGATCTGTTTATCCCCTAAACCATGTCTCCACACTTTCTACCTTCTTTAGTGTGGCCCCATCTCTCCCTTTAGTTGTGGAGTTTGTTCTGTCAGTTTCAGGTTGATTTCTTGGGTGTTTATGATGATTTAATAATCATCTAATTGTGTTCATGGGACTAGAAAAGCCTAGGGCACTCTTACTCTGCTGCCATCTTCCCTTCTCTCTAAGTCTAGGTGCTTAACTCAGACAAACTTTGAGACAATATGTGTGCATGGTTTTAAGCTGCTAGATTATGCGGTAATTTATCATGCACCAATAAGTGAATAAAACACCTGATGGATAAATTTAGTGTGGTATCCTGGATTTGATAGTGTAAGAGAAAAATGACCTTAATAAAACCTACTGGTAAGGGGCACCCAGGTGGCTCCGTTGATTAAATGTCCAACTCTTGATTTCAGCTCAGGTCATGATCTCTGGGTCATGAGATGGAACCCCAAGTTGGGCTCCAGTCTGGGTGTGGAGTCTGCTTAAGATTCTCTCTCTCCCTATCCCTCTCTTCTGCCTCTCTCTCTAAAACAAAACAAAATAAAACAAAAAACAAAACAAAACAAAGCAAACAAACAAACAAAAAAGTACTGGTAAAATATGAAGAACTGTAATTGTTTTTTAACACTGTCAATTTCTCAATTTTCATAAATATACTATGTTTATGTATGATGTTAACATTACAGGATTATGTAAGGTATATGACACTCTTCATACTATGTTACTTTTTGTAAATCTAATTTTTTTCCAAATATTTTTTAAAGTTTTATTTTGGTACCAGATTAACCCCCCCAAAAAAAACCCAAAAACAAACACATAAACAAAATAAAACAAAACAAAACCGTTGTGTTCAGAGGATTTCCTTCTTCAAGTTTTTATTTTTATTTATTTTTATTTATTTATTTTTTATTATTTATTTATTTATTTATTTATTTATTTATTTATTTATATTTGACAGAGAGATAGAGAGCACAAGTAGGCAGAGCGGCAGGCAGAGGGAGAGGGAGAAGCAGGCTCCCCACTGAGCAGGGAGCCGGACGTGGGGCTTGATCCCAGGACCCCAGGATCATGACCTGAGCCGAAGGCAGCCACTTAACCAACTGAGCCACCCAGGCGCCCCATTCTTCAAGTTTTTAAAAGACCATCAAACCCTTGTGAAAACCTGTGATAATTAATTTCTTTCCATTTGGCAGACTCCATCATGAATTCATGGGGTCCATGTCGTCTCTTGACATTCATATAGGTGATTTATATAACACATTGTGAAGTATGAAAGCCACAGAATAGATAGGGTATGATAACAGGTGGTCTGGGTGCAAAAAAAAAAAAAAAAGAAAAGTTTATAAACATGATGTTTTAGGCAGTCCCTGCTTACATTCATTTGAAAGTGAAACTTTAGATACCTGGTATTTGTCAGAAGAAGGGAAGTTAATTATTAATTATGTGTTGTGCACAGGTGGAGAAAGCCTGGTAGAGAAAAAAGAAAATAAAAGACAAGAAAAGAACAAGCACAATACCACATATCCTAATGTTCCATACAGTGTTTAAGAGATGGACACCGTTGAATGACAAGTGCAAATGTGTTGGTTAAACAAAGATCCTCCCAGAAGAGATCACATGGTCATCCCTCACACAGCTCCCTTTTCACAGGCTTCAGCACTCCTGCCAGGTAGCACCAGGGTTGTTTCGAGGATTCATGTCTAGAAAGCCATGGGACAGCATACTATAGTCCCATGGATATCCACAAAATCAAAGCTCTTACATTTATATCCATACTCATGGGGTATATTTTCCATATCACATTTAGGCCTTCAGTGTGAAAACTAGCATCTGGGGCCTAGAGACCTGGAGTGAGAGTTACAGCTTACCTGTATCTAACTATTGAACTCAAAATAGCTGTTACTTAGGTACTGCTATTTGAAACGTTTGTAATTCAATAAACTTTTCACTCCTCCAAGCTCAAACTTTATTCTTTAATAAAGGACAAGCTCATTTAAATTCCACATCTTAAAACATAGGGGGTTATTCCATTCATTTTGCTTTATTTGGAGTACTTATAACAGCTACATGACTTGTCAAATCCCCCTTTCTTCATCTCAATGTACAAATTATAATCTATCATGATGTATACTGTGAATGTCATTCCTCACCAAACTCATTACCAAATCAAAAACAAAACCAAAACCAACCAAATAAACAAAAAAACCCAAAAGCCAGAATGGCAGGCCATAAGGAAGTCACAGGTATATCTGGGCAAGGAGTGACCCAACTCATAAGTGACAGAAGAACCAACCAATGAGCCATATGTGCTTATAATTAAGATAAAACGGAGATAGACATAGATAGAATTGTACTGACATGATGTCCACAGGCACAGATGACACAGTGCTAAGCACCAAGTCCTCAAAAACTACTCTGATAGCCTGCATGATATCATTTCTCACAACCTATTAAGCCACTTGTGACCAGACTTCACAGAGTCTGGTCTGGCCACCAAAATTCTCAGAAAAATGCCATTGCAAACACCTCTAAGTCTCAGAACACATCACAAGGCAAGAACCCATTATCCTATCTTCATACTCTAGCTTGAATAAATTATGGGGTCTAGTGGATGCATGACTCATGTATTTGAGATCAGGACTGGCTGTTCACTTAATTCAGCCTTCCTGGAGCTTGAAACTCTGAGTACAATTTCCATGAACATCCTAAATCATGAGTTAGATGAACTAACACCAGAGCCTATTTCAATTTCAAAAGTAGAATTGGTCAGAATAGCAAGTAAGCTGAGAAAAAACATTTTATGAAGACCATAGTACATCTGCTTAATTGCTTAGAAATCATAAAGTGATTTGTATGATCACAATCCATCCGATTAGAAGGAGGAATGAAAAAAGAAAAAAATATATATATACAGTTGTTATGGATTGAAGAATTGAATTTGAATGCCACTTACAGAGAGGATTGCTCATATTTCTAAGATTTGGATAGAAATTCTCAAGATAAAGCTTCTTTTAACTAAATCTTGGCCACTTTTATCTTCCTTCTCAATGGATTAATTGAGCCATAGTTTAGAAAATTATCTCTCCATATATAACCTAGGAATTTCAGTAGTTCACCAAAAATTCAAATATATCTAATAATTAGGTAGAATGCAAATGGAGTTGTTCAACTTATATAAAACTAAATTTAAGTATGTTTTCTCAGTAATATACCAGAATGCAACAGATGAGCCACCATGACTTTACACTGAGAAATAGGCAGTCACAGAGAAAAATAGTATATTGCATTGATGCTAGAGCATACACTGAACATCTTTCAACTAGAGATGCATCTTAAAATTGATAGTGTACAAATACTGTTGGCTGGAAGACAATCATAATGATGCTGTCATTGTGTGCACATGCATGAAACTTGGTCTAAAAACTTCTATTGACACCTCTGGGAATGTTATCTGCATCAAAACTTGCAGACTTAGTGTCAATAGGTTGGAAGATAATCTCAGAAAGAGAAGTTTAGGACTTTTTCAAGAAATGTGGCATACGTAAAGCTCCTGCTTAGCACAGTTGATGATAATGTGAGGAAAATCAGACAAGATGAGTTGAAAAGTGAGTCAGAGGAGTTTGACTCTGAGTGGGAGAAATTTAAGAAATATCTTTGTCAGCAAAGTGCTTATATTTTTCATCTCTTCTAATCATAAAAGTGACAGAAGATAAATATCCACTTCTATGTAAGTTTAAGAGAGATTTTTCAATAATTATAAGATAAAAATTCTAAGTGACAAGAAATATTTTTGCCATAGTTTGTCACTGGTTTTATTCCTTCCTCATGACATTCACAATAATGATGGATCTTATATTTGATACAAATCAATTTTGTAATTACTTAGAAAAAGCTCCCAGTATTAGCAAATACTGACTTAGCAGTGATTATAGACATGGTTTTAGTCTACATACTTTATGTATTATTAATTTATTCAAGAGATAGGCATTACTCAAGAGATAGGCACTACTGAGTGAGTCCCAAGTTCCAGTTTCGAATCTTAGCCAAATTCCTACAAGAATTAAAAAAAAAAAAAAAAAAAAAAGAAGAATCTCAAGTATGACTCATTCTTTCTCAAGTCTTTCCATCAACTATGTTAGAATATTTTTTCTCTTTTATGGTAAATATTTTTCTACATCTAGTTTAAGAAATTTTACCCTAACTCAATGTCAGGAAATTATTTTCCTAAATTAGATTCTAGTTACTGTATTAAATTATTTTTAAATTTTAGATGTATAATCTATAGGGAATTCATTTTGTGTATACAGCAAGGTCAAAGACCAGATTTTATTTCTGTCCATGGTTATTCAATATTTTCAAACATTTATTGGAAAATCTGTCTTTCCTCCATTGATCTTTCTTATAAATTATTTGCTTTTATTAGCATGTGTCTATTTTTGAGCTCTCTTGTCTTTGATTCATTGATCTATTTCTCTATCTTTGTGCAAATACCACATTGAGAAAGTCAGGCTATATTCCAATCCTTATCTCTTCCCCTCTGTGGAGGGGGTACCAGCCAGAGTGTGGCACCAAGGATTCCTTCTAGAGTGAGGAAAAGTCCACAGTGCTCCCAGCATCCCCCTTCTGTTACCTCCCCTAATTATTGCTACTGAGCTCTGTCCTCAGCAACAAAGACTTTACAGACAGATTTGAAAATCACTTTTCTGGTTCCATACAAATTTTAGGATTTTTTATCCCAGCTCTTTTAAAAATGCCAATGGTATTTTAATAGGGATGGCACTGACAGTGTAAATTGCTCTGGGGAGGATAGACATTTTAACAATGTTTATTCTTCCAATCCGTGAGCATGGAATATTTTTCTATCTTTTTGTGTCTTCTTCAATTTCTTTCATAAGTGTTCTGTAGTTTCTAGAATATAGATCATTTACCTCTTTAGTTAGGTTTATTCCTAGGTATGTTATGGTTTTTGTTGCTATTGTGAATGGAATTGATTCTTTAATTTCTCTTTCTACAGTTACATTGTTAACATATAGAAAAGCAACTGATTTCTATGCATTGATTTTGTATCCTGCCATGTTACTGAATTGCTGTATGAGTTCTAGTAATTTGGGTGTGGAGTCTTTTGTGTTTTCCACATAAAGTATCATGTCATCTGTGAAAAGGAAGAGTTTGACTTCCTTGTCAATTTGGATGTCTTTTATTTCTTTTTGTTGTCTTATTGCTGAAGCTAGGACTTCTAGTACTATGTTGAACAATACTGGTGAGAGTGGGCATCCTTGTCGTGTTCCTGATCTTATGGAAAAAGCTCTCAGCTTTTCCCCATTGATAATGATATTTTCTGTGGGTTTTTCATAGATGGTTTTTATGATATTGAGGAATGTTCTGACCCTGAATCACAAAGGGAAGGATGAAAAATGAAAACAAAGCTAGGGCAATCACGTTGCCTTATTTCAAGCTATATTACAAAGCTATGATCACCAAGACAGCATGGTACTGGCACAAAAACTGACACATAGACCACTGGAACAGAATAGACACTCCAGAAATGGACCTCAACTCTATGGTCAACTAATATTTGACAAATCAGGAAAAAATATCCAATGGAAAAAAGACAGCCTCTTCAATAAGTGGTGCTGGGAAAATTGGACAGCTACATAAAGAAGGATAAAGCTGGACCATCCCCTTACACCATACACAAAGATAAACTCAAAATGGATGAAAGACCTCAATGTGAGACAGGAATCCATCAAAATCCTAGAGGAGAACATAGGCAATTACCTCTTCGACATCAGCTACAGCAACTTTTTTCTAGACACGTCTCCAAAGGCAAGTGAAACAAAAGCAAAAATGAACTTTTGGGACTTCATCAAGATAAAAAGCTTCTGCACAGCAAAGGAAACAGTCAACAAAACTAAGAGGCAGTCCAAGGAGTGGGAGAAGATATTTGCAAGTGACATTACAGATAAAGGGCTGATATCCAGGATCTACAAAGAACTTCTCAAACTCAACACTCAAAAAACTGATAACCCAGTCAAAAAATGGGCAGAGGACATGAACAGACATTTCTCCAAAAAAAGACAAACAGATGTCTAACAGACACATGAAAAAATGCTGAACATCACTAGCCATCAGGGAAATACAAATCAAAACCACAATGAAATACCACCTTACACCAGTTAGAATGACAAAAATTAACAAAACAGATAACAACAAATGTTGGTGAGAATGTGGAGAAAGGGGAACACTCTTACACTGTTGGTGAGAATGCAAGCTGGTACAGCCACTCTGGAAAACAGTATGAAGGTTCCTCAAGATGGTAAGAATAGAGCTACCCTATGACCCAGCAATTGCACTCCTGGGTATTTACCCCAAAGACACAGATGTAGTGAAAAGAAGGGCCATATGCACCCCAATGTTCATAGCAGCAATGTCCATAATAGCCAAATTGTGGAGGGAGCTGAGATGCCCCTCAACAGACAAATGGATAAAGAAGATGTGCTACATATATACAATGGAATATTATTCAGCCATCAGAAACAATGAATACCCACCATTTGCATCAATATGGATGGAACTGGAGGGAATTATGTTAAGTGAAGTAAGTCAAGCAGAGAAGGACAATTATTATATGGTTTCACTCATATGTGGAACATAAGCAATAGCATGGAGGACCATAGCGGAAGGGAGGGAAATTCAAAGGGGGAGAAATCAGAGCGGGAGATAAACCATGAGAGACTATGGGCCCCAAGAAACAATCTGGGGGTTTCAGAAGGGAGGAGGTGGGGGGAGGGGGTAACAGGGTGATGGATATTGAGGAGGGCACGTGCTGTGATGAGCACTGGGTGTTATACTTAACTAATGAATCATTGAACACTACATCAAAAACTAATTATGTACTACACAATGGCTAACTGAACATAATAAAAAATAAAAATAAATAAAAATTGAACAAATAATAAAAACGAAAACCACTTTTAATAGGAGGCACCAACTTAAAAAATCCTGAAGTATATTCGAAGGCTCTTGTTTGTACCACGTAAATCATACAGTGTTCCTTCAGCAGTCTGTCCCCTTTTAATCACTAGAAAAGGATTCTAGAAAAATGCAGCCAAGAATGAGGAATTACATTAACAGGGAATGTGACTCATATCTCTGAAATTTGAAGAGCTGTTTCTAGGCTGCAGCCAGCCTGCTCAGGGGTCTTTTGGAAGTCCTCTTATGCTTCTAGACCCTTAATTCACACCTTGTAAAAAGTTATTCCTTATTTCCTGGTAAATTTCCTGGTAAGATCTCACCTTCATATAAAGTTATGAGGGTCCCAAATCTCAGTGCTATGACACATGGAGGGAGAAATTAGGATCTGAGCACACACACATTTCTTTAGGCCATATTTTGTTCTTATTTCATGGAGGAAAGATAGCAAATAGCCCCCAAAGACCCATGGGCTGGAGGAGGAAGGAGCCAGCATGGATAATGCAACTAAAAGTTCCCCATCAACACTCCCTTCCCGTCTTCCCCCTACACAGTGTAAGTTAGGGCAGTTGCAAACCTCCCTACCACATGCCAATACAAGTACTCACAGACCACAAAGCTCCGTCCAAGTACTAAAGTCAGAAGTGGGTCTTATTTTCCACCTCCCAGTTGGCCTTTGGCATCCCCAACTCATAAAAATAATCTACATAGTTAATGACTTGGATATCTCATACTATTACAAAATTCAATCTCACATGCCTTGGACAGGTGTGGTCAAATCTCATGTTTATCCAATTGTTTTAATCCTGAACATTGCCCATGGGACCTCTGGTGATAAGAAGTGTGGAGTGAGGATTTGGTTCCCGGAGACTGCGCCCTCCAGTTATGTCTATAAGCAGAGTTGGCTGCCTATATTACTGTCAGTGTCATCTTCTGTAAATAAGGGCATAGCACCACCAGCTTTTATCTCATATTTCTTCAAACTCACTTATGAATTCCATATCTTAAAATACCAATATTAAGAATTTGTCTTTGATCTCCACCAGTCCCTTTATATTTCACCCCATGTCCCAAATTGTCACAAATATGTATTTCATTAAGTCTAAGAGGTCACTGACTTCAAATACACCATTATTTTATGTAGTATTAAGGGAAAAAAAAGATCGTAGCCAATTAAATAATCACCCAATTCTAAGATCTTGCGGATTTAAAGATGTTAAAATGTGAAAACTGTGCATATTTAAAAAAATAAATATTTCTGAATAAAGTCAGGGTTTGGTGAAATGAGGCAACAAAATTGGAAAGATATTTATGTGAATTATATCGATAAAGGAGTTAACATTGCTGATCATAAACCACATGAGATGAATAAATATATGAGGAAAAAAATGTCAAATCATCTTCCCAAGACCACTCAGCCTTTTTTATGACCATGGAAATCCTTTGTTTACCAAGAAGAGTGTGCAGGCCCCATGAACATTCCTCCTAGCCAAGAATGAGACAGGGTCAGGAGTGAGCAATGAGTTGCTTTTCAATTCTGGACCAGAAATCAGTAAGTGCACAATGAAGAAGGAACTGTGTGCACATATAAGAGCATAATATGGACTAAATGCCACTGAAGGGGGTATTGACATGGCCTTTCCTCCCAAGCTCTTGAGCCACTAGCTTCCTCTTTTTTTTTTTTTTTTTTAAGAAATATTCAATGTGTAGGTGCCATGGAGAATCATAGGAAGCCCATGAACACCGAGAGACTTTTCTCCATGTCCCCCTATCTCTTTTCCACTTGCCTTATCCCTGTTCTTTTTCCCTCATGGGAAAATATAACAACATGACTGTAAGTCTATAATAGATTTCCCTGGTAGAGCCCATTTCATAGCATGCCTTCAGCAGCTACAGCAGCCTCCTAGACAGACAGGGATTATGGAAATCAGAGACTGGACATGAAGAGCTCGGCTGGCAGGAGAAGGTCTCAGGTTTCAGAGATCAGGTTTCTTCAGGCACAGTTGTTCTCCAGAAATCCTCTAGTCTCCTCTCTGTCTTCTGAAGCCTTTACCACACACCTGTTGAACCTATGACTGTGTTTCTCTTTCATTCATACAGTCATAAATTATTAGGGTTTCTTTTTTAACTCCACATCTTTGAAGCACCTCAAGCACCCTTTCCTAGAGCTCCAAGTTATACGAGAGAGGGGTCACAGATGAGCAGAAAAGGGAAACTTCTGAGAAGTTTATCCTGATAATTGTTTCTCCAGTAAAAGGTTGAAACACAGATCTTGAGAAACTGTGGACTCAGACAAAGGGGGGACAAGTAAGGGGGAAAAAGTTAAACCTATCACACCTAACATCCACAACCCCTTTCTGCAGGAAGCCAAAGTCGGGAGCAAGCAGGTATCAAGAATATGTCACAGAAAACCAGGGAAAAATATCCATATGGTCTTCTCCAGCTCAGAGAACTGCAGGAGTGTCATGGAAACACAGTTTGCATAGACACCTGAACACCAGCCACAACAAAAGGCTTCAATTAAAAAAAAAAATCCTGGGGCACCTGGGTAGCTCAGTTGGTTAAGCAGCTGCCTTTGGCTCAAGTCATGGTATCAGGGTCCTGGGATCGAGTCCTGTGTCCAGCTCCCTGCTTGGTGGGGAGTCCGTTTCTCCCTCTCCCTCTGCCTCTCTCCACTGCTCATGCTCACTTGCTCTAATAAAGAAATACAATCTTTAAAAAATAAAAATAAAAAATAAAAATCCTGTCAACACCTGTTGTTTCTTGTGTTATTGATTTTAGCCATTCTGACAGGTGTGAAGTGATATTTCATTGTGGTTTTGATTTGTATTTCCCTGATAATCAGTGATGTTGAGCATCTTTTCATGTGTCTATTAGCCATCTGGATATCTTCTTTGGAAAATGTATATTCATGTATTCTGCACAATTTTTAATTGGATTATTAATTTTCTTGAGAAATTCTTTATATATTTTGGGTATTAACCCTTTATCAGATATGTCATTTGCAAATGTCTTCTCTCATTTTGTAGGTTGCTTTTTAGTTTTGTTGATTGTTTCCTTCATTGTGTAGAAGCCTTTTATTTTGATGAAGTCCCGATAGTTTATTTTTTGCTTTTGTTTCCCTTGCCTCAGGAGATATCTAGTAAGAAGCTGCTAAGGCTGATGTCAGAGAGATTACTTCCTGTGTTCTTCTCTAGGATTTTAATGGTTTCATGTCTCACATTTAAGTCTCTAATCCATTTTGAATTATTTTTTGTATGGTGCAAGAAAGTGGCCCAGATTAATTCTTTTGCATATTGCTGTGCAGTTTTTGAGGATGTTGAGAAAGGGGAACCCTCTTGCTGTTGGTGAGAATGCAAATTGGTGTAGCCATTCTGGAAAACAGCATGTAGGTTCCTCAGAAAGTTAGAATAGAACTACCCTATGATCCAGCAATTGCACAACTAATTCTGTAAGATACAACAATACTGATTCAAAGGGGTACATGCACCTCAATGTTTATAGAAGCATTATCAACAATAACCAAACGATGGAAAAAGCCCATCGTCCATCAACTGATGAATGAATAAAAAGGATGTTGTGTGTGTGTGTGTGTGTGTGTGTGTGTGTAATGGATTATTACTCAGCCATAAAAATAATGAAATCTTGCCACTTGCAATGATATGGCTGGAGCTAGAGAGCATTATACTAAGTGAAATAAGTCATACAGATAAAGACAAATACCCTATGATTTCACTCATATGTGGAATTTAGGAAACAAAACAAATGAACAAAGGGGAAAGAAAAGAGAGAGAGAAAGAGGTAAACCAAAAAATAAAACTAGAGAGAACAAACTGATGGTTATCAGAGGGATGGTGGGTGGGAGGATGGGTGAAATAGGTAATGGGGATCAAGGAGGGCACTTGTGATGAGCACTGGGTGTTGTATGGAAGTGGTGAATATTGTACACCTGAAATTAATATTACATTGTTCATTAACTGGAATTTAAATAAAAACTTGAAAAAATAAACACTGGGAAGTTTAAGTAAAAATAAAATCCCATCTCTGGTTTGAACATTATTTTCCATCTACAGTATCTTATCCACAGTCCCTAGAAAAAGCAGCCTGGAAAAAAGAATGAGGATGGGTGGTACAGCAGCTCATATTTGTGATTAGAAAAGCTCCCAAACAAAAAAAAAAAAAAAAAAAGAAAGAAAGAAAAGCTCCAAAACAGATATACTCTCCACACAGCCTTCTGGAAAATCCCTACCACTCACAGACATTTTTTTTTTTTTTTCCCTTACAAGCTTGCATTTAAATACACATCTATCAGAATTTAGTTTTTCACTCTGTATATATTTTTAGTGTGGATCCTCACAGATTTACCCAAAACAATGTTTGACAAGTACATGTGGACAGGGGACCATTGATCTGAGTGTAGTACTCTGGCCAGCCCGACTTGTTTTCTCTACAAGGTGATGAGAATAAAAACTGAAGGGATGAGCTTAGGGAAGAAAGGAAGGCAAGGTGGCTCTTTCTCTATATCACTGTTCTTCAAGTAAGCCCAAAGAATACAAACAGAAAGTACAGAAGCAATATAGGACCTTCATTAAGACTCTGGAACAAAACCATGGCCAGCACAGAAGGCTACCAGTTATTTCCTTTCCTTTCCCACTGCCTGCCACTAGCTTTGTTCTCAGAAAATGAATCTGTAGAATTATAAGTGTATATAATATGTCTATAAATGAATCCAATTGAAAGCCCTGAACACTCAGAAACCAAATCACAGATATGGCATTCCCAGTCACCTCACAGATGAAGTTTCTGGGTGCCAGAGATCCAGAATGAGAAATGCACAAACTTGGGTACAGTAATGGCCATGAAGAGAGGTGTACCAGTGACGGTCCTAATCTTTCTCATTCAGTGCTTAGAGAACGTGTTGACTACACCCAGCTTTTAACTTAAACACCCTTTACTTTTTAATCTATGTCTTGAATTACTATTAGAGATTTTATTATTATATTCTGATAAACCCTCCTGATATGGGGACTTATTTGTTACCACAGTGGATCCTATCCTATCCTCAGTAATAAAATGGTTTAAGAGTTCAGGGAAGTTTGGGGACCTAACAGGAGACAAAATTCAGTGAGAAGATATAAAATGGCGGATCATTTACATCAAGTGGGAGAGATGAATGGTTATGGAGAAAGATAACAGCAAAAACAAAAACAAAACAAAACAAAAACCCACAAACAAGCAGACAGAAATAAACTAGTTTCTCTCCATCTTCCTATACTTCCCCCATATATGTTATGAATGCAGACACAGTCACCATGGAGACCAGATGGGGGCAAAATCTAGCCTTGCACTGAAAACAGAGAGCAAGAAGATCCTTTGTCCCCATTAAGTAAGACTACATCTTGATTAAGCCTTAGAGAGCTGTGCTTTTCACGTGCTTCTTCCTCGAGTTTTGATTCATCCATAGCCTACCTCAATGAATGAGACAGAACAACTTGGTGAACTTGCAGAAATACAAATTGCTAGGCCCCTCATCCAGAGTTTCCAATTCAGCAGGTCTGGGATGGGTTCCAATAATCTGTTTCAATTCCAGGCTTATCTACTGGCCAAATACTATTTTTTTTTTTACTTTAGTTTCTAATTAGTTCTTCAGTGCTCAAACTGTGCATGACATCCCTCCTAGTCCTCCACAAAGCTTCCCTGCAGTGTAGTCACAATGGGGGAGGTTGAAGTTAGAGGAAGGGATGATAGATGGTGGAACCATGCTGAAATTTGGTCAAGGAGCGACTCCATACAAAATGGTAAAATAGCACAGAGTGAGATTGGGGGCTGTATTTAAAAGAGGAGGAGGTTCTCTAAGTAGTATGTCAATACAAAGGCGTAAGACCCAAAGGTTTTACTGTGCACCAAGCTCCAAACAGAGTTAAAAATTGCCTTTAGAATTATAGAGGAAGGATAAATGCCCAATTACCCCTTATTTCCTTAATCCACTTGTTGCCAGTGTATAGTGATATTGGCCTGGACAACACAAGTCTCAGAAGATAGCCATTTCAAACATGCACACATGCATTAGATCAACATTTGAAGCCAGATCTCAAGGTCACATTCCCACCCTGTAGCAAAGAAAGGATTTTGGGGATTAGAAGCCTGGAAGGAGGAATGTAGCTGACAGGGCACAGAGCTCATATTTCTGCATCTGGGATCATTAGTTCTCTCTACTCAGACTTTATGAAGGCCCTTTCCACCCTGGACAGTCTTGTGTGAAACTCCTGGAACAGGCTCACCCAAATTATTAAATAGGAATCATTCAAATAATTCTAGGATTTTTTCCCTCAACATTTACAATGTAGACCCCATAGCTAATTCTAAACCATAATATCCCAGAGTGAGATGTAACCAATGGTGTTGAGAGCAGAGCAGCACATTTAATGCTGAGCAGGAGTACTGCTAAAGTGACATATCATTACGTGGCAGCTCCCAATCCAGGGAACACAGAGGGATATGCTGCAGAAAGATATAGACAAAATACTTCTGTGGATGGAAATCAAGGGGATAAGAAATGTATCAATAAATTCCCAGAATCATACAACCTACCCAATTTGAATCATTAAGAAATAGAAAATCTAGGAGCACGTGAGTGGCTGTCAGTTAAGCATCTGACTCTTGGTTTCAGCTCAGGTTATGATCTCACAGTCGTGGGATCAAGCCCCTCATCAGGCTCCACACTCAATGTGGAGTGTGGATAAAATCTTTAAACAAAGAAATAGAAAATCTACACAAGCCACTAATAAGTTAGAAAACTGAATCAGTAACCAAAACTTCCAAAGAAAGAAAAGCTCAGAATCAAATGGTCCCCTGGGTGAATTCTACCAAACATTTTGAGAAGAATTAACATGAATCCTCTAATTCTTTCAAAAAACTGAAGAGGAAGGAACACTCCCAAACTCACAAGGTCAGCATGACTCTGATACCAAAGTCAGATAAGGACACTATAAGGAAAGAAAACTACAAGCCACTGCTCCTGATGAATGCAGGTATAAAAATTCTAAAAAAAAAAAAAAAAAAAAAAAAAAGCCACTAGCAAACTGACTTCAACATCACATTAAAAGGATCATATACCATGATCAAGTGGGATTTATCCCTGTGACACAGGGATGGTTCAACATATGCAAGTCGGTAAATGTGATACACCACCTTCATAAAATGAGATAAAAATCATATGATCATCTCATTAGATGCAGACAAAGTATTTGACAAAATTCAACATTATTTTATGATAAACCTCTCCCAAATTGGTATACAATGAATATACCACAACATAATAAAGATCACATATGACAAGCCCACAGCTAATATCATGTTCAATGGTGAAAGTTTGAAAGCTTTTCCTGTAAGATCAGGAACAAGACAAGAGTGCCTATTCTCACCACTCTTATTCAACATAGTACTGTAAATCCTAGCCAGAGTAATTAAGCAAGAAAAAGAAATAAAAGCAATCCAAATTAGAAAAGAAGAAGCAAAATTTTCTTTGTTTGCAAATGACATGATCTTGTATATAGAAAATCCTAAAAACTTCACCAAAAAACACTTAAAACTAATAAATTTAAATTTAGTAGTTTCAGGAGACAAAATCAACATGCCAATATTATGTGTCTATACACTAACAATTAACTATATAAAAAATAAAACAGTATTAATTACAATAGCATCAAAAACAATAAAAATCAGAGACGGAGTTAAACCATGAGAGACTCTGGACTCCAGGAAACAAACTGAGGGTTACAAAAGGGAGGGGGATGGAGGAATGGGGTAGCTGGGTGATGGGTATTGAGGGCACGTGTTGTGATAAGCACTAGGTGTTATACACAGCTAATGAATCGTTGAGCACTACATCAAAAACTAATGATGTACTATATGTTGGCTACCTAAACATAATAAAAAATATTTTTTCCTAAAAAAAACAAAAACAAAAACCAATACAATGTTCCAGAATATATTTAGCCAAGGAGGTAAAAAAAAATCTATGCACTGACAATTATAATACACTGATGAGAAAAACTGAAGAAGACACAAATAAATGGAAAGGTATTCCAAGACCACAAATCAGAAAAGTTAATATTGTTAAAATGTCCAATCACCCAAAGCCAAAGCAATGCAGCCCATATCAAAATTTCAAAGGCATTTTTTGCAGAAAGAGAAAAATCATTCTAAAATTAGTATGGAACTACAGGGGCGCCTGGGTGCCTCAGTCATTAAGCATCTGCCTTCGGCTCAGGTCATGATCCCAGAGTCCTGGGATCGAGCCCTGCATCGGGCTCCCTGCTCTGCGGGAAGCCTGCTTCTCCCTCTACCACTCCCCCGCTTGTGTTCCCTCTCTTGCTGTGTCTCTCTCTGTCAAATAAATAAAATCCTTAAAAAAAATAAATAAAATTAGTATGGAACTACAAAAGATCCAAGATCCCTGAGAACCAAAGCAATCGAGAAAGAACAAAGCCAGAGAATCTCATTTCCTAATTTTGAACTATGTTACAAAGCTATAGTAATCAAAACAGTATGCTACTGGCTTAAAGACAGATACATAGATCAGTAGACTGTAATTAAGAGGCCAGAAATAAATCCACACATATAAGGTCGACTGATTTTTGACAAGGAAGCTAAGATTACACTATGAGTAAAGGACAGTCTCTTCAATAATGAAAATCTTGTTGGGAACACTGTATACTCACACGCAAAATGATGAAACTAGACCCCTATCTTGTACCTCTCACAAAATTTAACTTGAAATGGGTGAAAGACTTAAATGTATGATGTGAAACTGTAAAACCCCTAGAAGAAAACATAGAGAAAAATCTCCTTGACATCAGTCTTGCCAATAATTTTTTTTTGATATGTCATCTAAATCACAAGCAACAAAAGCAAAATAAGCAAGTGGGATTATATCAAACTAAAAAGCTCTGTACAGGTGCTCCTGGGTGACTCAGTCAATTAAGTGTCTGCCTTCGGCTCAGGTCATGATCTTAGAGTACTGGGATTGAGCCCCACGTTGGGCTCCCTGCTCACTGGGGAGTCTGCTTGTCCCTCTTTCTCTGTCGCTCACCCCTGCTCGGACTCTCTCTCTCTTGCTGTCGCTCTGCTCTCTTTCTCAAATAAATAAATAAATAAAATATTAAAAAAATAAAAAAAATATAAAAAGCTTCTGTACAGAAAAAAAATCAGCAAATGAAAAGAAAACATACAGAATGAGAAAATATTTGCACCATCGACAAAACAAAAAGCCAAACTACTGAATGGGAGAAGATATTTGAATGATATATCTGATATGCTAAGTGAAATAAGTCAATCAGAAAAGACAATTATCATATGGTTTCACTCATATGTGGAATATAAGAAATAGCACAGAGGATCATGGGGAAGGGAGGGAAAACTGAATGGGAAGAAATCAGAGAGGGAGACAAACCATGAGATACTCTTGACTCTGGGAAACAAACTGAGGGTTGTGGAAGCGGAGGTAGGTGAGGAGATGGGGTAACTGGGTGATGTGATGAGCACTGGGTGTTATACGCAATTAATGAATCAATGAACACAACATCAAAAACTAATGATGTTCTATATGTTGGTTGATTGAATTAAAAAAAAAAAAAGGTTAATATCCAAAATATAAGAAACTCATGCAACTTAATAGCAATAATATAACCCAAATAATTCAGTTAAAAATGGACAAAGACCTGAATAGACATTTTTCCAAAGAGGGTATACAAATGACCACCGGGTATATGAAAAGTTGCTCAATATTATTAATCTCCAGGGAAATGAGGAAAAAACTACAATGAAATATCACTGCATACCTGTTAGAATAGCTATTATCAAAAAGACAGGAAATAATAAGTGGTGTCGAAGATATGGAGAAACGAGAATCTACTACACTGTTGGAGGAAATGTAAATTGGTACAGCCATCACAGAAAACAGTAGAGAGGTTCCTGCAAAAATTGAAAATATAACTACTATATGATCAAGCAATTCCACTCAGGTATATATCTGAAGGAAATGAAATTGGTTTCTCAAAGAGATATAATCACCTTAATGTTTATTGCAGCATTGTTCATGATAGCAAAAACATGGAAACAACCTTTGCCTATCAACAGATAAATTGAAAAAGAAAATGTGGTATATATACAATAGAATATTATTCAGCCATAAAAAGGAAGGAAATCTTGTCATTTGCGACAACTTGGATGAACTTTGAGGGCATTATGCTAACTAAAATGATTCAGACAGAGAAAGACAAATACTGTATGCTCCCACTTACATATGGAATCTTATAAAGCCAAACTCATAGAAACAGAGAGTAGAATGGTGATTGCCAGGGCCTGGATTGTTTGGAGGAATGGGAAAATGTTGGTTAAATAATACATACATCCAGTTATAAGATAAACAAATTCCAGGGATGTAATTTAGAGCATGGTGATTATAGTTATAACAATACTGTACTGTATACTGGAAAGTTGCTAAGAGAATTGATCTTAAATTCTCTTAACACACACACACACACACACACACACACACAAGTAATCATGTGTGGTGATAGAAATGTTAATCATCTCACAATACATATATGTGCATCAAATCATCACATTTTATACCTTAAACTAACACAATGTCACATGTCAATTATATCTTAGTAAAGCTGGGGAAAATGCATCTGAGATGGAATATTGCTCATATTTCTCAGATCTGGGCACAAGTTCCTAAGTTTCAGCTTCCTCTAACAGCTAGAAATAGCTAGGAAACTAGCGCTCACCTCAAAGCTCAATTCATTCCAATTCTTTAGCCATTGACTGAGGGAAGCACCCACATCTGCTAGAGAGACCCCCTCCAGCCTTTAGAAATCTCAGACACCAGTCCTTATGTCTCAGCAGGGATTTTTTTGAGGCCACCCAATGGCGGACAAGCCAGCATGGGGCCATTTACAGGAATAGGCAGACAAAAGAATGGCAAAGAAGCATTTCTTTCCTGCTCTCCCACACCTGCAAATCCTCCATGCATTCTTTGCACCAGGAAGGGAATTATAGATGATAGGCAGATCCTATATGGTTTCATATGCTAGACCCCCAGAAAATTCCTCCCAGTAATGTGGATTGCCTTCCAGAATGACCTATGTGCCTTTTCTTACCCTCTTGCCCAAATCCCTTGGGGATGCTTGACACCAGCTTTATTATTTTTCCTCCGCACTTAAAAAAGGGCATATTCTCGGAGGCCCTCATGTTAAAGAAAACTGTAGGGTTCTTGAGGAAGTACAGACTTATCTGCTCTACTCTCTCCAAGGGGGTTTTTACCATGATCTGTTCTTAGGGACCAAATCTGCATCTATGAATTTCAAAATGTTTCCACCCAGGGGTCCCAGTTATAAATTTCTGAACGTGTTCTTTCAGATGAGTCTGTGACAGCACACAGCATGTCCTAAGTAGCATAGCATGTCGCTTCCAACCCCCTGCCTTGAAATCATTTCCAAGATTTAGCGGCCTGGCTTGGGTAATGAGGCTGACAACAACTCTGTTCTCATAAACTCCCCAAAGACGCTTCACCGCCCCCACCACAAGCTCACGACAGCCACCTAGTTAATCACACGCCTTCGCACATACGCATTCAGTAGGCAGAGACCCAGCAGGTATGGGGACAAGGCATCAGCGAGCAAAGTGCGTAAATCTGAGCAGAGTCACGTTTTAGCCCGTTACCATAGCAACAGAAAGTAGAAAACAGGCAATCAAGGATAATAAGCCCTGTGGGCGGGCGAACCTGTGAGAGCAAGTTAAGCCCCCATCCTTCCTTTTCTCCCTTTTTCCACCCCCATCATCTCTCTGGAATATAAACAAGCATCAAGCCCCAGTAAAGAGGGCTCTTCAGGGCTCCATGACAACTGCCCTCCCTTCATCCTGCCTTCCCCCACTAGCCTGGATACACCACCTTTTTGCAATACGCCTCCATCTCAAACAATCTGGTGACAATATGGCCACTTCACAACACCCAATCCCTGAGCCTGACCAGAAGGGGCTTCTGAGGGTCAGTGACCTGGACAGTGAGGAATGCAGCAAAGACAGAACAGAGGCTAGACAAGCTAAACACAGAACAGTGCTGTTCTTTTTTCCCTTATTTTCCCCAATTATTTATTTTGAAAAATTTCAAACCCACGGGAAAGTTGAAAGGATAGTAACTAAACCACTGTAATATCCTCATCTAAATTCACCGGTTGTTAACAATTCCCCATGTTAAAATTCTATCTATACGTCTATTTATCTATGTATCTATGTGTCTATGTATTTATCATAGTTGTTTACTACATAACTATGATATTATGACATCTAAGAAAATTAAGATCTATTCAATAATACTTAAGATGTAGTCCATGTTTAAATTTCCTCAATTTGTTTCCAAAATGTCTTTTACAGCTTTTTATTCTTTTTTTTTTTTTTTTTTGGACCCAAAATGCAAACAAAGCACATGTATTGCATTTGGTTGTCTTGTCTCTTTTATTTTTATTTTTTGTCTTGTCTCTTTTAATCTATCATGATCACCTCCCCCCCACCGACACACAAACACACTTTTTTTTTAAATGACATTGTTTGTTTTTCAAAAATCCAGGACAATTATCTTGTACAACATTCAACATTCTGGATTTCCGATTATTTCCCCCTCAGGATTAGATTCAAGTTAGGTTGCCACACCATCAAAGATGCTGGATTTAAGCACTGCCCCACTTTACAGGCATTTTTTTTTCCCTTTTAGTAGGGAAAAAAAAAATGCCTTGGGGAATGATGGCTTGAGACGTAACAGAACTACCCTGATACCTAAGAGCTTTTCACCTGGTGAATGTAGCCTTCACAGAGAATTTGCTTGAATCAGTTATTACATAGGGCAGGGGTTGCTAAATGCTGTCTACTTCTATCACTCCTATGGTTATTACCTAGCAAAAGATAGAAGAGCTCTTCCGTAAAAACTCTCATTATCTATCTATTGACTTACCTACCTACTTATCCTCTATTATCTATCTGTCATCTATCTATCTATCATCTATCTATCTATCTATCTATCTATCTATCTATCTATCTATCATCTATCACCTGCCTACCTATCATTTATCTCTCTCTATTGCTTTATATCTTTATTGAAATAAAATCTAAACATCTAAAATCAGCATATACTTAAATTGTACAGTTTGATGAGCATTCACACATGTATAAACCCATGAAACCATCACTATAGTCAAGATAACATTTTCATTACCTCCCCAAAATTTTGGTGACCCTTTGTAATCTCACCCTCCTCTCTCCAATATCAATAGGTAAACACTGATATGCTTTCTTTCACTTTAGATTGGTTTTAAATTTTTGGAATTCTATATACATAAAATAATACAGCATGTGTTCTTTTGTGCCTGGCTTCATTACTCAGCATAATGATTTTGAGATTCAATTACATTGTGTGCATCCATAGGTTGTTCCTGTTGTTCCTTTTTTCTTTTTTATTGCTGTTGGTATTCACTGTCTTTCAAAAATTTATAGTTTAAAATAATTTCAGATTTACAAAACGACTGCAAAGACAGTACAAAGAATTCCCATATACACTTCCCCCAGTTTTCCCTAATGTTAACATCTTATGTTCTATGGAATGCTTATCAAAACTGAGACTATTTGCAGATAACATGATACTATACATGGAAAATCTTAAAGACTCCACCAAAAAACTGCTAGAAGTAATAAATGAATTCAGTAAAGTTGCAGGATACAAATAATTTTTAAAGTTTTTATTTTAAATCCCAGCTTGTTGGGGCGCCTGGGTGGCTCAGTCGTTAAGTGTCTGCCTTCAGCTCAGGTCATGATCCCAGGGTCCTGGGATCAAGCCCCACGTAGGGCTCCCTGCTCCGCAGGAAGCCTGCTTCTCCCTCTCCCACTCCCCCTGCCTGTGTTCCCTCTCTCGCTGTGTCTCTCTCTGTCAAATAAATAAAAATAAAATCTTTAAAAATAAAAAAAATAAAATAAATCCCAGCTTGGTAACATATAGTGTAATATTAGTTTCAGGTGCACAATATACTGATTCAACACTTTGATACATCACCCAGTGCTCATCACAACCAGTGCACTATACGATACAAAATAAATACCCAAACATCAGTAGCATTTGTAAACACTAATAACAGAGTAGCAGAAAAAGAAATTAAGAAAACAACACAATTTACAATTCCACCAGAAGTAATAAAAGACCTAGGAATAAACTTAACTAAGAAAGTAGAAGTCTACTCCATAAACTACAGAACATTGATGAAACAAATTGAAGATGACACAAACAAGTGGAAAAATATTCCATGATCATGGATTGGAAGAATAAATATTGTTAAAATGTCCATATTACCCAAAGCATCTACAGAGTCAATGCAATCTCTATCAAAATATCAACGACGTGGATGGAACTGGAGGGTATTATGCTGAGTGAAATAAGTCAATCAGAGAAAGACATGTGTCATATGATCTCACTGATATGAGGAATTCTTAATCTCAGGAAACAAACTGAGGGTTGCTGGAGTGGTGGGGGTTGGGAGGCATGGGGTGGCTGGGTGATAGACATTGGGGAGGGTATGTGCTATGGTGAGTGCTGTGAATTGTGTAAGACTGTTGAATCACAGACCCGTACCTCTGAAACAAATAATACATTATATGTTTAAAAAAAAAAAAAAAAAA
>NW_022589787.1:300756-320708 GCF_004348235.1 Phoca vitulina | reverse complement strand
GATAGACATTGGGGAGGGTATGTGCTATGGTGAGTGCTGTGAATTGTGTAAGACTGTTGAATCACAGACCCGTACCTCTGAAACAAATAATACATTATATGTTTAAAAAAAAAAAAAAAGAAGAAGATAGTAGGAAGGGAAAAATGAAGAGAGGGAAATTGGAGGGGGAGACGAGCCGTGAGAGACTATGGACTCTGAGAAACAAACTGAGGGTTCTAGAGGAGAGGGGGGTGGGGGGATGGGTTAGCCTGGTGATGGATATTAAAGAGGGCACGTATTGAATGGACCACTGGGTGTTATACGCAAACAATGAATCATGGAACACTACATCAAAAACTAATGATGTGATGTATGGTGATTAACATAGCATAATAAAAAAAAAATACCAACAGCATTTTTCACAAAACTAGAAAAAACAATCCTAAAATTTGTGTGGAATTACAAAAGACCCCAAATAGCCAAAACAATATTGAGAAATAAGAACAAAGCAGGAGGTATCACAATTCCAGATTTTAAGATATACTACAAATCTGTAGTAATCAAAACAGTATGATACTGGCACAAAATTAGACACATATCAATGGAACAGAATAGAGACCTCAGAATCAAACCCACAATTATATGTTCAATTAATCAATGACAAAGGAGGCAAGACTATATAATGGGAAAAAGACTCTCTTCAATAAATGGTGCTGGGAAAAAAATGGTGCTGAGAAAACTGCACAGCTACACATAAAATAAAACTGAACCACTTTCTAACACTATGCACAAAAATAAACTCAAAATGGAATAAAGACCTAAATGTGAGACCTGAAAGCACAAAATTCCTAGAAAAAAACATAGGCAGTAACTTTTCTGACATCAGCCATAACAATATCTTTCTAGATATGTTTCCTCAGGCAAGGGAAACAGAAACAGAAGTAAACTATTTGGACGACATCAAAATGAAAAGGTTTTGCACAGCAAAGAAAACCATCAACAAAATAAAAAGGCAGTCTAGCAAATAGGGGGAGATATTTACAAACCATACATTCAATAAAATGTATCCAAAATATATAACTTATACAACTCAACCTCAAAAAAAAAATCCCCAAATAATCTAATTAAAAATGGGCATAGAATCCAAATAAGACATACAAATGGCCAACAGACACATGAAAAGACACTCAACATCACCAATAATCAGGGAAATGCAAATGTAAACCACGATGAGATATAACCTTATACTTGTCAGAATGGCTAGTATCAAAAAGACAAGAAACAACAAGTATTGTTAAGAATGTGGAGAAAAAGGAACACTTTTACACTGTTGGTGGGAATGTAAATTTGTATAGCCACTGTGGAAAACAGTATGGAGGTTCCCCAAAAAATTAAAAATAGAAATATCATATGGTGCAATAATTTCACTATTAGGTATTTATCAAAAGAATAAAAGTACTAATTGGAAGTTATATGCACCACTATTTTTATTGCAACATTATTTACCATTGCCAATATATGGAAGCAACCTAAGTGTCAATCAATAGACAAATGGATAAGGAAGATGTGGTATACATATAAATACATATATACACACAACGGAATATCACACAGCCATAAAAAGAATGAGATTATATCATTTGAGACAACACAGATGGACCTAGAGGGTATTATGTTAAGTGAAGTCAGACTAAGAAACACAAATACCATATGATTTCATCCATACGTGGAACCTAAAATAAATAAGTAAATGAGCAAAAAAAAGCAGAATCATACCTATAAATACAGAGAACAAACTGATGGTTGCCAGAGGGGCAGGGGTTTGGGAGTATGCAAAATGGGTGAAGGGGAACACAAGATACAGGCTTCCGGTTATGCAATGAAGAAGTCAGAGGAATAAGACACAAAACAAAGAATATAGCCAGTGATATTATATTAGTGATGTATGGAAACAGATGGCAGCTACACTTGTGGTGACCACAGCATAATGTATGAACTTGTCATATCGCTATGTTGCAGACCTGAAACTAATGTAACATTGTATGTCAACTATACTAAAAACATATATAATAATAAAATAATTCAGCAATTTTTTTATAAAAGATTTTATTTATTTATTTGACAGAGAGACAAAGCAAGAGAGGGAACACAAGCAGGGGGAGTGGGAGAGGGAGAAGCAGACTCCCCGCAGAGCAGAGAGCCCGATGCTGGGCTCGATCCCAGGACCCTGGGATCATGACCTGAGCTGAAGGCAGATGCTTAACGACTGAGCCACCCAGGTGCCCCAGCAAAAAATTTTTTTTTTAAACTAAGACTTTAGATCCTTTGCCCTTTGTTATTTATTTATTTATTTATTTATATTGAATTGTTTAAGTTTTTTAGATATTTTGTTTTTTGTTTTGTTTTGTTTATTGCTTTTTTTATTATGTTCTATTAGCCAATCTATAGTAAATCATTAGTTTTTGATGTAGTGTTCAACAATTCATTATTGTGTATCACACCCAGTGCTCATCACATCACATGCCCTCCTTAATACCCATCACTTGGTTACCCCATCCCCTCACACCTCCTCCCTTCTGTAACCCTCAATTTTTTTTTCCAGAGTCCAGAGTCTCTCATGGTTTGTCTCCCTCTCTGATTTCTTCCCATTTTGTTTCCCCACCCTTCCCTTGTGGTCCTCTGCGCTATTCCTTATGTTCCACATATGAGTGAAACCATAGGATAATTGTCTTTCTCTGCTTGACTTATTTCACTTAGCATAATCCCCCCAGTTCCATCCATGTTGATGCAAATGGTGGGTATTCATCCTTTCTGATGGCTGAGTAATATTCCACTGTATATATGAACCACATCTTCTTTATCATTTCTGTTAAAGGGCATCTAGACTCCTTCCTTTAGATATTTTGGATATTAACTTCTTATTAAGGGTTTGGAAATATTTTCTCCCATTCCATAGGTTGTTTATTCATTCTGTCGATTTTTTCTTCAAAGAAACATACAAGGACTGACAGGCATGTGAAAAGTTGTTCGATATCACTAATCATCAGAAAAATGCAGATTAAAACCACAATGAGGGACACCTGGGTGGCTCAGTTAGTTAAGCATCTGCCTTCAGCTCAGGTCATGGTCCCAGGGTCCTGGGATCAAGTCCCACATCAGGCTCCTTGCTCAGCGGGAAGTCTGCTTCTCCCTCTGCCTTCCATTCCCCCTGCTTGTGGGTTCTTTCTTTCTCTCTCTCTGACAAATAAATAAATAAAATCTTTAAAAACAAAAACAAAACCTACAATGAGATATCACTCCACAGTTGTTAGAATGGCTATTATCAAAAGATGAGAGATAACAAGGCCAGTGAGGATGTAAAGAAACAAGAATCCTAGTACACCATTGGTGGGAATGTAGTATAGCCATTATGGAAAATGGAAACCAGTTTAGATATCCCTCAAAAAATTAAAAATAAAACTTCTATATGATTCTACAATCCCATCTCTGGGTATATATGCAAAGGAAATGAAATCAGTATCTTTTTTTTAGAAAAAGATTTTATTTATTTACTAGAGAGAGAGAGAGAGAGCATGAGCAGGGAAGAGGAGCAGAGGGGGAGGGAGAAGCAGACTCCCTGTTGAGCGGGGAGCCTGCTGTGGGGCTCAATCCCAGGACCCTGGAATCATGACCTGAACCAAAGGTGGATACTTAACTGGCTGAGCCACCCAGGCGCCCCTGAAATCTGTATCTTGAAGACATTATCTGCACTCTCATGTTCATTTCGATATCAGTCACAATTGTCAAAATATGGAAATTGTCTTTGACACTCAGATTGATTGGCAGACACTTAGGTGCTTAGATTGTGTCATCCATGTTGTCACACATGGCAGAATGTCCTTTTTTAAGGCTCAATAGCATTCCATTGTATGTGTATTTATTTGGGTGTTTCCATACACACACATAAACACACAATGGAATAGCATTCTATTCATATGTACAATATGTTCACACACAAATAAACACAACAGAATACTATTCAGCCTTAAAAAAGAAGGACATCCTGCCATGTGTGACAACATGGATGAATCTGTAAGATATTAAGCTAAATGAAATAATCCAGAAACAAACAGACACATAACGTATGATCTCACTTACATGTGGAGCCCAAAAACATTAAACTCATCAAAGCAGAGTAGAATGGTGGTTGCTAGGGTGTGAGGAAAATGGAAGATGTAGTCATTCAGCTATGGTTATGGGTTTTGGAGACGGATACCACTGAAGTGAGGTGCCCTTCTCATCACATTACATCACATCAGGGGTATATGTTATTATTGTGACCTATTACTAGTGATGTTAACCTTGATAACTTGACTAAGATGGTGTCTCCCAGTTTACTCCACTGTAGAGTTACTATTTTTCACTTTCCATACTTATTAGAAGCACATTACTAGGCCTACACTCAAGGGAAGAGAATTAAGCTCTGCAGGAGGGAATATCTACATTTATAATTTGGAATTCTTCTGTAAAGATGATTTATCTCTTCTCTACTATTTATTTCTGTGTGCAATCATTTATTTAAAAATATCATATTGGATTCATGGGTATTTATTTTATTCTTTTAATTATAACCCCAAACTATCCTTAATTATTTTGTTGCTAAAATTGTTCCACTTTTGTTGCCATTGGGAGCTCTTTTGGTCTACTTCTATGTTCCTGTGATATGTCCTTTTTTTTTTTTTTCATTTTTTTTACTTTCTGGTCTATAGGATGCTTCAGGTTCACCATGTATTTTTCCTGCCCCAGCCCTAGAATTTGCTGAAGCCCTGGTTCCTTCATTGGGCAATAGAAACTACCTTCTAGGCATTGTATGTGCTCATCGCTACTGGAGTTTTGTTGCTTCTAGGCCCTCTTGGTGAACACAATCAGAAAATATAATGTATGCCTCTTCAGTTTTATTCACCCAGTTTTGTAAAAATGCTAGTCTCAGCAAACTCAGTTTTCCTTCATGAAACCCCATTCATCTATTCCATATCTTAAACTAGAAATTAACAAAATTAAATTTCCTCTTCACATTTAACCAGAGATAATAGCATTCTCCTCAAAATCAAATCCTCATGATTGCATACAGATAAGCTAAGAAGTAAGTGGAATTGGGCAGCTTTTGTGAGCCAAATGAGAGTCTGTGTTGTGAAAAAAGATATATTGTGGATGACCCAAGAGAGATGAATGATCACACAAATCCCGCACCTTCTGCAGCCTTACCCCCCAAAGACCCCATATATGCTGTGAGCTGTGGAAAGAACATGGTTATAATGGAGACCCATTGCATAGTGCATGGGGTATAGTGTGGAGGTTCCAGGAAACTATCCTGGCTTGTTGTATTGCTCTTACCTCATAGTCCCAGAAGAACTCTGTGATTACCTCCTCTACTATTCTCAGGAACAAAATGTGAAAAATTGGGGATGTGAATCCCAAATGCCTATAGACAGAAAATATTTGGAATGTCTGGGCCTTTCTGTATACATAGCATGCACTGTAGCCTCACCATTTTAATTCATGGTTTTTAGTCCCCAGGGTTTGTGGGACTTGAAGGCCAAGAGAGAGGAATGCTGATACTTTCTGGGATTTATTAGGCAATACTATTTTCTTAACTCCCTTGTTTTGATGTGCAAATCTAAGACCTTCAATGCACACCCCTGAAACCACAGTGTTTTAAATGTTCTAAAGATTACATCTTGGAATATCAAATAATTTGTGCTTTATACTTATATCTGGACTACAGAGAGCCCCACCCAAAGTCCTAGACCAAGGAATTATATGTTGCTAGGAAAGCAGGTAAACAGAGCAAGATGGTTATTATGAATAGGTGTGCCAACCTCAACAAGCACATGAACAATAGCAAAATTCCCCAGAAAACAGGAGTTTTGGGTATGCATGGGAGGGGAGAGGGCCAACTGAGGTGGAGAAGACAATAGACATACAACCTTATTCTCCCACCCCCATAATTTGATCTATAAGAGAGGTCCAGGTTGAAATGAAGAGGCTAGAGGGACAGCTAAGAATCTGCTAATGGAAGATGCTCTCACCTGGCAAAATGAATTTCTGTTCCCTTCTTTCCCCCACTGGGTGCCCAGACCTGATTGGGCACTACTGCCTCTCTTCCCTGAGTGGCCCAACCTGCTTAGATATTCACTGACCACCACATTCCCCAGATATCTTCTCAGACACAATTGCTAACCGTGGCTTGAGTCCAACCACACTGGGCAGCATGGCCTCTCCTCACTTCAGTCCAAACCAAAGGCTGGACCTAGTGAGCAGCTGGTGAGGGCACAGCTCATGTTTCTGAGATCAGGAAGACCATTCCTTAGGTGCTGTTGTTCAGGCCATTTGGCCACCAGGAACCCCTCTGGCTCTCTGAGTTCTTACCTCATCCCTGGTCAACTTTCACAGGATTTTCCATTCCTTGTCTTAAATAGATCATGGGCAGCTGTTCTTGTCATTTTATTCTCTACGTTGCTTAACCCCTTGCCAAGCCTCATGTTCATCATTACTTTAGGCACTATGAGAAATGTCATAGTGTGCTGGGTAGGAACATAGAATCAGCTTTGCAATCATCTGGGCTCAAACTCTGATTCTGACTCTCATTATCTGTGTGATTCTGTGTAGATCATTTAACCTCTCTGTGCTATTATTTCAACTGTAAAGTGGGGAAAATAATGGCACTGATACCATAGGGTTCTAATGATGTTTACATGAGTTATTATACAAAGTCCTAATAAGAACATTATACACCTCAAAAATGTTATGGATTATGAGTGTTAGGCATCTACTAAAACCTGGCATTGCTCACAAGCCTCTCCAAAATCCCAGAGCTTCCCAGGTATAGGAAAGGAAGAAGGTATGATACTGCAGGTTAATATGTTCAGGCCCCATAGGGGCTAATCATGAAATACCAAAGACCAGAAAATGCCATCCAAAGGGAAGGAATGTTTCCCCAGGGTGTGATATTTGAGGGCAGATACATATTTTGAAGACCTTTCCTCTCCTATAAGATCTCAAAAATAATCCTGTGAAACTACAGGAATCTTATATTTAATACCTAAGTTATGAAGTGTTGGGGCATGGTTAACAATTTCTTCACCGAACAACCCCAAAGTCAGTTCCAAATTCCAGCTCCCCAAAATACCTTTAGTTGCAAAAGCATGCCCCGAAAGAGGTGGAGGTAGTCAGAAGAGATGGAGATAAATATATTTGAGAATGAAGCTGACAGGGAGCACTTTCAACTTCCTATTCATTGTTGCATTAATGCCTTTGCCTCCAAAACTTCCATATGGCAATGAGTACAGCTGAAGTCACAGATAGGGTAAAGAATGCTCTGTTGACCCATGAATGTTGTTCTGTCCCCAGTAAGACCTGACAGGTCCCAGAGAATTGCTTACTGGCTTCTTCTTCACCCCATCCCCTACAGTGCTACTTGTAGTTCTCGGACTCTCATCTTTGTCTTCCACAACCAACCAAACAAACAAAAAGAGCCAAAAATATAGGCATATTCTCAAATACATATCTTGTATTGAAATGTTAAATATTTGGTCCCAATATTTTCAAAGGTACTATACATATATGTATACACACACATATAATGTATATATACATATATAATATGTATAATATATATATTTGCCTCACAGTAACTTTCAAACACACACACAAATACTTTTAAAGTAAAAACCTTAACAAATAACTTGTCTTTATTTATTTATGTCTGTATTTATGATTGTTTTGACTGTGTTACCAAATATAGGTGTGGCAAAATAATATGTTTTCTCAATTTTATTCCCTGGCAGTAGAGAATATAAACGTATCCAACTAAAGCAGGATAAGCAAACAAAAAGAGATTATTTTCACATGTTGTAATGAGCAAGTTAAGGATTTAAAAATTAAATTGGAAGTAATAAGAGAGGGAGACAAACCATGAAAGACTCTTAACTATAGGAAACAAACTGAAGGTTGCTGGAGGGGAGGTGGGTGGTGAGATGGGGTAATTGGGTGATGGGCATTAAGGAGGGCATATGATATGATGAGAACTGGGTGTTATATGCAACTGATGAATTATTGAACTCTACATATGAAACTATTGATGTACTATACGTTGGCTTATTGAATTTAAATAAAAAATAAATTGTGAACACCATTTAAGCCCTAAATATTTAATTTGTTTAGTCCATTCTTGCTTTTTTCTCTATTTATTTATTTTTTAAAAAGATTTTATTTATTTATTTGACAAAGAGAGAGAGAGAGATAGCGAGAACAGGAACACAAGTGGTGGGAGTGGGAGAGGGAGAAGCAGGCTTCCCACCAAGCAAGGAGCCTGATGCAGGGCTCGATCCCAAGACCCCGGAATCATGACCTGAGCCGAAGGCAGACACTTAACAAACGAGCCACCCAGGCACCCCCCTTTTTTCTCTATATAATTAGGGAGAATTTCAAACCAAAAAGTTAAAGAATTGTGTACCTACCACCTAGATTCTATAATTAATTTTATTATATTTGCTCTAGCAAATATCTATTCAGTTATCCATTCCTACATTTAATCCATCTTATTTTTATGCACTTTAAATTGCAGGCATCAGTACAAATCACCCCTATAAATATCATTAATGAGATGATAATATTTGTTTACTAAGATAAAATCTAAATATAGCAAAATGTACAAATCTTAAGTGATGAGTTTTGACAAATAGATGAACCAACGGACCTCAAAACCCTATCAAAATATAGAAGATCACCATCAATGCAGAAAGTTGCCTCATGCTTCTTCCCATTCAATTCACGGCAACCACTGGCCTGATTTTTTTAACTATAGATTATTTCCCTGTTCTTGAAAATCATATAATCAAATTTTATGGATTATTTTGTGTTAGATTACCATTCATTAGCATAATGTTTTTTTGAGTTTTTCCATGTTGCTGCATATATCAGTAGGTCCTTCCTTTTTGTTGCTGAGTTGCATGCCTAAGTTTGGACACTGTGGCTATTTCCAGGTGTTTGTTATTGTGTATAAGAAGTATGGATCAAAAGATGAGCCCTGTCTGAAGATTCAAAGACCTGAATCAGAATTGCTAGTTTATATAGTTAATATAATTGCTGTTCTATTTGGGTTTCACTTGGTTTATATATTTCCTCTTTTTAAGCTACTTTAAAATCAATCAAATATTTAGTCATTCAATATTTTACCCTCTAAAAATATTATTTATGTAGTATTTTACTATTCTTGACTATCCAATGGATTACAATATGCACTTTTAACTTTATAAATCCTAATATTAGTTTCTAATTTTATCATCTTCTCAGTAATGACAGAAACATTGAATATTTAAACTGCCCTCTTCTTTTCTCATTATATTTGTCTTGTATTTTAATTCTACTTATATTGTGAATCCTATAAAATCTTAGTATTATTGTTTTGCACACTAATATTTATTCGTATTTAACTATATATTTAACTTTTATTTTGTCCTTCATGTGTGTTTCTTTTAGAGATTATTCTATTTGAATTTTTTTTTTTTATTTTCTATTAAGGTTGTATGTTGACAAAATTTCTCTAAACATTTATTTATTTTATGGGTGTTGAACCAACCCTGCAGCCCAGGAATAAATCCCAGTTGGCTGCAAATCAATCAATGTGATACAATACATTAAAAAAGAAAGAACAAGAACCATATGATCCTCTCAATAGATGCAGAAAAAGCATTTGACAAAGTAGAGCATCCTTTCTTGATTAAAACTCTTCACACTGTAGGGATAGGTGGTACATACCATAATATCATAAAAGCCATCTATGAAAAACCCACAGTAAATATCATACTCAATGGGGAAAAACTGAGAGCTTTTCCCCTAAAGTCAGGAACATGGCAGGGATGTCCACTATCACCACTGCTATTCAACATAGTACTAGAAGTTCTAGCCTCAGCAATCAGACAACAAAAAGAAATAAAAGGCATCCAAATCAGCAAAGAAGAAGTGAAACTCTCAATTTTTGCAGATGATATGATACTTTATGTGGAAAACCCAAAAGACTCCACCCCAAAACTGCTAGAACTCATACAGGAATTCAGTCAAGTGGCAGGATATAAAATCAATGCACACTGTCCCCAGGTCACCTCCCCACCCTAAAAGATTCTGCAATGGCCCTTGTTTCAACCTGAGATCCCAAAGAGGGACCATTTGTTAAGAAAGCTCCTGAAGAGACTATGGACTCTGAGAAACAAACTGAGGGTTCTAGAGGGGAGGAGAGTGGGGGGATGGGTTAGCCTGGTGATGGGTATTAAAGAGGGCATGTTCTGCATGGAGCACTGGGTGTTATACGCAAACAATGAATCATGGAACACTAATCAAAAACTAATGATGTAATGTATGGTGATTAACATAACATAATAAAAAGAAAGAAAAAAAAATCAATGCACAGAAATCAGTGGCATTCCTATACACCAACAACAAGACAGAAGAAAGAGAAATTAAGGAGTCGATCCCATTTACAATTGCACCCAAAACCATAAGCTACCTAGGAATAAATCTTACCTAAGAGGCAAAGGATCTGTACTCAGAAAACTATAGAATACTCATGAAAGAAATTGAGGAAGACACAAAGAAATGGAAAAACGTTCCATGCTCATGGATTGGAAGAACAAATATTGTAAAAATGTCTATGTTACCTAGAGCAATCCACACATTCAATGCAATCCCTATCAAAATACCATCAACTTTTCCCAAAGAAATGGAACAAATAATCCTAAAATTTGTATGGAACCAGAAAAGACCCCGAACAGCCAGAAGAATGTTGAAAAAGAAAATCAAAGCTGGCGGCATCACAATTCCAGACTTCAAGCTCTATTACAAAGCTGTAATTATCAAGAGAGTATGGTACTGGCACAAAAACAGGCACATAGATCAATGGAACAGAATAGAGCAGCCAGAAATGGACCCTCAACTCTATGGTCAATTAATCTTTGACAAAGTAGGAAAGAATGTCCAATGGAAAAAAGACAGTGTCTCCAACAAATGGTGTTGGGAAAATTGGACAGCCACATGCAGAAGAATGAAACTGGACCATTTCCTTACACCACACACAAATAATAGGCTCAAAATGGATGAAAGACCTAAATGTGAGACAGGAATCCATCAAAATCTTTGAGGAGAACACAGGCAGCAACTTATTCGACCTCAGCCGCAGCAACCTCTTCCTAGAAACATTGCGAAAGGCAAGGGAAGCAAGGGCAAAAATGAACTATTGGGACTTCATCAAGATAAAAAGCTTTTGCACAGCAAAGGAAACAGTCAACAAAACCAAAAGACAACCGACAGAATGGGAGAAGATATTTGCAAATGACATATCAGATAAAGGGCTAGTATCCAAAATCTATAAAGAACTTATCAAACTCAACACCCAAAGAACAAAGAATCCAATCAAGAAATGGGCAGAAGACATGAACAGACATTTTAACAAAGAAGACAACCAAATGGCCACAGACACATGAAAAAGTGCTCAACATTGCTCTGCATCAGGGAAATCCAAATCAAAACCTCAATGAGATACCACCTCACACCAGTCAGAATGGCTAAAATTAACAAGTCAGGAAACGACAGATGTTGGCAGGGATGCGGAGAAAGGGGAACCCTCCTACACTGTTGGTGGGAATTCAAGCTGGTGCAGACAGTCTGGAAAACAGTATGGAGGTTCCTCAATAAGTTGAAAATAGAGTGACCATACGATCCAGCAATTGAACTACTGGGTATTTACCCCAAAGATACAAATGTAGTGATCCAAAGGGGCACATGCACCCCAATGTTATAGCAGCAATGTCCACAATAGCCAAACTATGGAAAGAGCCTAGATGTCCATCAACAGATGAATGGATAAAGAGGATGTGGTATATATATATAATGGGATATTATGCAGCCATCAAAAAAAAAAAAACAGACAAAAAACGAAATCTTGCCATTTCCAATGATGTGGATAGAACTAGAGGGTATTATGCTAAACGGAATAAGTCAATCAGAGAAAGATAAGTATCATATGATCTCACCGATATGAGGAATTTGACAAACAAGACAGAGAATCATAGGGGAAGGGAGGGAAAAATGAAACAAGATGAGACCAGAGAGGGAGACAAACTGTAAGAGACTCTTAATCTCAGGAAACAAACTGAGGGTTGCTGGAGTGGAGGGGGGTGAGAGGGATGTGGTGGCTGGGTGATGGACATTGGGGAGGGTATGTGCTATGGTGAGTGCTGTGAATTGTGTAAGACTGATGAATCACAGACCTGTACCCCTGAAACAAATAATACATTATATGTTAATAAAAAATATTTATTTTATCTAAATTTTAAAGAATATTTCCATTGAATATAGAATTCTTGGTCACCTGTTATTTTCTTTCTTTCTCTTTCTTTCTTTCTTTTAAAGATTTTATTTATTTATTTGACAGAGAGAGACACAGTGAGAGAGGGAACACAAGCAGGGGGAGTGGGAGAGGGAGAAGCAGGCTTCCCGCAGAACAGGGAGCCTGATGCAGGGCTTGATCCCAGCACCCTGGGATCATGACCTGAGCCAAAGGCAGACACTTAATGCCTGAGCCACCCAGGTGCCCCTCTTTCTTTCTTTTTAATTATGAGAAGGCATTCTAGCTGGCTTCAATTACTTCTGTTTAAATCTGTTTGTTTTATAGACACATAGATTAAAAAAACAGAATAAAGAACTCAGAAATGGACCTTCAACTCTATGGTCAACTAATCTTTGACAAAGCAGGAAAGAATAAGCAATGTAAAAAGGACAGTCTCTTTAAGAAATCACATTGGGCGGGCTCCCTGCTCAGCGGGAAGCCTCTACCTCTCCCACTCCCCCTACTTGTGTTCCCTCTCATGCGGTCTCTCTCTCTCTCTCTCAATTAAATAAATAAAGTCTTTAAAAAAGGGGGGGGTGCCTGGGTGGCTCAGTTGGTTAAAGCGACTGCCTTCGGCTCAGGTCATGATCCCAGAGTCCTGGGATCCAGCCCCGCATCCGGCTCCCTGCTCAGCGGGAAGCCTGCTTCCCCCTCTCACACTCCCCCTGCTTGTGTTCCCTCTCATGCTCTCTCTCTATATATATCAATTAAACAAATAAATAAAATCTTCAAAAAAATTGCATTGGGAAAATTGGACAGCCACATGAAGAAGAATGAAACTGTACAGCTTTCTTACACCATTCACAAAAATACACTCAAAATGGATGAAAGCCCTAAATGTGAGACAGGAATCCATCAAAATCCTAGAGGAGAATACAGGCAGCAAACTCTTAGACTTTGGCCACAGCAAATTCTTGCTAGATACGTCTCCAAAGTCAAGGGAAACAAAAGCAAAAAATGAACTATTGGGACGTCATCAATATAAAAAGATTTTGCACAGCAAAGGAAATAGTCAATAAAACCAAAAGACAACCGGCAAAATGGGAGAAGATATTTGCCAATGCCTTATCAGATAAAGGGCTAGTATCCAATATCTATAAAGAACTTATCAAATCAACACCCAAAGAACAAATAATCCAGTCAAGAAGTGAGCAGAGGACATGAACAGACATTTCTCCAAAGAAGACATACAAATGGCCAACAGACACATGAAAAAATGCTCCACATCCCTAGCCATCAGGGAAATACAAATCAAATCAAAATGAGATACAACCTCACACCAGTCAGAATGGCTAAAATTAAGTCAGGAAACAACAGATGATGGCGAGGATGCAGAGAAAGGGGATCCCTCCTACACTGTTGGTGGGAATGCAGGCTGGTACAGCCACTCTGGAAAACAGTATGGAGGTTCCTCAAAAAGTTAAAAACCGAGCTACTCTACTACCCAGCAATTGCACTATTGGGTATTTACCCAAAGCATACAAACATAGTAATCTGAAGGTGTACCTGCACCCCAATGTTTCTAGCAGCAATGTCCCCAATAGCCAAACTATGGAAAGAGCCCAGATGTCCACTGACACATGAATGGATCAAGAAGATGTGGTATATATATATATATATATAATGGAATATTAGCCTCAAAAATAATGAAATTTTGCCATTTGCAAGGACATGGATGGAACTAGAGGGTATTATGCTATGTGAAATAAATCAATCAGAGAAAGACAATTATATGATTTCACTCATAATGGAATTTAAGAAACAAAACAGAATCATAGCGGAAGGGAGTGAAAAATAAAATATGACAAAAGCAGAGAGGGAGACAAACAAAAAGAAACTCTTAACTATAGGAAAGAAACTAAGGGTTGCTGGAAGGGAGGTGGGTGGGGGAATGGGGCAACTGGGTGACAGGTATTAAGGAAGGTACATGATGTGATGAACACTGGGTGTTATATGCAACTGATGAATCACTGAACTCTACCTCTGAAACTATAATAATATACTATATGTTAATGAATTGGATTTAAATAAAATAAAATAAAATAAAATAAATAAAAAATCTGTTCATCTTATTGTTTTATTGTTGTTTTATCATTGCTTTATTGTTGCTCTCTCTGGCTTCTTTCAAGATTTCATTCATATATATATATATATATATATATATTCTCAGGCACTATTTCTACAATATTGCTTTGACCCCGAATCCTCTCCGTTCTACTTTAAATATTCTAATTCCAAATATGTTAGATACTTTCACTGTGTTCTATAGGTCTCAAATATAAATGTTTAATTATTTACTTTTAGAACTTATTTTTATATATTTGCTAATGGTCCATCTTCCTACTTTTTACTTGATCATTCAAACTCTTATACTATATATGGTGTTATTAATTTTAGCTATGATATCTTTTATTTCTGTAATTTCTGAGTATTTTATGCATTCTTCACCCTTGAAAATCCCTCATATTTTTATCCTTTTATATATTTTCTCTTTTTTAATAGACATATTAATCAAAATTATAATTGAGAATATTAACTTACCAATTTCCTCGACATCTATAGAAAAAAAAAAACTTTCCAGTTTAAAATATTGTGCTGTATATAAAAGTGTCAGAAGTGTCAACCATTTCCCAATATTAACCACTAACCACAAAAGTAGCAACAATAATACTATTGAGATTATTTTATGGAAAATACATAAGTTCCATTTTTCATGTATATATACATGTATATATAAATATAGACATATATTTCAAAATCTTAGTGAATGGCATTTTAAACAGACATGGCTAAGAAATAGACTACAGCACCTGGGTGCATATCAAGAGTATTGTGCTTATGCCACTTTTTCAGTGTTCAGAAAGCTCATTGAAAAAGGTTGTCATTTACAATAGCACCAAAAACCATAAGATACCTCAGAATAAACCTAACCAAAGAGGGAAAGGATCTATACTCTAGGAACTACAGAACACTCATGATAGAAATTGAAGAAGACACAAAAAGATGGAAAAATATTCCATGCTCATGGGTCAGAAGAATAAACATTGTTAAAATGTCTATGCTACCCAGAGCAATCTATACCTTCAATGCCATCCTGATCAAAATTCCAATGACATTTTTCAAAGTGCTAGAACAAACAATCCTCATATTTGTATGGAATCAGAAAAGACCCCGAATCGCCAAGGAAATGTGGAAAAAGAAAAACAAAGCTGGGGGCATCACGTTGCCCGATTTCAAGCTATATTACAAAGAAGTGATCACCAAGACAGCATGGTACTGGCACAAAAACAGACATATAGATTGATGGAACAGAATAGAGAGCCCAGATATGGACCCTCAACTCTATGGTCAACTAATCTTTGACAAAGCAGGAAAAAAATATGCAATGGAAAAAAGACAGTCTCTTCAATAAATGTTGCTGGGAAAATTGGACAGCCACATGCAGAAGAATGAAACTCTACCATTCTCTAACACCATACACAAAGATAAACTCAAAATGGCCGAAAGACCTCAATGTGAGACAGGAATCCATCAAAATCCTAGAGGAGACATAGGCAGTAACCTCTTTGACATCAGCCACAGCAACTTCTTTCAAGATACATCTCCAAAGGCTAGAGAAACAGAAGCAAAAAATGAACTTTTGGGACTTCATCAAGATAAAAATCTTCTGCACAGCAAAGGAAACAGTCAACAAAACATAGAGACAACCCACAGAATGGGAGAAGATATTTGCAAATGACACTACAGATAAAGGGCTGGCATCCAAGATCTATAAAGAACTTCTCAAACTCAATATGAAAAAAAAAAAAAAAAATCAAGAAAAAAAATGGGCAGAAGACATGAACAGACACTTCTCTGAAGAAGACATACAAATGGCTAACAGACACATGAAAAAATGTTCATCATCATTAGCCAACAGGGAAATTCAAATCAAAACCACATTGAGATACCACCTTACACCAGTTAGAATGGCAAAAATTGACAAGGCAAGAAACAACAGATGTTAGAGAGGTTGTGGAGAAAGGGGAACCCTCTTCCACTGTTGGTGGGAATGCAAGTTGGTACAGCCACTTTGGAAAACAGTGTGGAAGTGCCTCAGAAAATTAAAAATAGAGCTAACCTATGACCCAGCAATTGCACTCCTGGGTATTTATCCCAAAGACAGAGATGTAGTGAAAAGGAGGGCCATATGCACCCCAATGTTCATAGTAGCAATGTCCACAATAGCCAAACGGTGGAAAGAGCTGAGATGCCCTTCAACAGATGAATGGATAAAGAAGATGTGGTCCATATATACAATGGAATATTACTCAGCCATCAGAAAGGATGAATACCCAACTTTTACATCAACATGGATGGGACTGGAGGAAATTATGCTAAGTGATCTAAGTCAAGCAGAGAAAGCCAATTATCATATGGTTTCACTTATTTGTGGAACATAAAGAATAGCATGGAGGACATTAGGAGAATGAAGGGGGGAAAATCAGAGGGAGAGATGAACCATGAGAGACTATGGACTCTGAGAAACAAACTGAGGGTTTTAGAGGGGAGGGTGGAGGGGGGATGGGTTAGCCCGGTGATGGGTATTAAGGACGGCAAGTACTGCATGGGGCACTCAGTCTTATACGAAAACAATGAATCATGGAACACTACATCAAAAACCAATGATGCATTGTATGGTGACTAACATAACATAATAATAATAATAATAATAATAATAATAATAATAATAAACAGGATGTCAGAATGGGCTAAATCAAGCTATCAGTATTTCTCCAAATTCACAGGTTAAAATAACTTTTATGAGACAATTATCTAAGTTAGAGAGAAAAATGATCAGCAAACACCTTGCTAGAAACAATATCACCTGTCTTTCTGGAAAGAGGCAAGCCTGACTATGGGCAGAAAGAATGTTCACGTTGAAAATAAAATACTGTATAGACTCCAATCATAATGAGCTCTTCCTTTGCCCTTACCCATAAATACCCCCTCCATGTGTGTTTCCAAACTTTGTTTTTAGTAGTTAAATATGGACAAATAGATCTGAACATTGCTTTGATAGAACCACTTTTTAAAATCTCTAGCTCCAGTTTTACATGTTTGGCTTGTAAAAGTGTGAATCACATAACATGTCCTCAGCAGCTGCCCTATCCTAAAGCCAGAAAATGTTTCTAGGAATGAGCACATGGTATGAGGAGAAAGACTAATAGGACACAGCTTATATGGTGGGGCCAGTGTTTTTAATAAGGCATAGCCCTTTTGTTCATGAGAATTTGCTAATGGTTCTTATTTTTCTCAGCCATTACCTTACTCTTTATGAAATTCCATATTTCAGGAAATTTTTAAATTTGCGATCAGAGTGTTTTTGTGCAGACTAACAGCACCTTAATCAGGGATTGGCTTAATCTTTTCAAAGCCCAGTGACTATAGTGCATGTCGACAGGGAAACAGGTGGTAACAGTGAGTAAATGTTGAGCCATATTTTGTTCTATCTCCTTAGCAACAAGATAGAAAAAGGTCTATTAGGATACATCGTTTCCAGCAAGGAAGAAAAGAAAATGAGATGCTCCTTGCTTCTTTCCATGTGTCCTCAAGTCTCATGTCTACCCCTTTCCTCTAGGAAAAAAAAAAAATGTGTGGAACATAGGTACAGAGTGATCTATTTATTGCACAAATAATGTCATGCAGGCTCTATGAAGACGTCTCAAGATTAGGTCCTTCTTTCTTGTCTCCTTCTTATATGGCAAAAGATTGTATTATCGGTACCAATTATTGATTCTCACTTTCTTATTAGAATATGTTATTGCCCCATCCAATGTGTAGACATGTGACTTGCTTTTGGAATGTAAGCAGGAATTATGAATGCCACAGCCAAGCATAAGCCTAAGAGTCCTTACACACGTCTGTGGTTGCTTTTTTTCCTCCTGTCACCCAAATGGCATGTCCTTCAACCTGAATCCTAGAATAAAGAAGACATGTGAAGAATTGCACATGACCCACACCAGACACACAGCCAGTATTTATGTGAAGAAGAAAATAATGTTTGTAATTATGAAAGCAGAGACTTTGAAGTCATTTCTTACTATAGCAATAACTTAGTGAAAACTAGGGAACAAAGAAATCAGCACCAGAACAAACAACTAAAAGATTCCTACCAGGTCCAAACAATAGGCAGTTACAAAGTTGTTATTGATTCCTAGAAAATGGAGTTAGCCATATTTTTATTAATAAAACATTTTCTAAAGCTTTTGTCTGCGATAAGTGTTATAAGCTTATGGGTTTAGGTAAGAGATTGGGAATGTGAAGCTAAGCAGCATACCTTTGCTGTTATTGGTCACTGTAAAAGATATTATATGAAAGAGAAAATTTCAGAAAATAACCTGTGAATTTGACAGCAAGATTGAAAGATGGAATTGTTTATCCTATCTAAACAATGAAAGGTGAAACTGAGAAACAAAGGTCAAAACTCAGTGTTAGAGCAAAGACCAAATCAGGGGTGTGGTCTCACACCCTGTTACAACTTCTGAGTTGATTAAAGGAACATTTATTCAACAATTTTAGTTGCATAAACTGTCTCAGGGAACAAAAAAGACTAACAGTGTGATCCTTTTTTGGAGAACTGATCACCTTAAATTATCTCAATTTACTTCAGATTACTTTAAGCCACAAGTGGAGCATGTCTTGGAAAGAATTGTGGGTGGTAGTTACTGGTACATTGGAATTATACAGAATAAAAGCTAAACTTGTTTGGAGAGAGCTGTACTGTCAAAGAGCCACCAGCCTGCATTAAAATAACCTGTGGCTATCTGAGGCTTAAAATGATCTCTGGGCCCCCAATAATCTGCTTGCCCCCAAAGAGGAAATATTTTTAACGCCCTATACCAATGTGGCCAAGGAGGGTGAGGGAGAATTATGAACTCCTCAGAAGGTAGAACCAAGAACCACAGACAAGGAAAACCTATTTCCATGGAGCAGACACTGGGACTTAATAAAAGAAGACTGTCTAGCAATTAGCTAGTGGGGGTAGAAGGATTTCCAGAATTCCTACAGTGAAGTTGAGTGCCTCCCAATCTTCCCCTTTTGGAAGGAGAGTGTTTATTGAGATAACCCTTCCCTGATATTTTTATGCTGATTGTATGCTGGGCAGCCTGTTTTTATGCTGATTGTATGCTGGGCAGCCATATGTATATATATCCATATATATATATGGATAACAAAGAATCAATATGGCCTAGAATGTTATCATGAAAGCTAGAATTTTAACTATTATGGTGTGATTAGATGACACTTTGGGTATTAGAGAAGGGAGTGAATACTGCAGACTTGAGGGAAGGAGTAATATTTGTAATAAGGGTGGGATTATGGTAGATTCCATTGTTGTACTCAATTGTTCCTTCCCAACCTCCATGCAAAAAGGGTATACTCTATGTCTCATAGAAATTGGGCTTGGACAGAAGAAAGAGAAATTAAGGAGTCGATCCCATTTACAATTGTACCCAAAACCATAAGATACCTAGGAATAAATCTAACCAAAGAGGCAAAGGATCTGTAC
>NW_022589787.1:282810-290756 GCF_004348235.1 Phoca vitulina | reverse complement strand
GTACAGATCCTTTGCCTCTTTGGTTAGATTTATTCCTAGGTATCTTACGGTTTTGGGTGTAATCGAAAATGGGATCAACTCTTTCATTTCTCTTTCTTCTGTCCTGTTGTTGGTGTATAGGAATGCCACAGATTTCTGTGCATTGATTTTATATCCTGCCACTTGACTGAATTCCTGTATGAGTTCTAGCAGTTTTAGGGTGGAGTCTTTTGGGTTTTCCACATAAAGTATCATATCATCTGCAAAGAGTGAGAGTTTGACTTCTTCTTTGCCAATTCAGATGACTTTTATTTCTTTTGTTGTCTGATTGCTGTGGCTAGGACTTCTAGTACTATGTTGAATAGCACTGGTGATAGTGTACATCCCTGCCGCGTTCCTGACCTTAGGGGGAAAGCTCTCAGGTTTTCCCCATTGAGAATGATATTTGCTGTAGGTTTTTCATAGATGGCTTTCATGATATTGAGGTATGTACCCTCTATCCCTCTACTCTGAAGAGTTTTGATCAAGAAAGGATGCTGTACTTTGTCAAATGCTTTTTCTGCATCTACTGAGAGGTTCATATGATTCTTGTTCTTTCTTTTGTTAATGTATTGTATCACATTGATTGATTTGCGGATGTTGAACCAACCTTGCAGCCCAGGGATAAGTCCCACTTGATCGTGGAGAATAATCCTTTTAATGTACTGTTGGATCCTATTGGCTAGTATTTTGGTGAGAATTCTTGCATGGTTTGTAATTCTCCTTTTTGGTGGGGTCTTTGTCTGGTTTGGGGATCAAGGTAATGGTGGCCTCATAAAACGAGTTTGGAAGTTTTCCTTCCATTTCTATTTTTTGGAACAGTTTCAGAAGAATAGGTATTAATTCTTCTTGAAATGTTTGGTAGAATTCCCCTGGGAAGCCATCTGGCTATGCGCTTTTGTTTTTTGGGAGATTTTTGATGACTGCTTCAATTTCCTTAGCGGTTATAGGACTCTTCAGGTTTTCTATTTCTTCCTGGTTCAATTTTGGTAGTTGATACATCTCTAGGAATCCATCCATTTCTCCAGGTTATCTAATTGGCTGGCATATAGTTGCTCCTATGTTCTTATAATTGTTTGTATTTCTTTGGTGTTGGTTGTGATCTCTCCTCTTTCATTCATGATTTTGTTGATTTGTGTCATTTCTCTTTTCTTTTTGATAAGTCTGGCCAGGGCTTTATCAATCTTGTTAATTCTTTCAAAGAACCAGCTCCTGGTTTCATTGTTCTGTTCTACTGTTCTTTTGGTTTCTATTTCATTGATTTCTGCTCTGATTTTTATTAATTCTCTTCTCCTGCTGGGTTTAGGCTTTATTTGCTGTTTTTTTTCTCCAGCTCCTTTAGGTGTAGGGTTACATTGTGTATTTGAGACGTTCCTTGTTTCTTGAGAAAGGCTGGTATTGCTATATACTTTCCTCTTAGGACCGCCTTTGCTGCATCCCAAAGATTTTGAACAGTGGTGTTTTCATTTTCATTGGTTTCCATGAATTTTTTAAATTCTTCTTTAATTTCCTGGTTGACCCATTCATTCTTTAGTAGGGTGCTCTTTAGCCTCCATGTATTTGAGTTCTTTCAGACTTTCCTCTTGAGATTGAGTTCTAGTTTCAAAGCATTGTGGTCTGAAAATAGGCAGGGAATGATCCCAATCTTTTGGTACCTGTTGAGACCTGATTTGTGACCTAGGATGTGATCGATTCTGGAGAATGTTCCATGGGCACTAGAGAAGAATGTGTATTCCGTTGCTTTGGGATGGAATGTTCTGAATATGTCTGTGAAGTCCATTTGGTCCAGTGTGTCATTTAAAGTCTTTATTTCCTTGCTATCTTTTGTTTAGATGATTTCTCCATTTCAGTGAGGGGGGTGTTAAAGTCCCCCACTATTATTGTATTGTTGTCAATGTGTTTCTTTGCTTTTGTTATTAATTGCCTTAGATAATTGGCTGCTCCCATTTTAGGGCCATAGATATTTACAATTGTTAGATCTTCTTTTTGGATAGACCCTTTCAGTAGGATATAGTGTCCTTCCTCATCTCTTATTACAGTCTTTGGTTTAAAATCTAATTTGTCTGATATAAGGATTGCCACCCCAGCTTTCTTTTGGTGTCCATTAGCATGGTAAATGGTTTTCCACCCCCTCACTTTCAATCTGGGGGTGTCTTTGGGTCTAAGATGAGTCTTTTGCAGACAGCATATTGATGGGTCTTGTTTTTTAATCCAATCTGATAGCCTGTGTCTTTTGATTGGGGCATTTAGCCCATTTACATTCAGAGTAACTATTGAAAGATATGAATTTAGTGTCATTGTATTGCGTGTAAGGTGTCTGTTACTGTATATTGTCTGTGTTCCTTTCTGGTCTATGTTGCTTTTAGGCTCTCTCTTTGCTTAGAGGACCCCTTTCAAGATTTCTTGTAGGGCTGGTTTTGTGGTTGCAATTTCCTTTAGTTTTTGTTTGTCCTGGAAGCTTTTTATCTCTCCTTTATTTTCAATGACAGCCTAGCTGGATATGGTATTCTTGGCTGCATATTTTTCTCATTTAGTGCTCTGAATATATCCTGCCCGTCCTTTCTGGCCTGCCAGGTTTCTGTGGATAGGACTGTTGCCAATCTAATGTTTCTACCATTGTAGGTTACAGATTTCTTCTCCTGAGCTGCTTTCAGGATTTTCTCTTTGTCTCTGAGACTCGTAAGTTTTACTATTAGATGTCCGGGTGTTGACCTATTTTTATTGATTTTGAGAGGGGTTCTCTGTGCCTCCTGGATTTTGATGCCTGTTTCCTTCCCCAAATTAGGGAAGTTCTCTGCTATAATTTGCTCCAATATACCTTCTGCCCCTCTCTCTCTTTCTTCTTCTTCTGGGATCCCAATTATTCTAATGTTGTTTCATCTTATGCTATTGCTTATCTCTCGAATTCTGCCCCGTGATCCAGTAGTTGTTTAGCTCTCTTCTTCTCAGCTTCTTTATTTTCCAGTATTTGGTCTTCTATCTCACTGATTCTTTCTTCTGCCTCATTTATCCTACAGTTAGTGCCCCCATATTTGATTGCACCTCATTAATAGCCTTTTTGATTTCGACTTGGTTAGATTTTAGCTCTTTTATTTATTCAGAAAGGGTTTCTCTAATAACTTCCATGCTTTTTTCAAGCCCAGCTAGTATCTTTAAAATCATGATTCTGAACTCTAGGTCCGACATCATACTAATGTCCGTATTGAGTAGGTCCCTGGCAGTCAGTATACCTCTTGTTCTTTTTGTTGAGGTGATATTTTCCATCTTGTCATTTTGTCCAGAGGAGAATAGATGAATGAGAGAACAAAATGCTAACAGGGTAACAACGTCCCCAGAATATATACTCTAAACAAATCAGAGAAGACCTGAAACCAGGGGAAAAGAAAGTGAAAGAAAGAAAAAAGAAAAAGTAAAAGATAAAAACAAAAACAGAACAAAACAAAAAAAACAGAATATGATCAAATATGATCAGGCTGGTGCATAGATCAGTGCCACACACTAGATTTTGGGTGTATTTTGGTCTGTTAGAAGAAAGTGCCTCCCAAAATTTTAAAGAAAGAAAAACTTATACATGTACAAAAATAAGGGTTGATATGATGAAAGGAAGGGATATGAGTGTAAAGATGAAAATTATTAAAAAAATTATAAAAGGAATTGATAAGATAAGAAGTTTGAAAAAAGAAAGAAGAAGATTAAAAAAAAAAAAGGGAGAGAATGTGATAAGGCAGGAGACTAGGACAAAGCCATACACTAGAGATTTAGGGTATATTTTGATCTGTTAGAAGAAATTGTATCTCAAAATTTTAAAGAGAGAACAACTTATATATATATGTCAAAAATAAGGGTAACTACTATGAAGGTATAGAATATGACTCTAAAAATGAAAAATAAATTTTTTTTTTTTTAAAAGGGATTGATAAGATGCTGGTTGAAAAAGGAAAAAGAAAAATTAAAAAAAAAAAGACAGTGGAAAAAAAAATAACTTTGAAAGACTAGAGAATCATGGTAAAAAAGCCATGGATTCTATGTGCAGTATTCCCCTAACTCTGTTGTTCTGCCGTTTTCATTGATGGGTAAACTTGGTCTTGGCTGGCTGTTCTTGCTGATCTTCTGGGGTGGGGGGGGCTGTTGCCATGGTTCCCAAATGTGTTTCCCAGAGGTGGAATTGTCCTGCCCTTGCCGGTCCGGGCTAAGTAATCTGCTCGGGTTTGCTCTTGGCAGCTTTTGTTCCCTGCAAGCTTTCCGTACAGCTTTGGAGGACGAGAGTGAAAATGGCGGCCTCCCAATCTCTGCCCCGGAGGAGCCAAGAACTCGGGGCCCCACTCCTCAGTGAGCCCCCAGAGAAAAGCAGTCAATCACTCCCGTCTCCGGCCACACTCCGTGCTCACCCAGCCTGTGACCTAGCACCTGGCTAGGGTGCTATCTATCTCTGGCACCCGGCCCCATGTGGAGTCTCCAATCCCAGCAGATCCCTGTGGTGTGCTCTTGCTTCGCTCCTCCTGGGGGAGGAAGGGGAGTCTCCCCGGATCTGCCACTTGTTGGGTCCCTGCTGGTAGAGCAGTGGCCCGACTGTGCCGTGGATCATGATTTATGGCAACCCCGAGCTGAGAGCCTGCTCCTTGGCTCCGTCTCTGCAGCCGGCTTCCCCACTCTGGTACTTGGGAGCTCTGCTGCACTCAGGCACCCCTGGTCTTTCTGTGACCCCGAGGGTCCTGAGTCTACACTGTCCCACGAAGGCCCCACCCCCTGCTTAGCCACTGGAGTGACGTCCCTCAGCAGAGCTGACTTCTAAAAGTTCCGATTTTGTGCTCCGTGGCTCTATCACTTGCCAGAAGCGGCCAACGGAGGCCCCCTCCCCCGCCATCTATCCTCCTGAATATCGCCTCGGATTCACTTCTCCACACGTCCTGCCTTCCAGAAAGTGGTCACTTTTCTGTTCAGAGAGTTGTTGCTATTCCTTTCTTCGATCTCCTGTTGAGTTCATAGGTGTTCATAATGGTTTGATCCCTATCTAGCTGAATTCCTGGGACAAGACGAAATCCAGGTCTCTTACTCCTCCGCCATCTTGCTCTGCCCCTGAAACACATCGTTACCCATTCATCTTTTGAAGGGCATCTAGGCTCTTTCCACAGTTTGGCTATTGTGGACATTGCTGCTATGAACATTGGGGTGCAGGTGCCCCTTCTTCTCACTACATCTGTATCTTTGGGGTAAATACCTAGTAGTGCAATTACTGGGTCATAGTGTAGTTCTATTTTTAACTTTTTGAGGAACCTCCTACTGTTTTCCTGAGTGACTGTACCAGCTTGCATTCCCACCACCAGTGTAGGAGGGTTCCCCTTTCTCCACATCTTCACCAACATTTGTTGTTCCCTGTCTTGTTAATTTTAGCCATTCTAACTGGTGTAAGGTGGTATCTCATTGTGGTTCTGATTTGTATTTCCCTGATGACTAGTGATGTGTCTGTTGGCCATTTGGATGTCTTCTTTGGAGAAATGTCTGTTCATGTCTTTTGCCCATTTATTGACTGGATTATTTTTTGGGGGATGTTAACTTTGAGAAGTTCTTTATAAATCTTGGATACCAGCCCTTTATCTGATAGGTCATTTGCAAATACCCCTCATTCTGTAGGTTGCCTTTTAGTTTTGTGACTGACAGTGTGACCAAAAAAAAGGGAAATTAAGGAATCAATCCCATTTACAATTGCACTGAAATCCATAAAATACCTAGGAATAAACCTAACCAAAGAGGTAAAGGATCTGTACTTTAGAAACTACAGAACACTTATGAAAGAAGTTGAGGAAGACACAAAGAGATGGAAAAATATTTCATGCTCATGGATTGGAAGAATAAACATTGTTAAAATGTCTATGCTAAAAACAATAAAATAATAAAAAAATAAAAAATAAATGCCTGTTGCCCAGAGCAATCTATACATTTAATGCAATCCTTATCAAAATACCATTGGCATTTTTCACAGAGCTGGAACAAACAATCCTAAAATTTGTATGGAACCAGAAAAGACCCCAAATTGCCAGGGGAATGTTGAAAAAGAAATCCAAAGCTGGAGGCATCATGATGTCTGACTTCAAGCTCTATTACAAAGCTGTGATCATCAAGACAACATGGTACTGGCACAAAAACAAACATAGATCAATGGTACAGAATAGAGACCCCAGAAATGGACCCTCAACTCTATGGTCAACTAATCTTCAACAAAGCAGGAAAGAATATCCAATGGAAAAAAGACAGTCTCTTCAACAAATGGTGTTGTGAAAATTGGACAGTCACAGGCAGAAGAATGAAACTGGACCATTCTCTTACAACATACACAAAGATAAACTCAAAATGGATGAAAGACCTCAATGTGAGACAGGGATCCATCAAAATCCTAGAGGAGAACACAGGCAGTAACCTCTTTTGTCTCGGGCACCGCAACTTATTGTAAGACACATCTCTAAAGGCAAGGGAAACAAAAGCAACAAAACTAAAAGAACTAATATTTTTAAAATGTCCATACTACCCAAAGCAATCTCCAGATTCCACACAATCCCTATGAAAATGCCAACCTTTTTTTCAAATAACTAAAACAAATAGTGACAAAATTTGTATGCAATTATGAAAGACCCCAAAAAGCCAAAGCAATCTTGAGAAAGAACAAAGCTGGAGGTATCACGAATCCAGATTTCAAGATATACTACAAAGCTAAAGTAATCAAAAAGGTGTGGTACTCACACAAGAATAGACACATGGATGAATGGAGCAGAAAAGAGAGCCCAGAGATAAACCCATTATTATATGGTTAATTAATTTGACAAAAGCTGCAAGAATATACAATGGGGAAAAATAGTCTCTTCAATAAATGGTGCTAGGAAAACTGGAAAGCTCCATGCAAAAGAATGAAACTGGACAACTTTCTTATACTATACACAAAAATAAACACAAAATCTATTAAAGATAAGGAGTTCATGTCCAAAATATAAGGGCTGATATCCAAAATATATATGGAACTTATATGACTCAACATCAAAAAAAAAATAAATATCTGATTTAAAAATGGGCAGATTGGGATACCTGGGTGGCTCAATTGGTTAAGCCTCCGGCTCTTGGTTTCAGTTCAGGTCATGATCTCAGGATCATCTTGAAATTCTCTCTCCTCTCCCTCTGCCCCTCCCTCCTGTTCATGCCCCCCCCCAAATAAATAAATAAACAAAATCTTAATAATGGGCAGATGATTTAAATGTACATTTCCCAAAAAAAGACATACAGACACATGAGAACATATCTCAACACCACTAATCATCAGGGAAATGCTAACCAAACCACAGTGAAATATCACCTTACTCCTCTCAGAATGGCTAGTATCAAAAAACAGAAACAAAAACAAGAAAGGATAAGTATTCCCAAGGATGTGGAGAAAAAAGAACGCTTGTGCACTCTACTGGGTATTTACCCCAAAGATACAAAAGTAGGCATCCGAAAGGGTACGTGCACCACGATGTTTATAGCAGCAATGTCCACAATAGCCAAACTGTGGAAAGAGCCAAGATGTCCATCGACAGATGAATGGATAAAGAAGATGTGGTATATACGTACAATGGAATATTATGCAGCCATCAAAAGGAATGAGATCTTGCCATTTGCAACAACATGGATGGAACTGGAGGGTATTATGCTGAGCGAAATAAGTCAAACAGAGAAAGACATGTATCATATGACCTCACTGATATGAGGAATTCTTAATCTCAGGAAACAAACTGAGGGTTGCTGGAGTGGGGGGTGGAGTGGGAGGGATGGGGTGACTGGGTGATAGACACTGGGGAGGGTATGTGCTCTGGTAAGCACTGTGAATTGTGCAAGACTGTTGAATCTCAGATCTGTACCTCTGAAACAAATAATGCAATATATGTTCAGGAAAAAAAAAAAAA
>NW_022589787.1:222849-282710 GCF_004348235.1 Phoca vitulina | reverse complement strand
GTTTGTTTCCTGAGATTAAGAATTCCTCATATCAGTGAGGAATTCTTAATCTCAGGAAACAAACTGAGGGTTGCTGGAGTGGGGGGTGGAGTGGGAGGGATGGGGTGACTGGGTGATAGACACTGGGGAGGGTATGTGCTCTGGTAAGCGCTGTGAATTGTGCAAGACTGTTGAATCTCAGATCTGTACCTCTGAAACAAATAATGCAATATATGTTCAGGAAAAAAAAAAAAAAAGAAGAAGATAGCAGGAGGGGAAGAATGAAGGGGGGGAAATTGGAGGGGTAGACGAACCATGAGAGACAATGGACTCTGAAAAACAAACTGAGGGTTCTAGAGGGGAGGGGGTGGGAGGATGGGTTAGCCTGGTGATAGGTATTGAGGAGGGCACGTTCTGCATGGAGCACTGGGTGTTATGCACAAACAATGAATCATGGAAAACTACATCTAAAACTAATGATGTAATGTATGGGGATTAACATAACAATAAAAAAATTTTAAAAAAAACAACCCTTGTGCACTACTGGCAGAAATGTAAATTGGTACAACCACTGTAGAAAAGAGTATGGAGGTCCCTAAAAAAATTAAAAATAGAAATCCCACATGATCCAATAATTCCATTATTGCGCATTTACTCCAAGGGAATAAAAAAAAAACTAATTCAAAAAGATATATGCACCCCTATGTTTATAGTAGAGTTATTTACAATCGCCAATATATGGAAGCAACCTAAGTATCCATCAATAAAAAAATTGATAAGGAAGATGTGGTGTGTGTGTGCATTACACCATATTTATATATATATATATGTCTGGTATATATATACATATATGTAAGGTATATATATCCTTATCCTATCCTACCTTATCCATTTGTGTGTGTGTGTGTGTGTGTGTGTGTGTGTGTGTGTGTGTAATGGAATATTACTCAGCCATAAAAAAGAATGAGGCCTTGCTATTCACAACAACATGGGTGAATCTAGAGGGTATAAAGCTAAGAGAAATAGACTGAGAAAGACATATACCATATGATTTCAATAACATGTGGAATCTAAAAAACAAAACAAATGAACAAATAGCAGAATCAGACCTATAAATACAGAGAACAAACTGATGTTTGCCACAGAGAAGGGGGATGGGGAGAAGAGCAAAATGGATGAAGGGGAGTGGCAGATACAGGCTTCCAGTTATGGAATGAATAAGCCATGGGAATAAAAGACACAACATAGGGATTATAGTGAATGATATTGTAGCAGCATTGTATGGTGACAGATGGTAGCTAGACTTGTAGTGAGTATAGCATAAGGTACAGAAAACTGGAATCACTATGTTGTACACCCGAAACTAATGTAACATTGCATGTCAGGTATACTCAAATAAAAAAAAATAAAAGTTATACAAATTCCAATAATAATAATTAAAAAATATATTGACTCACAGTGTGATAGCTGGACTTCCTTAGGCCTGCAAACCTTTCAGGGCAGCAAACAAGTGCTTAGGCTGCAGGATGGCCTCCAGATCACACACACACACACACACACACACACACACACGCACACACACACACAAACACACACACACGCACATTTACCTGGCAGGAATGGCTGTGGAGACCAGCTTTTCTCTAGAACAATTTAAGAAAATTGTGGATCTAATTTCAAGCATACTGCCTTGGGCTAGGATGAGTCACACACACATCCTCTTGGCCCCTCATTTCTGTCTCTGCTTAGAGAAAAAATATCTGGGCAGCAGCAGGCTGAGATAAGGAACAGGGCCACTAGGGAGCAGAGCACAGATTTTGTAGATGGGTTTTAGCTCTCCTGAAGGGTTTTCTCCATTCAGTCCTCCTGAAATTTTATCCCCATGGGCCTGAAATCAACCTTTATGAAAGTACAACTGTCTCACCATCCCACATCATTTTTCATAGATTGTCAAGGTGAATTATTTTATCCTATATCTAAGCTATATCCCCCAACACACTTCAACACCTGCAGTTATGTTTCATGTGTAAATGGAAATGTAAGGGACAGCTGAAAGAATTAATCTGAAGTCACACTTAGGACTCTCTCTACAAAGGCTAATTTAAAAAATGTCCCGCTGATAAACATGAGCTCAAAAGGTCAGGCAGAGAAAGGAGACAAATGAACAGGCACTGTCCCTCTAGTCCTTGCCTTCTATGAGTCAAAGGCAGGCACAGATGCAGCACAGAGACCTCACATGCCCACACCAGACCTTCCTCTCTCTCTTTCTCCTTGCATTCCCAAAACCCTCAACCAACTTTCTCCAGCACTCATCTCAGAAATACAGCTGGTGCCCTAATAGGTCTGATGCCAACCTTTGTTCATAATCTGCTTAATCCGATTAAAACACCCCTGAATATTAGAGATCTTGTATTTATTTTCTCCATCTGAAGTCCCTGCCCTGTATATATTGAAACCATCTGGGACCCAGCCATGTTCAATGGAAAATGTGACCAATGTGGGCAGTCTACCCATTTGGGGATCAAAACTGTTCTTCAGTTGCAGCTCCTCAAGTTTATTACTTGTCCACTTCATGCCATTATAACATATTATCTGGGTTTGCTCATTCACTAGATTGCTACTTATGTGAAGTGCTCCCATGGTTCACCCATAAGAAAGGCAGTGGGTGGGCAGATTGGGGATATATATGGGTTGACTTGTTTGGTCTATATTTATAGTGACAGCTTAACAGGAGCAAGGACCATGTAAGAGGAAAAGGCAGTGCCAACATCCCTCTGTCCACTCTGTGCCATAATTTTCTTATTTTTTCAACACTACTGTCCACATCTTCCTCCAGCCCTCTGTGCTGAGTTGAGGAGAATACAGTACCAAGAAAGCCCTCCAGAACATAATGAATCTTCACACTTCAGAAGGACACCTTCGAGTCCAGAGATGCCATGTCCCACAGCAGGGTATGACTCTTATCCTTAAGATAAGCTCAATGCAAACATTTTGGTATATATTCAGTGAGTTCATAAACCATGTCCTGAGTGCCACATTCAGAAAAAGCATACCAGAGGATGAAAATGAGGAATGGGGTTAACAGTGAGCAGAGCTTAGACTTCTGACCTTGGTTTTCCCTCCTTTCCATTTTTCTCTTTAGTCAATTTCCTCCCCCAACAGATTTTAAGGTCCCATTTATTAAATTTCAATATTTCAATAATAATTGAAATTCTAAATCAAGTTCAAAAAATACCAGAGTTTCAACATGTTTATTCTATCAAAAAATTAGTGCTCTCATAGTCCATACCAAACTATACTACCCCACAGTTAACTTCCCCCCACCACCCTGGCAGGAGAAGGCTGTTTGTAGGAAGTCACATTTATGATCATCTCTTTGGTGACACCTCAAACAAGTTACATTAACACCCATGAGCTCAGAGACAGGGAGAGATGGCAGGAATTGGCAAGCAAACTGGCCCTGCTCTCTCAATTAGTGTGTATGAGATGGGGGAAGAAAGGAACCTGCAGTGCAGAAAGATTAGAAGACAACCTTCCACCAAGCCTCCTAGACCAGAGGGACTACTGTTGTCTTTCCCCTATATAGTAATACACAAGCTATTCTCCACCAGCTTTGTTTTCACAGAGATGCGCTTGAAACCCTGGGAACCCCAATCTCAAAGGTTAATTTTTATTTAGCTTTTAAAAAAACAAAAGTATATATTATATCTATTAAATACACAAATCTTAACTAAACAGCTTAACAAAGTTTTACCCAAGTGCGCAACCATGCAATTAGCCATCTAGACCAAGATACAGAGCACCTCCCAATGCTCTGGGAGGATCCTTGGTGTCTGGCTAGTGGTCTTCTGAAGTTAAACATTATTCTGACTTCTATCACCTAGATTTGTTTTGAATGTTTTTGATCTTCCCATGAATAGGGTCAGGCAGTATGTGGTCCTTTTCATTCAACATTATTTCCATGAGACTCATCCACATTATTATGTGTATCCATATTTTTTCATTGCAGTGCAGTATTCCATTGCGTGACTATGCCAAAATTTATTGCTTCCTGTTTGTGGTGATGAATAGGAGGATTGTTTCCAATTTTTGGATATTACAAATGAAGTTCCTATCCACATTATTATAAATGCCTTTTGATGAACGATCATTTCTCTTGAGTATATAGTCAGTATGTAATTTGTTGGGTAACAGGGTATCTGTATACTTAGTTGTGTACCAGATACTGCCACACATTTTCTCAAAGTTGTACCACTTTTCAGTCCCACTAATAGAATTTACAAGAGTTTAACTTCCTTCATAGTTAGCATTGCCAATCCTTTTAATCATAGCTACTTAAGTGTACATATTGATATCTCTATTTTTATTTTATTTTTTTAAAGTTTTTATATATTTATTTGACAGAGAGAGAGAGAGCAAGCACAAGCAAGGGGAGTAGGAGAGGGAGAAGCAGACTCCCCGCTGAGCAGGGAGCCCAATGCAGGACTTGATCCCAGGACCCTGGGATCATGACCCAAGCCGAAGGCAGATGCTTAACCAACTGAGCCACCCAGGCACCCCAAAGACAGGAGTTCTATTTTTATTTACACTTCTCTGATGACTAATAGTGTTGAATATTTCATATGTTTGTTGGCCATTTCAGTATCATCATTTTGAACTGTCTGATCATATCTTTTGCCCATTTTAAATGTGGTTACCTAACTTTTTCTTATTGATTAGAAGGTATTTTTAAAAATAAATTTTGGTTATAAGTCCTTTGGGGATACAAAGTTTTTAATTTTTTTAAAGATTTTATTTATTTGAGAGAGAACATGAGCAGGGGAGGGGCAGAGGGTGCAAGAGAGGTAGAAGCAGTCACCCTGCTGAGCATGGAGCCCAATCTCTGGCTCAATCTCAGGACCATGAGATCATGACCTGAGCTGAAGCTGGACGCTTAACCAACTGAGTCACCCAGGTGCCCCATAAAGTTCTTAATTTTAATGATGTCCAAATCATTAATCCCTAAAAGAAATTGTTGCCATAAAAATATTATTTAATAAATACTTTCCTAGTTCAATGTCATAGAGATGTTTTCTAAGTCTTAATTATGTCTAGAAGTTTGTTTTTATTTTAGCTTTCACTCCTAGGACCCTAACACATTTGGATTTATTATATATGGTGTGACCTGTAGTGGGCAGATACATTTTTTTTCTCACCTGTATATTGATGTATATTGAAAGACTTTAGTACTTCATTTCTGTTCTCTTGCCAGACAAAGTTTCTTAAAATTAGATGCAGAAATAAGGATTAAAGTAAACTCAAATCCTTTCCTCCAGGAACTCCATCAGATTCTCAAAGTAAGTATATTTGAAAGACACACACTCAGCCCTGATGGGACTGGAGGGGAGGAATGCAACCATTGTGAAACACACCCAAATCCCTCTCTATAGGGTAGCCACTCTCCGGAGGAAAGGACTTCATTAGAGCACAAAAAAACCTTATCCAAGCTAGGAACAGGGAACTATTCCCCTCTCTAGCCCCCTCTAGCCTTTCTGTCTCACCTAAGAGAAAAACAAAACAAAATGAAAATCATAGTCAACACAGGATCCACATAAATAGATTTAAAATGCCAAAACCAACAAAGGAAGTACAAATTAGGTCACAAGGCTGAGGGAAGATTTACTACTAGAAGAGGGATACAGACACTTTGTGAATGCCACAGCTCTGAAACACAATCAAAACAAAAGCTTGATATTTACTCAAGATCATAGAATATTCACCCTCTTTCAGACCTTAAGACCACAGCAAGACAGTCCCAATATAATGAAGTGGATTACAGCTGAAACAGCTGCAAGATACAAATGTTCTAAGTAGTAAGACACAGGGAATTCCCAAAGCTAAAACAGGAGACAAAAACAAAGTCATAAAGGAATTTGAAGCCTCTGGTACCTATAGCTACAACAAACATTAAACAAAACACAACTTCTGGCCAAATTAACACAAATCCTCAAACAAAAGTCCTAGTTACCTCAGTTCCTAATAGCTGATATAACACATCTAGCTTTCAAAACGAAAATCCATGCTATAAGAAGAAAAAACACAGGCTGCATAAATAATGTAATTATTTGAACCAGACTCAGATATGACACAGATGTTGGAATTATCAGACAAGGAATTTAAAATAGCTATCTTTAATATAGTAAGGGTTCTAATGGAAAAGTAGACAATGTGCAAGAAGAGATGGTCAATTTAAGCAGAGATATGAAAATTCTAAGAAAGGAATCAAAAAAAAAATACTAGATATAGCAAACACAGAAACAGATATGAAGAGTGTCTTTGACAGGCTTTTGACATCCCTGAGTAAAAAAATCAGTGAACTCAAATGTAAGTTAATAGAAACCTTCCAACTGAAACACAAAGTGAAAAAGGGAATGAACAACAACAGAAAAGAAAACAGAACAGAACATTCAGAAAATGTGTGACAGTAGCAGAGGACATAATAGTATGTACAGAAACAAAAACTACTAGAATAAAAAATGAATTCAGTAGAGTTACAGGATACAAAATCAATATACAGAGAGATCTCCTGCATTTCTATACACTAATAACAAAGTAGCAGAAAGAAATTAAGAAAATAATTCCATTAATAATTACATCAAAATGAATAAAATACCTAAGAATAATTTAACCAAGGAGGTGAAGGACATGTACTCTGAGAACTATAAGACATTGACATAAGAAATGGAAATGACACAAATAAGTGGAAAGATTTGAATCTGAATTGAAAGAGTTAATATTCTTTCAGTTGAAAGAATTGGAAGAATTAATATTGTTAAAATGTCTATACTACCCAAAGCAATCACCAGATTCAATGCAATCCCTATGAAAACACCAGTAGTATTTTTCACAGAACTAGATCAAATAATCCTAAAATCTGTATGGATCCCCAAAAGAACCTGAACAGCCAAAGCAATCTTGAGAAAGAACAAAGCTGGAAGTATTGTTGATTCCAGATTTCAAGATATACTACAAAACTATAGCAATCAAAACACTACAGTACTGGCACAAAAATAAACACATAGATCAAATAAACAGATTAGAGCTCAGAAATACACCCAACTTTTTATGGTCAATTCATCTACAAAAACTAAGGCAAGAATATATAATGGGGAATAGCATGGAGGACATTAGGAGAAGGAAGGGAAAAATGAAGGGGGGCAATCAGAGGGGGAGAATGAACCATGAGAGACTATGGACACCAGGAAACAAACTGAGGGTTTCAGAAGGGAGGGGATGGGGGATGGGTTAGCCCGGTGATGGGTATTAACAAGGGCACATGTTGCGATGAGCAAACAATGGATCGTGGAACACTACATCAAAAACACTACACTACAACACAAACTAATGAGGTACTGTATGGTAACTAACAACAACAACAATAATAATAAATAAACATATATATTATGTTTATATATATACATATACACAGACATTATATATATATAATGTGATTTATTATTTATTCTTCCCTCTGGAAACCTCCCCTCTAGCAACGCTGTTTGTTTCCTATAATTAAGAGTCTCTCATGGTTTGTTTATTGAATACTATGAATACTTATATATATAATGGGAATAAAACAGACTCTTCAATAAATGGGTGTTGGTAAAACTGGACAGCCAAAGAATGAAACAGGACTACTCTCTTACACCATTACAAAAATAAACTGAAAAGGTTAAAGACTTAAATGTCAGACCTGAAACCATAAAACTCCTAAAAGAAAATACAGGCACTAATCTATTGGATATCAGCCTTAGCAATATTTTCCCGGATGTGTATCTCCAGTCTAGGGAAACAAAAGCAAAATAAACAATTGGGACAATATCAAAATAAAAATATCCTGCACACTGAAGAAAACTATCAACAAAACAAAAAAAGCAATCTACTGAATGGGAAATGGTATTTGCAAGCGATATATCCGATAAGGGGTTAATATCTAAAATACTATCGAAATAATATTATCTAAACTAATATCTAAAATACAGAACTCAGATCTATAAAGAACTTATCAAACTCAACACCCAAAGAACAAAGAATCCAGTCAAGAAATGGGCAGAAGACATGAACAGACACTTCTCCAAAGAAGACATCCAAATGGCTAACAGACACATGAGAAAATGCTCCACATTACTTGCCATCAGGGAAATAAAATCAAACCCACAATGAGCTACCACCTCACACCAGTCAGAATGTCTAAAATTAACAAGATAGGAAATAACAAATGTTGGTGAGGATGTGGAGAAAGGGGAACCCTCTTACACTGTTGGTGGGAATGCAAGCTGGTACAGTCACATGGGAAAACAGTAGGAGGTTCCTCAAAAAGTTAAAAATAGAGCTACCCTATGACCCAGCAATTGCACTACTAGGAATTTACCCCAAAGATACAAATGCAGTGATCTGAAGGGGTACTTGCCCCCCAGTGTTCAGGCAGTAATGTCCACAATAGCCAAACTGTGGAAGGAGCAGAGATGTCCATCAATAGATGAATGGATAAAGAAGATGTGGTTTATATATACAGTGGAATATTACTCAGCATTCAGAAAGAATGAATACTTACCATTTACATCGATGTGGATGGAACTGGAGGGTATTATGCTGAGCGAAATAAGTCAATCAGAAAAAGACAATTATCATATGATTTCACTCATATGTGGAATATAAGAAACAGTGCAGAGGATCATAGGGGAAGGGAGGGAAAACTGAATGGGAATCCATCAGAGAGGGATACAAACCATGAGAGACTCTTAATTATAGGAAACAAACAGCGTTGCTAGAGGGGAGGTTTCCAGAGGGAAGAGGAGAAGAGAATGGGAGGATAGGTGAACTAGGTGAAGGGGATTAAGAGGTACAAACTTCTAGTTATAAAATAAATAATAAATCACAGGGTTAAAAAGTATAGCATAAGGAATATATTCAATAATATTGTAATATCTGTATGGTGACAGAGGGTAACTGCACTTACTGTGATGGGCATTTTATAACGTACATAATTGTCAAATCACTATGTAGCACTGATTGTCAACTATACTTCAATTTTTGAAGTATATTTAAAATAAATAAATATATATAACAAAATTTAAAAACTATGTGAAAATATGAAAAGGTATTACCTACTCATAACTGGAATATCAGAATGATAAGAAAGAGAGAATAGAGAAGAGTAAGTATTTGCAATAAACAAACAAATAAAACAAAAACAAAAACCTTACCTAAAAAAGAACAAGGGTTGGGATTACAGTGGAAAACAACCAACTGTTGTTTGAAAATCTCTGGCTAGGGTAACTAATAAAAAAGAGAATATATAAACAAACAATATCACAGATGAAAGAGAGGAAATCACTACTGATTCTATGGCTATTAAAAGGATAATAAAGTCATACAATAAAGAATTATATGCCCCAAATTTGGTAACCTAGATGAAATGGATTAATTACTTGAAAGACACAACTACAAAAACTTTGTCTAGGATAAATAGATAACTTGAGTAGTCCTATATCTATTAAATAGAATAACTTGATAATTAAAATATTCCAAAAAAGAAAGCATTAGGAGTAGACAGTTTCAGATGAATTCTAATAAACATTTAAGAAAGAAATAATACCAAAGTTTTACAATATCTTCCCCAAAATAGAAGCAGTGGGAGCACTTCCCAGATCATTTTATGAGGCCAGCATTTTACTAATACCAAAATCAGGAAAATATATTGTGAGAATAGAAAACTAAAGCCACATATCTCTCATGAACATAGATGGAAATATCCTTAACAAAATGTTAAGCAGTGTATAAAAAAGAATATATAGCATAACCAAGGGAGATTAATTCAAGGTAAGACTGGTTTAATATTTGTAAATCAATCAATGTAATTCATCATATTAACAGACTGAATAAGAAAAAAATGCAATCATATCAATAGAAGCATAAAAAGTATTTGACAAAATTCCATAACTATTCATAATAAAAACTAAAAAAGAAAACTAGGACTAGAAGAAATTTTCTATTAAGGGGTACATATGAAAAAAATCTACACTAAAATCTAAATCTAACAATTATGGTGAAAGACTGAATGCTTTCCCCTTATAATCAGGAGCAAGGCAAGTATGTCTCTCTTATCACTCTTAATCAACATTGTGCTGACTGTCCTAGCTAGTGTAATAAGACAAAAAGAAATAAAAGACATACAGATTAAAAAAGAATAAATAAAGATATTTTTATTCACAGATGACATAATGGTGTAGAAATTCTCAAAGAATTTACAAGAAAGCTTCTGGTGATAAGTAACATAACAAGGCTGCAGGAAACACTGCTTTCCTATAAATCGAAAATTAACTATTGGAACTTGAAATTTGAAAAATAATTTTACAATAACACCAAAAAATGAAGTATAAATTTTTACAGGATTTCTACCCATAAGATTAATGAAAGACATCAAGTAAAATCTAACTAAATGGAGAGGATTTCACTATTGATGGTTTGAAAGGCTTATATTGCTAAAATGTGAATTCTTCCCAACTTGATCTATAGACTCAGTGGAATCCCAATTAAAACCCCAAAGAACCATTTTGTAGATATCAATTAACTAATTACAAAATGCCTATGAAAACACATAGGACCTAGGATAGCCAACACAAAACTGAAGAACAAAGTTGGAGGACCCACACTACCAGATTCAAAACTTAATATTAAGCTGCAGTAATCAAGAAAATATGGTACCGGCCAAAAAGCAAACAAACAAACAAACAAACAAAAAACGAAACAAAACAAAACAAAACAACAAACCCACAACAAACTAAAACAAACAAAACCAAAAAGTAAAAACAGACAAAAAAAATAAATGAATATAACAGAATAGAGAGCCCAGGAAGAGACCCATGCCAATATAGTCAACTGAGTTTTGTCACAAAGGCAATCCAATGGACAAAGAATAGTTTTTCAACAAATAGTGCTGGAACAATTGAATATCCTTATGTTAAAAGATAAACATAGACAAAAGTCTTACACCATGCAAAAATAAATTCAAAATGGATCATAGATCTATTGCAAAACTATACAAATTATAAAATAATACATTGGAGAAAATTAGGTGACTTAGAGTTTGGTGATGAGTTTTAAATATGACATCAAAAGCATGTTTCATGAAATAAAAAATTGATAAATTGGACTTTATTAAAATTTAAAACCACTTTGCAAAAAAACACTTGCTAAGAGAATGACAAGTCAATCCTCGTACTGGTAGAAAATCGGCAAAACACATATCAGATAAGTACTCACATCCAAAATATGTAGAGATCACTTAAAATTCAACAAGAATAAATCTAACAACCCAAATAAAAATAGGTTAAACACACATCTCATCAAAAAGATATGCAGATAGAATATAAGAATATAAAAAATGCTCAGTATCATCTGTCATTCAGGAATTATAAATTAAAATAGCAATGAGATACTATTACATCTTTTAGAATGGCTAAATTCCAAACAACTGACAAAACCATTTGTGGGTGAAGATTCAGAGCACAGGATCACTCGTTCATTGTTGACATGAAAGCAGAATGGCACAAACACTTTGAAAGATCGTTTGGCAGCCTCTCATAAAGCTAGCCATAGCATTCCCATACAATTAACATACCTATGTATTTGACCAGTTGATTTGAAAACTGACATCCATAGAATCCTGCACTTTTTTTTTACATAAAGCTTTTTACATAAACTTTTCTCATAATCAGTAAAAACTGAAAGCAATCAAGATGCCCTTCATCTTGAATGACTAAATGGTGAATGACTAAACAAGCTGTGGTATATCCTTATAATGGAATATTATTCAGTGATAAAAAGTAATGGGGTATCAAGCTCTGCAAAAACACGGAGGAACCTTAAATGTGTATCACCAAGTGAAAGAATCCAGTCTGAAAAGGCTACCTATTGCATTAATTCCATTTATATAACATTTTGGAAAAGGCAAAACTATGAAGAGGGTAAAGAGATGAGTGGTGCCAAGGTTTGAGAGGTAGACATTGAATAGGTGAAGTACAGGGGATTATTTTTTAGGGCAGTGAAACTATTCTGTATGACACTGTAGTAGTGGATATATAACACTTTGCATTTATAAAAACCTATAGAACTGTACCACACAACCTTCTCAACACCCCACATTCATAGTCAAAAGCAGTAGGTTCAGGAAAGACCCTGTCCCTATGATCATTTTTTGATTTGAGGAAAATTACTCCCCAGATGCAGACTAATGCATACTCTTAAACCAGCACACTCTCTACCCTCTTGTGGAGTTACTATCATCTTTATCTCAAATAGAAATTTGCGGAGATTCCTCTTAATGAGGCCCAGTGTAAACATTCATATATCTATAGGTGCTCAGTGCCCCACTCCCGCCTTCAGGCTGACAGAGCTACTGGGAGTAAGAGGGTTAACTGAGGAGGGAGGTCAACAGGAAGCAGTGCTCAAATTTATCCTCACCCCCTCATGCTTTCAATTACATTTTGTGAAATATCAGTTGTTCTGTTACTCTGTATCATAAATCCAAGTTGATGAGTTCTGTAAAATTTTGAAAATATTTTACATCTAAATTTGAGATACGCAAACACATTCCAAACCTCAGGGCACTAGTTAAGTGAATACGACAGTGATCGCAAGAACTGCGCAATTCTGGTGAGGTGTTTACATCTGGAGCGATAAGTGAGAAATGGTTTATTAATAATAATGACGCCAGTAAGAGGGAAAGAGGAGAGAGAGAGAGTGAGAGAGCAAGGAGATGACGACAAATGCACAGCTTCCTCCTCTTTTCTGCGCAAACAACCCCAACCAAGAGATCAGTGCTCGCGCAAGAGCCTACCAGAGGCTGACTGTAATGTAGAAAGAGGAGTCCGCAAGCACATTCCCAGAAGACGCCTCCCAGCACTGAGAGACACAGGCCCCCACCCTTCCCCCTCTGCTGCTGCAAACACAAGTGGTTCCTCAGTCAGGAGCTTTGTTCTCAGAAACACAGCCTTTTACTCATGGGCCTGAAATCAGCTTTTACTCAAGAGTCCTAATTTCAAACATTCAAGCTTTACTACACTGATGAACATAGCAAATGTTTAAAAAAAAAAAAATTGTCCCTTCTACAAACTAATCACCTTTGTCATCAAAAGGACAAAAAAGAAACACCTGCATGGATATGACACTGGGCTGAAACAAACTACACCTACTGTGTCCTCTCCTTGGATAATTATGTAGAATATCATTAGCACCCTGTACCAGTCCTGAGCTAGGCATGCTTCTGGGCATGGAGAGGTAAAGTGGGGAAAGGTTTTCATTGAGAACAATTTGCATTTCTCATATTAGGGCCTCCTAAAGCTATGTTTTTTTTCTTCTTCTTCTTCTTCTTCTTCTTTTTTTTTTTTTTTTTTTTTTTTGAGTTGTTCTTGAAGTCACCCTTGGCTTTATGAAATTCTTAACTCACCTCTTGTTGAATTCCATCTGCCTTTTAATTCCACATCTTAAACCATAGATGATCAGGGCTTCTCCATTCATCCACACCTGAATCGAAGACCCCCAATATTCCATCCCAAATGTCCACACCCACAGTTGCATTTGGATGGGGAGCAGATGGGCAGAAAAGTAATTCATTTGGAGCCACTGAAAGCTGTCTTCATAGAAATAGAATAGAAAATGGCTGATGAACGGCTGTCAGCCTAAAGGAAAGAATGGCGGGTTAGAAGGGTAGGCAGAGCATTAGCCCTCTGTATCTCCCTACGATTCCCACCCCTGCTTCTGCTGTGACCCTAAAGGAGACACAAGCACAATGAAGAACTTGCCAGGCATCAAAGAGAGTGCAAGGCCGGAAGCCCCCTCCTCTCAACGGGAGGGCTCACCGCTTGCCCCTCCCTCCCGCGCTGCTCCCTCCCAGCTGTCTGTCCACACATTTGTTCTCAGAAACAAAGCTCTCACAGGCAGAGACCCGCACTCCAGATTTCCGGAGAATACCCCCAATCCTAAACATTCTGTTCAGAGTCTTGTCAAACAGTAGGGATATCACATCTGAAGTCCATCCCTGCCTGTTAGCAGCAACAGAATGTTGGGTTTGGGAAATGTGGAATAATGAGTGTGACTGTCACTGTTTCAGAAATCTTGGTGGAGCTACCTGAAGCTTTAATGATTTATTCATTCAGTCTTCACTGAGACTCGTCTCTCCTTTACATTCTTAATTCGTATTTTCCAGCCTCAGCTTTAAGAGATTTGCTGTCTGAAGCCAGAGACTCTCAAGGTTTTTGTTAACCTTTTGTTCCACATAGGAACCAGAGATCCCTTTAGACCTTTCTGTAGCTGATCAGCAAATTAAGGCAACTTAAGTGGAGGCAATTTAAGTCGGAACAGTTGTAGAATATAAAATAGATGATTAGGGCTCTTGAGTCCAGAAAGAAGAATAGGTGGGGAGGGTTAGAATGGAGAAACAGCACAGCCAGTATCTCCCTCAGCCCCCATACTCCTCCCCCAATAGTTTGCCCCTGAGAAAGAAGAAAAGAGCACAGGCACAAAGAGGACCCCTTATGTACAAAGCCCAGCAGGGAGACTCCTGATGCACAAAGAAGACTTCCCCTTGTCTTCTTTCCCCACACCATACCCCGTGCTGCCAGCAGCTGGTTCTCATGCACAACCTCTCCAGACACACGGTCTGGACACCACATTCTCTGAAGTGCCACAATTTCAAGTATTCTGCAGTAGGTTTATTCATGTCAGGTGTCTTTTGTATCCAACAAAATCATTTTATCTAGGACTGGAGTGTGAAATGAAGCTAATAGAGAAGTAGTGGATATTTCTGAAATGGAAACGACTTTTCCAAACTTACAAATGTTTTGTTCTATTTCTGATATTATTTCAGCCCTCTGAGCCATTGCTACTCAGTTTGTGAAATTAAAATCTCCTTTCTGTTTCCAGTTTTACATGGTCTGTAACATATCTATTCTAGGGGCCCAATTAACCCATGTTGGAACTCAGCACCCACAAGTATCTGAAGATATTAACCAGAGAAACTGAGAGGGTCAGTCGTTTGAGGCCAAATTCAGGCTGCTCTGTAACAGACATACTACACAATTTGTCTGTCAAAACCTCAAATTTAAAAGGAAGGAGAAGGGGTTAGTTAGGGAGAGAGAACAAAAAACAAGCCCACATTCCCATACCTCTCTGTCCCACCCCCACTTCTACAGGGAACTGATACAAAAGAGAAGCCAGTCCTCCTAGAAGGCTCTCCTGAGGTCAGAGGGTCCCCCTTTGTCCCCCTCTCCTCCCCTAGCCTCTCCTCAGCACTCTGACACTGGTGGCTTTGTCTTCAGAAATAATGCCTGTATAGAATGTGCCATTATACCAGATAGCCCTAATTTTAATCATTTTGCCTTGTACCTGGCCATGCATCCATTTGAGAATGCAATAAGGAATGCAACCAAGAGCACAAATCACAAATTTATGAAGGTAAGGCATTGCTACCTGTTTTTCCCTTTAGTCTTTATGATGTGTTCTTATGCTGTCAAGCTCTTAACCCACTCCTTGTCAAAGCCCTACAGCCTTTTCATTCTGTGTTAAACATCCACCCACGCACCCACCCACTCATACAGACACACACACATGCAGAGTATGAGGACTTAATCTTTCCTTCTAAACATACATCAGTGATCTTAGTTGTCTATTTCAAATCCCAGGGACCTGCAATTACATGTAGGGAGATTAGTGGGATGGCAGAATGAGGTAATTCTTGAGGAGTAAAGCTTAAGCTAGTCTCTTCAGTAAGACACCAAAAAGTAGCTCGTCAAATACAGGGAGCTCAGAGAAAGGGAGTAACAGACAGAAAAGGTCAAGACCCATCCGTTGCCACTGCTAATACTATTGCTGAATACTAAGATGCATTTGCACAGGGTGAGACTCTATAAGAAGGTACAAAGAGATGATGGAAAGCTGTAACCTGAAAAATTCCCAGAGTTCAGAAAAGAGTATGAGATATTTGAGTTATGACCAGGCAAATTAGTCTTTGTTGGGCACCTGGGACATTAAGTAAAGATACCAGAAGGGACATACATTAATTATAGTGATAAGCCATCCCTAGAATAAAGGTACTCTAGATCTGCCACAGCAAAGAAGCAGGAAAATAAGATCTATAACCAGGAGAAAAGTCACTTAAAATAGATAGAGTTAGAAATTATAGGGGTCACTTAAAATGAATAGAGTTAGAAATTATAGGGGTGATGGAATTAGCAAACAATGAAATAACAAACCACATTTTAAGCATATGTTGAAATTTGAACATAAAAGAAAAAAATGGAACTTTTAGAACTGGAAAATACAACTGAAGTGAAAATCTCACAGGACAGGCTGAAGATTAAATACTGAAAAAAAATGACAAGAGAAATTAAAGATACTACAATAAAAACTATCCAAACACAGGAATAGAGATTAAAAAGAAAACGAACAGAAACTTATGGTGCTATGAGTGAAAAGACAACATACAGAATGGGAGAAAGTATTTGCAAACTATCTATAAGGGTTTAATATGCCAAATATATAAGGAAGTCATACAACTCAATATTAAAAAAACTGCAAATTAATTTTAAAAATGGGCAAAGATGTTACAATATTTTTTGAAGGCAGATATCCAAATGACCAACAGGTACATGAGAATGTGCCCAACATCACTGATCATTTAATTTGAAAAGCAAAATAACACCATAAGGTGCTATCACCTCATACCTGCTGTGATGGCTATTATCAACAAGGCAACAAATACAAAATGTTGTCAATGATGTGGAGAAAAGGGAACCCTCATGCAGTGTTGGTGGGAATATAAACTGGTGCAGCCACTATGGAAGAAAGTATGGAGGTACTTAAAACTTAAAATAGAACTACTGTATGATCCAGCAATTCTATTTCTGGGTGTATACCCAAAGGATATGAAATCACTTTCTCAAAAGAGATAACTGCACTCCCATGGAGTGCAGCATTATTCATAATAGTCAAGACATGGAAACAACCTATGTGTCTATCAATGGATGATGGATATATAAATGGAATATTATTCAGTCATAAAAAGAAGAAAAACCTTCCATTTGTGACAACATGGATGAACCCTGAGGGAATTAATGTAAGTGAAATAAGTCAGACAGAGAAAGGCAAATGCTGTGTGATATCACTTATACATGAAATCTAAAACAAAAACAAAAATAAAAACCCCAAAACCCAAAAAACAACAACAAAAAACAAACAAACTCATAGAAACAAAGAAGATGTTGGATGTTTCCATTACCTAAGACATTATGGGTATTTCAGGTTTCAAGATTTGTATTCCCTCCAGTAATAGGGGCAATTCCAATTAATGTTCAATACCAAACCAGTAATTGTTTCTCAAATGGTTTTAATATACCACCAAGTCTGGGAATCAGAATCCAAAAATCACCTCTGGGTGACACCCACAGATTTTGCCATAAATTTTAGTTTGCATATATGTGAATTAAAGCTACATTCAAATCATATCTGAGTGTAGATCATAATGGTCCAAAAGCATTGCTTAAGCCACCATTTTTTGCAATGTGAACATAATTTACCGTTGTTCAGGCTCCCATTTAAATATGTCCTTCTGGGTAGTTTTATGGGTAGGAGTTAGCAATATTCTCAGATTATAATATGTGCCATCCAAAATCCTGATTAATTTGCTGGACTAGCATCCCTAGAGATTTGAAGTCAGGTTTCTTATCCTTTCCCCCCCCCCCTTTGGTTCAAGTTTGTATTTAATTTCTAGTTGGTTAACATAAAATGTAATATAGGTTTCAGGAGTGGAATTTAGTGATTAATCACATATATATAACACCCAGTGCTCATCGCAAGTGCCCTCCTTAATACCCTTCACCCATTTAGCCCGTCCCCCACCCACTGCCCCTCCATCAACCTTCAGTTTGTTCTCTATAGCTAAGAGTCTTTTATGGTTTGCCTCCCCCTCTTTTCTTCCCTCCCCTATGTTCATCTGTTTTGTTTCTTAAATTCCACATATGAGTGAAATGATATAGCATTTGTCTTTCTCTGACTGACTTAGTTTGCTTAGCGTAATACACTCTAGCTCCATCCACAACATTGCAAATGGCAAGATTTCATTCTTTTTGATGGCTGAGTAATATTTCATTATATGCATATACATATATACATATCACTTATTTTTTAAATATTTTATCTATTTATTTATTTAGAGAGAGTATGGGTGGGAGAGGTGCAGAAGGATAAGGAGAGAGAAAGTCCCAAGGAGACTCCATGCTGACTGTGGATCCCAACATGGGGCTCAATCTCACATCCCTGAGACCATATCCCAAGCCAAAATCAAGAGTCAGAAGCGTCACCAACTAAGCCATCCAAGTGCTCCTATACCACTTCTTCTTCATCCATTCATCAGTCAGTGGACATTTGGTCTCTTTCCATCATTTGGTTATTGTTGATAATGCTGCTATAAATATCAGGGTGCATGTGTCCCTTTGAATCTGTATTTTTGTATCCTTTCGGTAAATACGTAGGAATGCAATTGCTGCATCATAAGGTAGTTCTAATTTTAACTTTTTGAGGAACTGCCATACTCTTTCCCAGAGTGGCTGCACCATTCTGCGTTCCCACCAACAGTGTAAGAGGGTTCCCCTTCTCCACATCTTTGCCAGCATCTGTTATTTCCTGTGTTGTTAATTTTAGCCATTCTGACAGGTGTGAAGTGATATCTTGTTGTAGTTTTAATTTGTACTTCCCTGATGATGAGTGATGTTGAGCATCTTTTCATGTGTCTGTTAGCCATCTGTATGTCTTCTTTGGAAAAAATTCAATTCATGTCTTCCGCCCATTTTTTAACTGGATTATTTGTTTTTTGGGTGTTGAGTTTAATAAGTTCTTTATAGATTTTGGATACTAACCCTTTATCAAATATGTCATTTGCAAATAAATTCTCCCATTCTGCAGGTTGCCTTTTTTTTTTTTTATTTCCTTCCTTTTTATCTTGATGGAGTCCCAGTACTTCATTTTCACTGTTGTTTCCCTTGCCTCCAGAGATGTGTCTAGTTGAAGTTTCTATGGCTGATGTCAAAAAGGTTGTGGCTGTGTTCTCCTCTAGTGATAATGTCTATACTTCCCAAAGCAATCTACACATTTAATGCAATCCTTATCAAAAAACCACCAGCACTTTTCACAGAGCTGGAACAAATAATCCTAAAATTTGTATGGAACCAGAAAAAAATCCCAAAATAGCCAAAGCAGTCTCAGAAAAGCAAAGCCAAGCTGGAGGCATTACAATTCCAGACTTCAAGCTATATTATAAAGTTGTAGTCATCAGGACAGTATCGTAGTGGCACAAAAACAGACACATAGATCAATGGAACAGAATAGAAAACCCAGAAATAGACCCACAAGTATATGGTCAACTAATTTTCAACAAAGCAGGAAAGAATATCCAATAGGAAAAAAAAACAGTCTCTTCAACAAATGGCGTTGTGAAAACTGGACAGCAACGTGCAAAAGAATGAAAAGGGACCACTTTCTTACACCATACGCAAAAATAAATTCAAAATGGATGAAAGACCTAAATGTGAGACAGGAAACCACCAAAATCCTATAGGTTTCTCATTCTTATTTTTGCCTTGTAGCTTTAAAAATCTGTCTAGGGGCGCCTGGGTGGCTCAGTTGGTTAAGCAACTGCCTTTGGCTCAGGTCATGATCCTGGAGTCCTGGGATCGAGTCCCGCATCGGGCTCCCTGCTCAGCAGGGAGTCTGCTTCTCCCTCTGACCCTCCTCCCTCTCATATGCTCTCTCTCTCTCTCATTCTCGCTCTCTCAAATAAATAAATAAAATCTTTAAAAAAAAATAAAAAAAATAAAAAAATAAAAATCTGTCTAAACTAGAGTAGACAGAATGAATTTGTTTAGGACTCTTCAAAGTTGTAGTCCAGTAAGCATTCCATTTGTTTACCTGACCTTAATAGTACTATATGGTAAGACCTTTGTAATGACCCCCTCAGTGTCTGCTTTATTCATCAGTTCCTTAACAATCATCTAAAGGCTTCCATCCTTTTGCAGCAAGCCCCTTGACTATTTTTGTCCTCCATTTTCTTTTGGACAATTTTCTTAGCTTCTGTAAGGCCCATAAAGAGCAGGTGAGACCAAAAAAAAAAAAAAAAAAAAGATACAGCATCTCAGAATATTGCCTGACTTCTCAGCAGTAAGCTTACATGGTGTGACCGTGTGAAAGAAGACTCCTTGATTATTGCATCTCTCATGACTTGGGTAAGGATATTATTAAATGGATGGACATACCCATCATCCTAAAGCCAATTCAGCATGGCTTGCATACACAGCATATCAGCCACTTAATCTGATAAATAACACCTGGGGGGAAAGTAAAATTTCCTTTCTAAGGGTAAACAAACTTTAAAGTGTCTTTTATCAGTATATCAGACTAGCTGTTCCCTCTATTAACCTACTCCATGTTTACATAATGTACAGCTATCTGTGATTGTTGAATAGTAAACTGTGGGTTCTGCATCAACCCCAATATGCTCCTCCATAGAGCAGCATTAAAAAGAAAGGAGACAGCTTCTGAGTTCCTTAACTTCCTTCCTTCCTTCCTTCCCTCCTTCCTTCCTAACTCCCTTCCCCCTCCCACCCTCCCTCTCTCTCTTTCTTCCTTCCTTCCTCTTATCTATCAAATAAGACAACTGCTTCACACTGCTTCCCTTATTTTCAGTAATTTCTTGGTTTTGAGACCCCAGATCCACTAGATTACCTTCTTGGTGACCAGAGGTTGTTCTAGAATAATTTCCCTTTTGTTGACTACCTTTAGGCTAGTGGCTATAGCTAAGACTGGCCAAAATTCATGCTTAGTACAGGTCCAGGTTCTGCTCAACAATCTCCTTTACTTAATTTTAAATATTTCATTTATTTACTTGAGAGAAGGGAGAGGGAGGGAGGGAGGGAGAGAAACAAAGCAAGCACAAGTTGCGGGGGGAGATGCAGAGGGAGAGGGAGAAGCAGACTCCCCACTGAGCAGGGCTTGATTCCAGGACCTGGAGATCATGACCCGAGCAGAAGGCAGATGCTTAACTAACTAAGCCACCCAAGTGACCCCCTCTACTTAATATTAGCTATCACCAATAAAAATTACCAGGGTGTTGTATAATTTAGATTTTTAGACTTAGTTTGCATTTCCTAAGGTATTTGATGAGCCAACTTTTAAGGTTTAAATATTTCTGGATTCAATTTACTAATATATTTTTAAGTTTTTTTTATTTAAGGGGTACCTGGGTGGCTAGGTCATTAAGTGTCTGCCTTCAGCTCAGGTCATGATCCCAGGGTCCTGGGATCGAGCCCCACATCGGGCTCCCTGCTCTGCGGGAAGCCTGCTTCTCCCTCTCCCACTCCCCCTGCTTGTGTTCCCTCTTTTGCTGTGTCTCTCTCTGTCAAATAAATAAATAAAATCTTTAAAAAAAAGTTTTTTTATTTAAATTTAATTTAAATTTAAATTTATTTATCAATTTATTTGATATTAATTAAATAAATTATCAATTTATTTAAATTAAATTTAAATCTATCATTTCTAAATCCTGTTAGTAACATTTTGCCTCCAGTATGTGATCTCAACAGAGCTGCTGTCTCATTATGGCTAATCTGGTAGCAACTCATGCATCTAATGTTTGCTATCCCTTGCCTATTTGTACATCTGTTTTCCCAAATAATGCTTCCACCATGTTTCAGTGAATCAGAGCCATTCTTGTGAATCCCTCCTTTAGTACAAACTTGAAAACAGGGTTCAAGAGATGACCACCAGTCCTGATGATTCACTAAAACTCACAGGACTCAGTAAAGTTATTACACTCACAGTATGGTTTACTACAGTGAAAGGAAACATTAAAATCAGAAAAAGGAAAAGGTGCATGGGGTGAAGTCCAAAAGAAACAAATGCAAGCTTTCAGTTGTCCTCTCCTAGGGGAGTCACAAGATATGCTTAATTCTCCCAGCAATAATGCATGATAATATGTGTGAAATGTTATCAACATGAAAAGTTCAATTGAAACTTGTTGTCCAGAGTTTTTCTTGAAGGTCACTCACATAGGTATGTAGCTCCTGCATGACTAACCACAAATACTCGAACTCAAGCCCCCAAGAGCAAAATAAGGAATTCACCATAAATCACATTGTTAACATAAACTATCTGATGAAACTGGTACTAAGGGAACCAAGGCCTCCATACAAAAGCACTCTCATCAGGTAGCATATCCCAAGGGCTTAGAGAGATCATCTTCCAGGACCAGGCCAAGGGACAGTCCTGAAGACAGGTCTTAGAAATATTCAGGTCTGAGCAGCCCAGGACTACTGAATCAGCCCTTTAGTGCATACTCTTTAATCGATATTGTGAAACCCTACTTACCACATGTTGTGGTAAGGAGGGCACATGTTGTGATGAGCACTGGGTGTTATACGTAACTAATGAATCATTGAACACTACATCAAAAACTAATGATATACTATAATACAGTGGCTAACTGAACATAATAAAAAAAGTTATAGAAATATAAAAGCAAATAAAATTACAGATCAATTTTCCTCATGAACATAGAAGCAAAAATATATAACAAAATAGAAATGGAGGTGGGTGGGGGATGGGTTAAATAGGTGATGGAGATTAAAGAGTACTCTTATTGTGATGAGCACCAAGTATTGTATGGAAGTGTTGAATCACTATATTGTACACTGATATTACACTGTATGTTAACTAACTGGAATTTAAATAAACAACTTTTTTTAAAAGATTTTATTTATTTATTTGACAGAGAGAGACACAGCAAAAGAGGGAACACAAGCAGGGGGAGTGGGAGAGGGAGAAGCAGGCTTCCCGCAGAGCAGGGAGCCCGATGCGGGGCTCAATCCCCGGACCCTGGGATCATGACCTGAGCTGAAGGCAGACACGTAATGACCTAGCCACCCAGGCACCCCTTAAATAAAAAAAACTTAAAAATATATTAGTAAATTGAATCCAGAAATATTTAAAATGTCTAATACATAAGGAACAAGTAGAATTTATCTCTGAAATGTAAGCTTGATTGCACACATAACAATCAATCAATGTAATTTACCATGTAAATATAAGAAATGAGAAAAATTATATAATCATCTCAGTAGATGCAGGGAATTCATATGACTAATCAAACCCATTTATGATAAAACTTGTCAACAATCTAGGAATAGAAGAGAACTTCCCCAACCTGATAAAAAACATCTTTGAAAAACCTACACATAGCATGATACTTAATAGACACAAATTGAATGCTTTCTTCTTAAGATAAGAAACACAGCAAGGCTGTCCTATCTTACCACTTCTATTCAACTGTGTATTCTAGGCCCTAATTACTGCAATCAATCAGGAAAAGCAAATAAAATCTGTGCAGATTAGAATTTAACAGGTAAAACTGCCTTTTTTTATGTAGATGAAATGTTTATCTCTGTAGAGGGCCTTCTTCAGAGTAATCTACAAAAACTACTAGAATTAGTGAGCTTAGCAAGGTTGTGTGATCAAAAAACATTACAAAAAATTTTATATCTATGTATCAACATTGAAAAATTGAAAAGTATAATTTAAAATAGCATGTAGAATGACATTAACATATTTTTATTTTTAAAAAATTTTATTTTATTATGTTATGTTAGTCTCCATACAATACATCATTAGTTTTTGATGTAGTGATCCACGATTCATTGTTTTCATATAACACCCAGTGTTCCATGCAGTACGTGCCCTCCTTAATACCCATCACCAGGCTAACCAATCCCCCCTCCCCCCTCCCCTCTAAAACCCTCAGTTTATTTCTCAGAGTCCATAGTCTCTCATGGTTCATCTCTCCCTCCAATTTTCCCCCCTTCATTTTTCCCTTCCTTCTCCTGATGTCATCTATGCTATTCCTTATGTTCCACAAATAAGTGAAACCATATGATAATTGACTTTCTCTGCTTGACTTATTTCACTTAGCATAATCTCCTCCAGTCCCATCCATGTGGATGTAAAAGTTGGGTATTCATCCTTTCTGATGGCTGAGTAATATTCCATTGTATATATGGACCACATCTTCTTTATCCATTCATCTGTTGAAGGGCATCTCGGCTCTTTCCACAGTTTGGCTATTGTGGACATTGCTACTATGAACATTGGGGTGCATATGGCCCTTTTTTTCACTGCATCTGTGTCTTCGGGGTAAATACCCAGTAATGCAATTACTGGGTCATAGGGTAGCTCTATTTTTAAATTTTCTAAGGCACCTCCACACTGTTTTCCAAAGTGGCTGTACCAACTTGCATTCCCACCAACAGTGGAAGAGAGTTCCCCTTTCTCCACAACCTTTCCAACATTTGTTGTTTCTTGCCTTGTCAATTTTTGCCATTCTAACTGGTGTAAGGTGGTATCTCAGTGTGGTTTTGATTTGAATTTCCCCGATGGCTAATGATGATGAACATTTTTTCTTGTGTCTGTTAGCCATTGGAGAAGTGTCTGTTCATGTTTTCAAGATACATCTCCAAAGGTTAGTGAAACAAAAGAAAAATGAACTTTTGGGACTTCATCAAGATAAAAAGCTTCTGCACAGCAAAGGAAACAGTCAACAAAACTAAGAGGTGGCCCGCAGAATGGGAGAAGATATTTGCAAATGACACTACAGATAAAGGGCTGGTATCCAAGATCTTTAAAGAACTTCTCAAACTCAACACCCAAAAAACAAATAAGTCAAAAAATGGGCAGATAACATATCTTTTTAAAATCTTATAATAAACTTAACAAAATATATGAAGAGTTCTATATCAAAACCTACAATTCATTGCTAGGATAAATTCAAGATGACCTAAGTAAGTTCATGAATTGGAAGACTCAGTTTTACTAAGATGTCAAGTCTCTGAAATATATCTATAGTTTCAACATAATCCAAAATAAATCCTAGTAGGTTCTTTTTGGGGAGGAAATTTTCAAACTCTTTCTAAAATCTACATGAAAGTACTAATTTATATGGAATAGCTACACATATTTGAAAAAGTTAAAGTGCTATAGTAATTGAGTTTGTTACATGCCTAAGGATAGATATATACAGTTTAACAAATCAGAATACATCCAGCAATAGACCCACACACATATGGCCTATTGATTTTTGACAAAAGTGCCAAGTTAACTCAATAGGGTAAGAATAATCTTTTTAACAAATTATTCTGGAAAAAAAGCAACAGATAAACTTCAAATGTTTTTCTTCTACCATACACAAGTGACTTAAAATAAATCTGAGCCCTAAATGTAAGAAATAAAACTATAAAATTTGGAGAAGTCAGAGAAATAAATCAACAGGCAGGAAAAAATACTATGTAACATTACCTCACCCTCAATGTCCACCAGGAAATCAAACCCAGAAGGGGCCCCACAGCTTGAAGGACATGCATGCCTAGAGCTTGCAGATTCCTGGCAGACCTTTACTGCACAGTGCTGCTCCTTCTCACATTCCAACAGCATGGGCCCACTTTAAACTAGAAATAAAGTTTTCACAGATGGACTTGGATAACAGATTTCTTGGGAGAATCTCAGTTTTAAATTGAATAGTGTCCACCCCAAAAGATTTGCCCAAGTCCTGACCCCCTAATACCTGTGAATGTGACCTTATTTGGAAATAGGGTTTTTGCAGATGTAATTGAGTTAAAGATTTGGTATAAAATAATCCTTGATAAGATTAAAAATAAATAAATAAAAAGCCTGCAATTACTGGCATGCTTACATGTGAAAGGTGAAATGATATTTAAGACACAGAAATACACAGGGAAGAAGGCAATGTGAAGAGGGAAGCAGAGATTGGTGTGCTAGAGCTAAAAGCCAAGGAAAGCAAGGATTGCTGGCAACAACCAGAAGTTAGGAGAGAGGCAAAGAGAGGATTATACCCCAGAACCTCTGGAAGGAAACCACCCTGCCTACTTCTTGATTTTGGAACTTTGATCTACAGAACTATGAGAGGATACATTTCTGTTGTTTTGCAAAGTTTGTTGCAATTTGTTATACAGATCTAAAAATTATATGCACAATAAATTTATACGAATTTCCTGAAAACTTCTCACCTTATAAAGAGTTCTTAGCACTGTCAAATTCCAACCTCTTTTTCATTATATATCTCAACTCATGTTTAATAAGATGGTGTTGGATGTTGTGTTTTCTAAGTTCTTTACGTATCTATGTAAGTTCTTTATGTACTAACCTTTTATCAGATATGTCATTTGAAAATATCTTCTCCCATTCTGAAGATTGCATTTTAGTTTTGTTGATTGTTTCCTTTGCTATGCAAAGGCTTTTTATTTGGTGAAGTCCCAATAGTTTATTCTTGCTTTTGTTTTCCTTACCTTGGAGACATATCTGGAAAGAAGGTGCTGCAGCCAATGTCAAAGAGGTTACTGCCTGAGTTCTCCTGGGATTATAATGGTTTCCTGTCTCACATTTCAGTCTTTAATCCACATTGAATTTGTTTTTTGTATGGTATAAGAAAGTGGTCCACTTTCATTCTTTTGCATGTTGCTGCCCAGTTTTCCCAACACCATTTTTGAAGAGACTGTCTGTTTTTTCCATTGGCTATTCTTTCCTGTCTGTTGAAGATTAATTGACCACAAGTTGTGGATTCATTTCTGGGTTTTCTATTCTATTCTTTTGATCTATGTGTCTATTTTTGTGCCAGTACCATATAGCTTGATCACTACAGAACCCAAAACCCCCAAATAATCCACTTTAAAAAATGGGCAGAAGACATAAATTGAATTTTTCCAAAGAAGACAACAGATGGCCAACAGACACATGAAAAGATGCTCAACATTGTTGATCATCAGCGAAATACAAATCAAAACTACAATGAAATGTTATCTCACACCTGTCAGAATGGCTAAAATCTATAAAACAGGAAACAACAGGTGTTGCCAAGGATTCAGAGAAAGGGGAGCCCTCTTACACTGTTGGTGGGGATGCAAACTGGGGCAGCCACTCTGGAAAACAGTATGGAGATTTCTCAAAAAAGTTAAAACTAGAACTCCCCTATGACCCAGCAATTGCACTACTGGGTAATTAACCAAAGGATACAAAAATACTAATTCGGAGGGATACATGCATTCTGATGTTTATAGCGGCTTTATCAACAATAGCCAAATGATGGAAAAAGCCAAAATGTCCATTGACTGATGAATGCATAAAGAAGTGGTTTGTGTGTGTGTGTATATATATATATATATATATACACACACACATATATGTATTACTCACCCATCAAAAGTAATGAAATCTTGCTATTTGCAGTGATGTGGAATGAATATAGGAGGAAAAAAATAATTACCAAGAAACAAACTCTTTTTTTAAAAATTTTCTAGACTTTTTATTTGGTGGGGTTAGATAATTTTCTAATCTCAGCTAGTCATTATTATTATTATAATTATTATTTTTTATTATGTTATGTTAGTCACCATACAGTACTTCATTAGTTTTTGACATAGTGTTCCATGACTCATTGTTTGTGTATAACACCCAGTGCTCCATGCAATATGTGCCCTCTTCAATACCCATCACTGGGTAACCCACTCCCCCCACCCCCCTCCCTTCTGAAACCGTCAGTTTGTTTCCTGGAGTCCATAGTCTCTCATGGTTTGTCTCCCCCTCTGATTTCCCCCCCGTTCATTTTTCCCTTCCTTCTAATGTTCTTCATGCTATCCCTTATGTTCTACAAATAAGTGAAACCATATAATTGTTTTTCTCTGCTTGACTTATTTCACTTAGCATAATCCCCCCAGTCCCATCCATGTGGATATAAAAAGTTGGGTATTCATCCTTTCTGATGACTGAGTAATATTCCATTATATATATGGACCACATCTTCTTTATTCATTTGTCTGTTGAAGGGCATCTTGGCTCCTTCCACAGTTTGGCTATTGTGGACATTGCTGCTATGAGCATTGGGGTCTTAACTACAGAGAACAAAGTGATGGTTATCAGAGGAGAGTTGGCTGGTATAGGTTAAATAGGTGATGGAGATTAAGAAATGCACTTGTGATGAGCACTGGGTGTTGTATATAAGTGTTGAATCACTAAATTCTTCACCTGAGACTAATATTAAACTGTATGTTAACTAACTGGATTTAAATAAAACTTGAGAAAAAAAGAAAAAAAAACCTAAATGTTGTACATACTGTACTAGTATAATAATTACTTAGCCACCTTCTGTGTTTTTTCTTCCTTATGATATTTTAATAACATTTCCTTTTCTCTAGCTTACTTTACTGTAAGAGAGAGTATATAATATGCACAACACAAAAAAGATATGTGTTAATTGACTGTTTATGTTATCAGTAAGGCTTCTAGTCAATAGAAGGTTATTTGTAGTTGACTTTTTGGGGAATCAAAATTATATGTGGATTTTTGACTGCATGGGGGTTCAGTGTCCCTAACCCCCATGCTGTTCAAGGGACAACTGTATTGCAAAGCTGGAATCCTTATAAATTGCAGATGGGAATATAAAGTGGTACTGACAGTACTTAAAAATGTTAAACCTAAAGTTACCATATGACTTAACAAATCCACTCTTAGGCATATGCACAAAAGAATGTATACCTGGCACTGAAACAAATACATGTACACAAATGTTCATAGAAGCACTATGCAAAACAGCTAAAAGTTGGAAACAACTCAAATGTAAATCAACTGAGATAAGAAGATAGGGTAGGGCCTAACCATATAATGGGATATTCTTTAGTAGAAAAAAAAAGAAGAATGAAGTATAAAATACTGATACATGCTACAACATCATAAATGAATCTTGAGAACATTATGCTACTTGAAAGATGGTAGACACAAAATACACAAAAGGCCACATATTGTATGATTCCATTTATATAAAAGGACCAGAATATGCAAAGCCTAAAGATAAAAAGCAGATCAGTGGTTGCCAGGGTTCTTGGTGTAATAGGGAATAAATAGTGGCTGGTAATAGATATGTAGCTTATTTGGGAGGTGATAAAAATGTGTTGGAATTGGATAGTCGTGCTGGTAGCAAAATCTTGTGGATATACTAAACAATACTGAATTGTACACTTTAAAATGCTAAATTTTATGGTATGTGAGTTATATCTCAATAAACAAGAGTGTGTAATTTTGCAAAGAGATAGACACATTGATTGATGGAAGAAAATATAGAACTTAGAAACACACTTCCTCATAAATATGGTCATCTGATTTTTGACAAGATAACAAAAGCAGTTCAGTGAATAAATAAAAGTCTTTTCAACTAACACTACTAGAGGAATTGAATGTCTATAGACAAAACAATCAACCTTGAGATCTCATAGCTTATACAAAATATTACCTCAAAATGGATCACAGACATAAATGTAAAATATAAACAAAGAATTTTAGAAAATGCATAAAAGATCATTTTTGCCCTTGCTTCCCTTGCCTTTGAAAAAAAAATGCATAAAAGAGAAATTTCAGGATATACAACAACAGTAACAAAAAGTTATTAGACTAAAAACAAAATCCATAAGAGGATGAGTTGATAAACTGGACTTCGTTAAAATTACTACTAACTATCTTTTTTTTTTTTTTTTTTTTCCTGTGAAAGACCCTGTTAAGATCATGAAAGGAAATTACATACTGGGCAGAAATATTTGTAAACCACGTATTTGGTAAAGGACTTATACCTAGAATATATAAACAACTCTCAAAATCCAACAGAAAAAAAAAAAAAAAACACTAAGAAGACTGTGCAAAAGACATAAAGAAACCTTTAATGGAAGAGGATATACAGATGGCAAATAAGCACATGAAAATATGGTGAACATTACAAGCAGTTTGGGAAATGCAAGTTAAATTCACAATGAGATATACGTGTCAGAATAGCTAAAATAAGAAAAAAAGTACAACACAAAATGCTTGCTAATATGTAGAGAACCTAGATCATTCTCACTTTACTGGTAGAAATTCAAAATTGTATAGCCACTCTAGAAACAGGGAGTTTATTTAAAATTTAAACATATAACTACTATACTAATCAGAAATTGCATTCTTGGGCATTATCCCAAAGATATGAGAACTGTATGTTTACACAAAAACTATGAATGTCTAGAGCATATTTATTTATGATAGCCCAACAACTGGAAAAACAAACCAACAAAACTAGATGCCCTTCAACCAGTGCCTTATTAAACAAACCAGGATACCTCTAAACCATGGAATACTACTCAGAAAAAAAAGGAGCTAAATATGTTATTGTTTATTTAAATTCCAGTTGGTAAACATACAGTGTAATATAAATTTCAAGTGTACAATATAGTGATTCAACACCTTCATACAACATCCATTGCTCATCACAAGTGCCCTCCTTAATCCCCATCACCTATTTAACCAATCCCTCACCCAATGCCCCTCTTGTTCTCTATAGTTAAGAGTCTGTTTCTTGACTTATTTCACTTAGCCTAATGCTCTCTAACTCCATCCACATTGTTGCAAATGGCAAGATTTTATTCTTTTTATGGCTGAGTAATACTCCACTGGGTGTGTATATATATACATATATATGAATGTATAATATATATATGAAAGAATAAAGAAATGGCATGTACACACACACACACACACACACACACACACATATATATATATATATACACACACATACTACTTCTTTATCCACTCATGAGCTGATGGACACTTGGGCTGTTTCCATAATTTGGCTATTATAGATGCTGCTGCTCTAAACATTGGGGTGCATGTACCCCTTCAAATTAGTATTTTTGTATCCTTTGGATAAATACCCAGTAGTGCAATTGCTAAATCATAGGGTAATTCTTTTTTAACTTTTTTAGTAGCCTCCATACTGTTTTCCAGAGTGGCTGCACATGGAAAGTTGCATTCTTACCAACAGTACAGGATTCCCTTTGCCACATCCTCACCAACACCTGATGTTTCTTGCACTGTTGATTTTAGCCATTATGGCAAATGTGAAGTTATATCTTGTTGTAGTTTTTCGTTGTTGTTGTTGTCTGTATTTCCATGATGATCAGTAACGTTGAGCATCTTTTCATGTGTCTGTTGCCATGTATATTTCTTCTTTGGAAAAAAAATGTCCATTCATGCCTTCTGCCTAGCTTTTAATTTGATTATTCGTTTTCTGGGAGTTGAGTTGTATGTTCTTTATAGATTTTGGACACTAACCCTTATCAGATATATCATTTGCAAATATCTTCTCCCATTCTGTAGGTTGCCTTTTAGTTTTGTTGTTTCCTTCACTGTGCAAAAGCTTTTTATTCTGATGAAATCCCACTAGTTTATTTTTGCTTTTGTTTCTCTTACCTCAGGAGACATGTCTAGAAAGAAGTTGCCATATCAAAGAGGTTACTGCTGACGTTCTCCTCTAGAATTTTGATTTTTTTTGTCTTACATTTAGGTCTTTAGTCCATTTTGAATTTATTTTTGTGTATGGTGTAAGAAAGTGATCCATTTACATTCTTTTCCATGTTGCTGTCCAGTTTACCCAACACCTTCTGTTGAAGAGACTGTCTTTTTTCCATTGGCTATTCTTTCTTGCTTTGCCAATGATTAATTGACCATATAATTGTGGGCTCATTTCTGGTATTTCTATTCTATTCTAGTGATCTATTTGTCTATTTCTGGGCCAGTACCATACTGTTTCGATTACTATAGCTTTGTAATATAACTTGAAGTCAGGAACTGTAACACCTCCAGCTTTGCTTTTCCTCTTCAAGGTTGCTTTGGTTATTCTGGATCTTTTATGGGTCCATATAGATTTTAAGATTGTTTGTTCTAGCTTTGTGAAAAATGCTAATATTTTTTGATAGGGATTGCATTAATTGTGAAGATTGCTTTCAGTTTTATAGACACATTATTTTTTTTTCCCAATCCGTGAGCATGGAATGTCTTTCCATTTAGTTGTGTTGTCTTCAGTTTCTTTCATCAGTATTTTAGTTTTCAGATTACAAGTCTTTCATCTCTTTGTTAAGATTTATTCCTAGATATCTTGTGGTTTTTGGTGCAATTGTAAATGGGATTGATTCCTTAAATTCTCTTTCTGCTGCTTCATTTTTAGTGTGTAGAAATGGAACAGATTTATGAACATTGATTTTATATCCTTGAACTTTAATGAATTCATTTGTCAGTTCTAGCAGTTTTCTGGTGGAGTATTTAGGGTTTTCTATACAGAGTATCATGTCTTCAGCAAATAGTGAAATTTTTACTTTTTCCTTGCTGATTTGGATGCTTTTTATTTCTTTTTATTGTCTGATTGTTGGGGCTAATACTTCCAGTACTACGTTAAATAACAGGGGAGAGGATGGACATCCCTGTCTTATTCCTGACCATTGAGGAAAAGCTCTCAATTTTTCCCCATTGAGGATGATATTAGCTGTGGTAGTTTTGTATATGGCCTTTATTGTGTTGAGGTATGTTCCCTATATCCTTACTTTGTTGAGGGTTTATATCATGAATGGAAATTGTACTTTGTCAGATGCTTTTTCTGCATCTACTGAGAGGATCATATGGTTCTTATCCTTTCTTATATTAATGCGGTATATCATTGATTGATACAGTTTCATTGATTGATCTACAAATATTGAACCATGCTTACAACACAGGAATAAATCCCACATGATAGTCGTGAATATTTTTTTAATGTATTGTTGGATTCAGTTTGCTAGTATTTTATTGAGAATTTTTGCATCTATGTTCATCAGGGTTATTGGCTTGTAGTTCTCTTTTTTTTAGCAGAGTCTTTATCTGGTTTTGGTATCAGGGTAATGCTGGCTTCAGAGAATGAATTTGGACGTTTTCCTCCTTTTCTATTTTTTGGAATAGTTTGAGAAGAAAAGGAATGAAGTCTTCTTTAAATGTTTGGTAGAATTCTCCTGTGAAGCCATCTGGCCCTGCACTTCTGTTTGTTGGAAGTTTTTTGATTAATGATTCATTTTCTTTGCTGGTTATCAGTCTGTGAAAGTTTTCTATTTTTTCCTCTTTCAGTTTTGGTAGTTTATATGTTTCTAGGGAATTTATCCATTTCTTCCAGGTTGTCCCATTTGTTGGCATTTAGTTTTTTGTAAAGTCCTCTTATCATTGTATTTTTGTGGTGTTGGTTGTTATTTCTCCTCTCTCATTTGTGATTTTATTTATTTGGTTCCTTTCTCTGTTCTTTATTAAGTCTGGCTAGGGGTTTATTGATTTTATTAATTTTTTCCAAGAACCAGGTCCTGTTTTTATTGATCAGTTGTATTTTTTATTAGTCTCTATATCATTTATTACTGCTCTAATATTTACTATTCCCTTCCCTCTGCTGGATTTAGGTTTCATTTGTTGTTCTTTTTCTAGCTCCTTTAGGTGTAATGTTAGGTTCTTTATTTGAGATTTTTCTTGCCTCTTAAGGTAGTCCTGTATTGGTACATACCTTCCTGTTAGAACTGCTTTGCAGCATCCTAGAGGTTTTAGATCATTGTGTTTTCATTTTCACGTATTGCCATGTTTTTTTTTTTTTTTTTTTTAATTTCTTATTTGATTTCCTGGTTATCCCCTTCATTGTTTGTAGCATGTTCTTTAACCGCCATTTATCTGTGGTCTTTCCTGATTTTTCCTTGGCTTGTCTTCCAGTTTCATAGCATTGTATTCAGAAAAGGTACATGGTATGACTTTAACATTTTTGTATTTGTTCAGGCCTGTTTTGCAACTTGGTATGTAATCTATTCTGAAGAATGTCCCATGTGCACTTAAAAAGAATGTGTATTCTGCTGCTTTAGGATGAAATGTTCTGAATATATCTGCTAAGCCCAACTGGTCCAGTGTGTCACTCAAAGCCATTGTGTCCTTGTTTATTTTTTGTTTAGATAATATGTCCATTGATATAAGTGGAGTGTTGAAGTCCTCTACTATTATTGTATTATTATCAATTAGTACTTTTATGTTTGCTTTTAATTGTTTTGTATACTTGGGTGCTCCAATGTTGGGTGCATAAATATTTATAATTGGTATAATTTCTTGTTGGATTGTCCCCCTTTATGATATAATGCTTTTCTTTGTCTCTTGTTACAGCCTTTGTTTTAAAGTCTACTTTGTCCAATGTATGTATTGCTACTCTGGCTTCCTTTGGCCATCCATTTACATGATAAATTTTTCTCCATATCCTCCTTTACAATCTTCAGTTGCCTTTAGGTCTAAACTGAGTTTCATAAAATAAAATAAAAAGTAAAATAAAGTAAGATAAGATAATAAAATAAAGTAAAATAAGATAAGAAAATATAATAAAATAATAAAATAAAATAAAAAGAGTTTCTTGTAGGAAGCTTAAAGATGGATTTTTTTTTTTTTTACCCATTCTAACCCCCTATGTCTTTTGATTGTTGCATTTAGTCCATTTACATTCAAATTAATTATTGATAAATATGTATTTGTGCCATTTTATTGCTCATTTTGTTACTGTTTCTGGAAATTTTCTCTGATCCTTTTTTCTCTTTTTCACTTTTGGTCTCTCTTTTCCAGTCAGAGAGTGCCCTTTAATGTATCTTGAAAGGCTGGTTAAGTGGTCATGAACTCCTTTAGTGTTTGTTTGTCTGGGAAGCTCTTTATCTCTCCTTCTTTTCTGAATGATAGCCTTACTGGATAGAACATCCTGAGCTGTAGATATTTCCCATGCAGCACTTTGAATTTATCATGCCACTCCTTTCTGGTTTGCCAAGTTTCAGTTAACAAATCTCCAGCTAGCTTTATGGGTTTTCCCTTGTAAGTGATGAACTTCCCTTATCTTGGTGCTTTAAGATTTTTCTTTATCACTATATTTTGCAAACTTAACTACAATATGTCTTGGTGTTGGCCTGTTTTGATTCTGATGGGACTTCTCTGTGTCTCTTGGGTCTTGATGTTTGTTTCCTTCCCCAGATTAGGAAACTTTCAGCTCATATTTCTTCAAATAAATCTTCTGCCCCCTTTTCTGTCTTCTTCTTCTTCTTCTGGGACTCCTATAATACAAATGCTATTACATTTGATGGAGTCACTGAGTACTCTAAGTCTATTTCATGTTCCATATTTCTGCTTTCATTTTTTGTTCAACTTCATTACTTTCCATTGCTTTGTATTCTAGGTCACCAAATCATTCCTGTGCTTCCTCTGGCCTGCTGTTTGTGTGTTTCTAATCTTGTTTATTGGAATTTTCATCTCTGACTATTTTTAAGCTCTTTTATCTCTGTTGTAATGGTCTCACTGATGTCTTCTATTTTTTTAATTTTTTTTGCCTTAAGCCCAGTGTGTATCCTTATGATTATTACTTTAAATTTTCCATCAAGCATTTTATTTGTATCTGTTTTGCTTAGATCTTTGTCCATGGCCTTATTATTTCATTTGGGATAAATTCTTCCATCTTGGCATCTTATCTAAGTCTCTGCATTCTTCTCTGGGTTACAAAAGCCAGTTATGTCTCCTGCTCCTGGAAGTAATGGCCTTATGAAGAAGAGGTCATGTAGTACCTAAGGCTTGGCATTTCCGGAAGTTTCTCTGGTTTGTGCTGTTTATGCTCTGCTGTTGTGTTTTAGCTGCTCTATTCTTCAGTGCAGTCATCCGCAGAGGCTCTCATTGCCTGCAGTGGGCAGTGTTTGGTCCCTGGCCTTAATGTGGTTAGTTTTAACTAGGTATGCTCTGATGTACTTGTGAAAGGAGACCTGACACCACGTCCATCACAACTGAGGCCCTGCAGAACTCTCTGGCTGGTAGATGTGGTATGGGTATGGGTTTGTGCTGGTCTTCTGAGAGATGGGCTGGCCCACCACACTAGGACTGAGTGTGACTGAGATAGGAAGTCCTGCCAGAGCACAATGGTGTGGGGCTTGGTGTATGTATGTTAGGCATCCTTTGTTGGTGCTGCTTAGCTTCCCACAGGTGGCTCCGTGTTTATGCTGAGGGGCAAAGGAGAGAAATGGTGCCAGTCACGTTCTTTGTTCCCAGAGAGGTGTCTCTATGAACACTGTCTCTCAGGGACATGTTTCAAGAAGAGCAAATAATTTTCCCACTGTGTGCTCCAAGTGCTTTTCAGGTCATTGTTTCTATACTGTCTACCCCTGGGCTGTTGGCCTTCCTTCTCTCCAGGAACAGTGCAGTGTCCTATGGGGTCTATCCCAGCCAAGACCACTGACTTTTAAAACTCCAGGTTTTACACTCTGCTGGTTGCAAGAACTCAGGAAATTCAGCCCCCCTCATTTTCCAAGCCAATGCTTTGGGGAAACATTATCCTTGTGTGTTCCTGTGTGTACCCCTCTCTCTCTTAGCCTTCTCTGTGACCATGGCCCCCTCCCTCCACAGCACCTGTGATCAGTTTCTCCTCTAAATTAGTGCTCCACACTTCCTACTTTCTTCATGTGGACTCTTCTCTCCCCGTAGTTGTGGCGCTGGCCTATCAGGCTTCAGGTTGATTTCTGGGGTATTCGGGATGATTTGATAATTACCTTGTTGTGTTTGTGGGATGAGTTGAGCCTAGGGTCCTCCTACTCTGCTGTCATCTTCCTCTCCTCTATCAGGTGCTAAATATTAATACATACAGTAAACTGAATGTATCTCCAAAGGATTATGCTGAGTGTAGAAATTCAAACTCAAAGGGTTACATATTCTATAATTCTTTTTATATAAAATTCTTGAAATAACAAAAAGTATGGAAATGGAGAACATATTAGTGGTTACCAAAGGGTAAGGATGGGGGTGTGGAGATAGGTAATGAAAGCTATAAAAAGGTAATATGAGAGAGCCTCGTGATAGTGGAAATGTTCTGTATATTGACTGTGTCAGTGTGAATACCTTGGTTTTGATGTTATAGTATAATTATTTAAGATGTTGTCATTAGGGAAAACAGAGTATAGGACACACAGGATCTCTATGTATTATTATTTATAATTTTTTGTAAATCCACAATTATCTCAACAGTTCTAATTAAAATTACTCATACATCTATATACTGGCAACAAAAAATTGAAAAATAAAATAAATCTCATTTATGATAACATCCACAAATATAAAATATTTAGGGATACATTTGACAAAACATAGGCAAAGTCAACACTCAGACCATGACACAACAACCATACTCTTCCTGGGCAAAATATACAGCAGGTCTTTGTCAGCCTGCTCAGGTTCTTAGATACAAGCATTCTTCTAGGTATCAGAGGAAGTAAACAGAGTTAATATTTCTGAGATCAGGATGATGCTTTTGTGGGACCTATCTTCATGAAACTTGTTCCTTCTAACTTATTCCTTTTCATTCCCCATGCATCCCTAGGTCTCTTTTTCATCAACGTTACATTTTTCTCTCATTCACATCCCGCTCCAAGGACCTTAGAGCACATTCTAAGGCTAAAACCCTGCCTTTATTTGTAAATATTATCCTCACTGGCATTTACCTTTGAAATCACCATACCCCAGAGCATGGTGTTCTGTATTTCATTCAATAAAGATTTTAAGTATCCTCTTCTGAGTCATGAACAACAGGGAAATAAAAATAAATAAAACATCTTTATCCTTTAGATGTTCACACTATTAAAATTGCAATAATTAATTTAAGAAGACTACAATCACAATATGCCTGATATATATGTCTCTGAAATTTGATGTGGCACTTAGGCAGGGAAGAGAAAATAAAATCTAGAAGTGGGACCTATTGACTACCAGCTTTGTGAAATACCATTTCTTCAGGGAATCTCAGAATAAATGTTTCTAGCTCAGTGGTATTATTTCACTTGTCATAGAAAGACACAAGGACAGGGTCTCTCTTAAGGTACCTGGCTGTGCAAAAGGTATGGATTCAATACAAAGAAATCATATTTGGCCCAGAAACCATCATCCTGCTTTTATTCTCCTTTATTGCATTTTTTTCATAATGGAGCCAAAAGATGTTAGGGAAGAACCTCCATAATATATTCCATAGTGGGCTGCACCATTCTACATTCCCATTAACAGTATATAAGAGTTCTAATTTTCCCACATTCCTCACCAACACTAGTTATTTTGTTGTTGTTGATATTTTATTATTTATTTATTTATTTATTTATTTATTTTATTATGTTATGTTAATCACCATACATTTCATCATTAGTTTTTTTTTTAATTTTTTTATTGTTATGTTAATCCCCATACATTACATCATTAGTTTTTGATGTAGTGTTCCATGATTCATTGTTTGCGTATAACACCCAGTGCTCCATTCAGTACATGCCTTCTTTAATACCCATCACCAGGTTAACCCAATATTTTATTTTTATAATAACCATCCTAACAAGTGTGAGGTGATATCAGACTATGGTTTTGATCTACATTTCCCTGATGATCAATTATATTGAGTACATTTTCTTATACCTGGTGGCCATTGGTATGTCTTCTTTGGAAAAAATGACAATTTTAAGTCCTTTGTTTATTTTTTAAATTGAGTTTTATTAACTTTATTTTACTTTTTTCTACTGAGTTGTAGGAAAGATTTATATATTTTGGATATTGACATTTTACCATGCAGATGGTTTCCAAATATTTTCTAGCATTCCTAGAGTTTGGGTTTTTTTTCCACACTTAGTTGATTGTTTGTCCTGCTGGGCAGAAGCTTTTTTATTTTGATGTAGTCCCTCTTAATTGTTAGATTTATTTCATGCATGTTAGATATCAAATCCAGAAAATCATTGGCAAGACCAATTTTCTCCTGTTTCTGTATTTTTTCTCAAAAAGATTTCTCCTGTTTATTTTTTGCTCAAAAAGTTTTATAACTTCAGGTCTCACATTTAATATTTAATCCAATTTGAGTTGATTTGTGTGTATGGTGTAAGATAGGGGTCCAATTTCATTCTGTGGTATGTGTATATCTAGTTTACCCAGCAACATTTGTTGAAGATACTATCCTTTCACCACTGTGTTTTTTGGTATCTTTGTTGAAAATTAGCTGACAATATATGTGGGGTTTTTTGTTTTTTGTTTTTGTTTTTCTTTTGCTATTTTTTTATGTAATGTTAATCACCATATATTACATCATTAGTTTTTGATGTAGTGTTCCATGACTCATTGTTTGCATATAACACACAGTGCTCCATTCAGTACATGCCTTCTTCAATACCCATCACAGGGCTAACCCATCCCCCTGCCCCCCTCCCCTATAGAACCCTCAGTTTGTTTTTCAGAGTCCATACCCTCTCATGGTTTGTCTCCACCTCTGATTCCCCCTCTTCATTTTTCCCACCTGCTATCTTCTTTTTTTTTTTTTAACATATAATGTAACATATATAATGTATAATGTAATATAATTTAAAATATAATGTATTTGTTTCAGAGGTACAGGTCTGTGATTCAACAGTCTTACACAATTCACAGCACTCACCATAGCACATACCCTCCCCAGTGTCTATCAACCAGCCACCCCATCCCTCCTACACCCCCACCACTCCAGCAACCCTCAGTTTTTTTCCTGAGATTAAGAATTCCTCATATCAGTGAGATCATATGATACATGTCTATCTCTGATTGACTTATTTCGCTCAGCATAATACCCTCCAGTTCCATGCACGTTGTTGCAAATGGCAATATTTCATTCTTTTTGAGGGCTGCATAATATTCGATTGTATATATATACCACATCTTCTTTATCCATTCCTCTGTTGATTGACATCTTCGGTCTTTCCATAGTTTGGCTTTTGTGGACATTGCTGCTATAAACATCAGGGAACAAGTACCACTTAAGATCCCTACATTTGTATCTGTGGGGAAATACCCAGTAGTGCAATTGCTGGGTCTATTTTCAACATTTTGAGCTCTATTTTCACTTTTTGAGGAACCTCCATACTGTTTTCCAGAGTGGTTGCACCAGCTTGCATTCCCACCAACAGTGTAGGAGGGTTCCCCTTTCTCCGCATCCCCGCCTACATCTGTCATTTCCTCACTTGTTATTTTTAGCCATTCTGACTGGTGTGAGGTGGTATCTCATGAGGTTTTGATTTGGATTTCCCTGATGCAGAGCGACGTTGAGCACTTTTTCATGTGTCTGTTGGCCATTTGGATGTCTTCTTTGGAAAAATGTCTTTTCATGTCTTCTGCCCATTTCTTGATTGGATCATTTGTTCTTTGGGTGTTGAATTTGATCAGTTCTTTACAGATTTTGGATACTAGTCCTTTATCTGATATGTCATTTGCAAATATCTTCTCCCACTCTGTTGGTTGTCTTTTGGTTTTGTTGACGGTTTCTTTTGCTGTACAAAAGCTTTTTATCTTGATAATGTCCCAATAGTTCAATTTTGCCCTTGCTTCCCTTGCCTTTGGTGATGTTTCTAGGAAGAAGTTGCTGTGGCTGAGGTCGAAAAGGTTGCTGCCTGTGTTCTGCTTTAGGATTTTGATGGACTCCTGTCTCACATTGAGGTCTTTCAACCATTTGGAGTCTATTTTTGTGTGTGGTGTAAGGAAATGGTCCAGTTTCATTCTTCTGCATGTGGCTGTCCAATTTTCCCAACACCATTTGTTGAAGAGACTGTCTTTTTTCCATTGGACATTCTTTCCTGCTTTGTCAAAGATGAGTTGACCATAGAGTTGAGGGTCCATTTCTGGGCTCTCTATTCTCTTCCATTGATCTATGAGTCTGTTTTTGTGCCAGTACCATACTGTCTTGATGATGACAGCTTTGTAATAGAGCTGGAAGTCCAGAATTGTGATGCTGCCAGCTTTGCTTTTCTTTTTCAACATTCCTCTGGCTATTCGGGGTCTTTTCTGGTTCCATACAAATTTTAGGATTATTTGTTCCATTTCTTTGAAAAAAGTGGATGGTATTTTAATAGGGATTGCATTGAATGTGTAGATTGCTCTAGGTAGCATTGACATCTTCACAATATTTGTTCTTCCAATCCATGGGCATGGAATGTTTTTCCATTTCTTTGTGTCTTCCTCAAATTCTTTCATGAGTATTTTATAGTATTCTGAGTACAGATTCTTTGCCTCTTTGGTTAGATTTATTCCTAGGTATCTTACGGTTTTGGGTGCAACTGTAAATGGGATCGACTCCTTCATTTCTCTTTCTTCTGTCTTGTTGTTGGTGTATAGGAATGCCACTGATTTCTGTGCATTGATTTTATGTCCTGCCACTTTACTGAACTCCTGTATGAGCTCTAGCAGTTTTGGGGTGGAGTCTTTTGGGTTTTCCACATAAAGTATCATATCATCTGCAAAGAGTGAGAGTTTGACTTCTTCTTTGCCAATTCAGATGACTTTTATTTCTTTTGTTGTCTGATTGCTGTGGCTAGGACTTCTAGTACTATGTTGAATAGCAGTGGTGATAGTGGACATCCCTGCCGCGTTCCTGACCTTAGGGGGAAAGCTCTCAGTTTTTCCCCATTGAGAATGTTATTTGCTGTAGGTTTTTCATAGATGGATTTTATGATATTGAGGTATGTACCCTCTATCCTTATACTCTGAAGAGTTTTGATCAAGAAAGGATGCTGCAATTTGTCACATGCTTTTTCTGCATATATTAAGAGGATCAGATGTTTCTTTGTTCTTTCTTTTATTAATGTATTGTATCACATTGATTGACTTGTGGGTGTTGAACCAACCTTGCAGCCCAGGGATAAATCCCACTTGGTCGTGGTGAATAATCCTTTTAGTGTACTCTTGGATCCTATTGGCTAGTAGTTTGGTGAGGATTTTTGCATCCATATTCATCAAGGATATGGGTCTGTAATTCTCCTTTTTGATGGGGTCTTTGTCTGGTTTTGGGATCATGGTGGCCTCATAAAACGAGTTTGGAAGTTTTCCTTCCATTTCTATTTTTTGGAACAGTTTCAGAAGAATAGGTATCAATTCTTCTTGAAGTGTTTGGTAGAATTCCCCTGGGAAACCATCTGGCCCTGGGCTTTTGTTTGTTGGGAGATTTTTGATCACTGCTTCGATTTCTTTAGTGGTTATAGGTCTGTTCAGGTTTTCTATTTCTTCCTGGTTCAGTTTTGGTAATTTATATATCTCTAGGAATGCATCCATTTCTTCCAGATTATCTAATTTGCTGGCATAGAGTTGCTTATAATATGTTCCTATAATGGTTTGTATTTCTTTGGTGTTGGTTGTAATCTCTCCTCTTTCATTCCTGATTTTATTTATTTGGGTCATTTCTCTTTTCTTTTTGATAAGTCTGGCCAGGGGTTTATCAATCTTGTTAATTCTTTCAAAGAACCAGCTCCTAGTTTTGTTGATCTGTTCTACTGTTCTTTTGGTTACCATTTCATTGATTTCTGCTCTGATCTTTTTGATTTCTCTTCTCCTGCTGGGTTTAAGCTTTATTTGCTGTTCTTTCTCCAGCTCCTTTAGGTGTAGGGTCAGGTTGTGTATTTGAGACCTTTCTTGTTTTTTGAGAAAGGCTTGTATTGCTATATACTTTCCTTTTAGGACTGCCTTTGCTGCATCCCAAACATTTTGAACAGCTGTATTTTCATTTTCATTGGTTTCCATGAATTCTTTTATTTCTTCTTTAATGTCCTGGTTGATTCATTCATTTTTTAGTAGGATGCTGTTTAGCCTCCATGTATTTGAGTTCTTTCCAACTTTCCTCTTGTGGATTGAGTTCTACTTTCAAAGCACTGTGCTCTGAAAATATGCAGGGAATGATCCCAATCTTTTGGTACCAGTTGAGACCTGATTTGTGACCTAGGATGTGATCTATTCCAGAGAATGTTCCATGGGCACTAGAGAAGAATGTGTATTCTGTTGTTTTGGGATGGAATGTTCTGAATATATCTGTGAAGTCCATTTGGTCCAGTGTGTCATTTAAAGTCTTTATTTCCTTCTTGATATTTTGCTTAGATGATCTGTCCATTTCAGTGAGGTGGGTGTTAAAGTCTCCCACTATTATTGTATTGTTATTGATGTGTTTCTTTGATTTTGTTATTCATTGGCTTATATAATTGGCTGCTCCCATGTTAGGGGCATAGATATTTACAATTGTTAGATCTTCTTGTTGGATAGATCCTTTAAGTAGGATATAGTGTCCTTCCTCATCTCTTATTACAGTCTTTGGTTTAAAATCTAACTTGTCTGATTTAAGGATTGCCACCCCAGCTTTCTTTTGGTGTCCATTAGCATGGTAAATGGTTTTCCACCCCCTCACTTTCAATCTGGAGGTGTCTTTGGGTCTAAAATGAGTCTCTCCCAGACAGCATATTGATGGGTCTTTTTTTTTTTTATATCCAATCTGATAGCCTGTGTCTTTTAATTGGGGCATTTAGCCCATTTACATTCAGGGTAACTATTGTAGATATGAATTTAGTGTCATTGTATTGCCTGTAAGGTGACTGTTACTGCATATTGTCTGTGTTCCTTTCTGGTCTATGTTGCTTTTAGGGTCTCTCTTTGCTTAGAGGACCCCTTTCAATATTTCTTTTAGGGCTGGTTTCATGGTTGCAAATTCCTTTAGTTTATGTTTGTCCTGGAAGCTTTTTATCCCTCCTTCTATTTTCAATGACAGCCTAGCTGGATATAGTATTCTTGGCTGCATATTTTTCTCATTTAGTGCTCTGAAGATATCCTGCCAGTCCTTTCTGGCCTGCCAGGTCTCTGTGGATAGGTCTGTTGCCATCTAATGTTTCTACCATTGTAGGTTACAGATCTCTTGTCCCAAGCTGCTTTCAGGATTTTCTCTTTGTCTCTGAGACTCGTAAGTTTTACTATTAGATGGTGGGGTGTTGAGCTATTTTTATTGATTTTGAAGGGGGTTCTCTGTCCCTCCTGGATTTTGATGCCTGTTTCCTTCCCCAAATTAGGGAAGTTCTCTGCTATAATTTGCTCCAATATACCTTCTGTCCCTCTCTCTCTTTCTTCTTCTTCTAGGACCCCAATTATTCTAATTTTATTTTTAAAGATTTTATTTATTTGACAGAGAGAGACACAGTGAGAGAGGGAACATAAGTGGGGGGAGTGGGAGAGGGAGAAGCAGGCCTCCTGCTGAGCAGGGAGCCTGATGTGAGCAGGGAGCCTGATGTGGGGCTCGATCCCGGGACCCCAGGGTCATGACCCGAGCCGAAGGCAGACGCTTAACGACTGAGCCACCCAAGTGTCTCCCCAATTATTCTAATATTGTTCCATCTTATGGTATCACTTATCTCTCGAATTCTGTCCTCATGATCCAGTAGTTGTTTTTCTCTTTTAGGCTCTCCCTTTGCTTAGAGGACCCCTTTCAATCTTTCTTGTAGGGCTGGTTTCGTGGTTGCAAATTCCTTTAGTTTTTTTTTTGTCCTGGAAACTTTTTATCTGTCCTTTTATTTTCAGTGACAGCCTAGCTGGATATAGTATTCTTGGCTGCATATTTTTCTCATTTAGTGCTTTGAAGATATAATGCCAGACCTTTCTGGCCTGCCAGGTCTCTGTGGATAGGACTGTTGCCAATCTAATGTTTCTACCATTGTAGGTTACAGATTTCTTCTCCCGAGCTGCTTTCAGGATTTTCTCTTTGTCTCTGAGACTCGTAAATTTTACTATTAGATGCCAGGGTGTTGACCTATTTTTATTGATTTTGAGAGGGGTTCTGTGCCTCCTGGATTTTGATGCCTGTTTCCTTCCCCAAATTAGGGAAGTTCTCTGCTATAATTTGCTCCAATATACCTTCTGCCCCTCTCTCTCTTTCTTCTTCTTCTGGGATCCCAATTATTCTAATATTGTTTTGTCTTATGGTATCACTTATCTCTCGAATTCTGCCCTCGTGATCCAGTAGTTGTTTATCTCTCTTTTTCTCAGCTTCTTAATTTTCCATCATTTGGTCTTCTATATCCCTAATTGCCTCTTCTGCCTCATTTATCCTAGCAGTTAGAGCCTCCATTTTTGATTGCACCTTAATAGCTTTTTTTATTTCAACTTGGTTAGATTTTAGTTCTTTTATTTCTCCAGAAAGGGTTTCTCTAGTATCTTCGATGCTTTTTTCAAGCCTAGCTAGTATCTTTATAATCGTCATTTTGAACTCTAGTTCCAACATCTTACTAATGTCCGTATTGCATGGCAGTTTGTACTTACTCTTGTTCTTTTTTTTTTGAGATGATTTTTTTCCTTCTTGTCATTTTGTCCAGAGGACAATAGATGAATGAGAGAACAAAATGCTAACAGGGCAACAACGATCCCAGAGAAATATACACTAAACAAATCAGAAGAGACCTGGAACCAGGGGAAAAGAAAGGGAAAGAAAGGAAAAAGAAAAAAAAAAAAGAATATGATCAAATATGATCAGACTGGTGAAAAGGCCAGTGCCACACACTAAATTTTGGGCATATTTTGGTCTGTTAGAAGAAACGGTTTCCCGAAATTTTAAAGAAAGAAAAGCTTATATATGTGCAAAAATAAGGTTAAATACTATGAAGCGAGGGAATATGACTGTAAAGGTGAAAATTATAAAAGATTTTATAAAAGGAATTGATAAGATAGATAAGAAGTTGGTTGAAAAAAGAATGAAGAGGATTTAAAAAAAATAAAAAGGGAAAGAATGTGATCAGGCAGGGGAGTAGAAAAAAAACATACACTAGAGATTTAGGGTATATTTTGATCTGTTAGAAGAAACTATCTCAAAATTTTAAAGAGAGAACAACTTATATATATATGCCAAAAATACGAGTAACTACTATGAAGGGAAAGAATATGACTCTAAAAATGAAAAATAAAAAACATTTTTTAAGAAAGGGATTGATAAGATGTTGGTTGAAAAAGGGAAAAAGAAAAATTCAAAAAAAGAAAATTAAAAAAATTAACTTTGAAAGACTAAAGAATCATGGTAAAAAAGCCATGAATTCTATGTGCAGTATTCCCCTAGTGCTGAAGTTCTGCCGTTCTCATTGATGGGTGAACTTGGTCTTGGCTGGCTGTTCTTGCTGATGTTCTGGGGGTGGGGCCTGTTGCTGTGGTTCTCAAATGTCTTTGCCCAAGGCGGAATTGCCCTGCCCTTGCTGGGGGCCACACTAATTAATTTGCTCGGGTTTGCTCTTGGTAGCTTTTGTTCCCTGCAAGCTTTCCGTATAGCTTTGGAGGATGAGAATGAAAATGACGGCCTCCTAATCTCCGCCCTGGAGGAGCTGAGAACTTGGGGCCCCACTCTTCAGTGGGCCCCCAGAGAAAAGCAGTCAATCACTCCCATCTCCCCAGTCTCTGGCCGCACTTCCTGCCCACCTGGCCTGTGACCGAGCGATTCTATGTCTGACACTTGACCCCATGTGGAGTCTCCAAACCCAGCAGATTCCTGTGGTGCACTCCCACGCCATTCCTCCCAGGGGAGGAAGCAGAGCCTCCCCCATCTGCCACCTGTTGGGTCCTTGCTGGAAGAGCGGTGGCCTGACTGTGCCATGGACCACAGTTTATGGCAACCCTGAGCTGAGAGCCCACTCCTCCGCTCTGTCCCTGCAGCCAGCTTTCCCGATCCGATACCTGGGAGCTCTGCTGCACTCAGGCACCCCCAGTCTTTCTATGACCCTGAGGGTCCTGAGACCACACTGTCCCAGCAAGGGTTCCACCCCCCGCTTCGCCACTGGAGCGACATCCCTCAGCAGAGCCGACTTCTAAAAGTTCCGATTTTGTGCTCTGCTGCTCTATCACTCGCTGGTAGCGGCTGATGGAGCACCCCCCCGTCATCTATCTTCCCGAATATTGCCTTGGATTCACTTCTCTGCACGTCCTACCTTCCAGAAAATGGTCACTTTCTTGTTCAGAGAGTTGCTGCTATTCTTTTCTTCGATCTCCTGTTGAGTTCGTAGGTGTTCACAATGGTTTGATCCCTATCTAGGTGAATTCCTGGGACCAGACGAAATTTAAGTCTCCTACTCCTCCGCCATCTTGCTCCTCCCCCCGTGGGGGGTTTTTTCCTGTTTTTTTTTTTTTATTCCATTCCATTGGTCTTTCTGTCTATTTTTATTCCAGAAACATATTGTTTTAATATAGTTTTGTAATGTATTTTGAGGTTAGGAAGTATGATGTCTCCAGCATTGTTCTTTTCTTTCCCAAAATTGTTTTGGTTATTCAGGGTCACTTGTGGTTCCATATGAATTTTAGGATTTTTTTTTTTATTTCTGTAAATATTATTATTGGGATTTTGATAAAGATTACATTGAATTTGTAGATCTCTTTGGATATTTTGTGCATTTTAACTATATTAATTCTTCTAATCCATAAACATGTGGTGTATTTCCATTTATTTGTACCCCCTTTATTTTATTTCATCAGTGTTTTATAGCTTTAAGTGTACAAGTCTTTCACTTCCTTGTTTATTTCCAAATATTTTATTCTTTTTGATGTTATTGTAAATGGCATTGTTTTCTTAACTTCCTTTTCAGATAGTTCATTGTTCATGTATAGAACTATCATAGGATCCAGCAATCCCACTCTGGATTTATATCCAAAGGAATTGAAATCAAAATCTGGAAAAATATTTGCATCCCCATGTTCATTGCAGCATTATACACAATAGCCAAGACATGAAAGTGAACAAATTTTTCATTATCAGATAAATGGATATAGAAAATGTGGTATATATATACTATGGAATATTAATGATCCTTGAAAAAAGGACATCCTGCCATTTGTACCAGCATGGGTGAATCTAGAAGACATTATTCTATGTGAAATAAGCTAGTCACAGATGGACAGATATTACATGATTCCAATTTTATAAGGTATATAAAATAGTCAAACTCTTAGAAACAAATAATAGAATGGTGGTTGCCAGGGACTGAGGGAAGGGGTAAATGCAGAGTTGTTATTCAATGATTATAAAGTTTCAGTTGTACAAGATCAAAAATTTCTAGAGACCTGCTCCATAGTACTTATAATTCACAATATGGTATTGAAAACTTTGAAGTATGTTAAAAGGATAAATCTCATGTTAAGTGTTCTTACCATATGTGTCTGCACACACACACATGCACAAATCACAAAAGGACACATGGAAATTTTTGGAGATAACGGATATGTTTAATATCTTGATTGTGGTGATGTTATGGTTGTATGCATATGTCCCAAATCATCAAGATGTATACATTCCATGTGTGAATTTTTTGTTTATCAGTTACACCTCAAAAAGCTTAAAAAGATGGTACAGAAGTTCTAACAAGTAAAAGATATATGAATCTCAGAGCACTAAATGGCATTAAGGTCTATACAGGAAAAAGAAAGTACTAAGTCCATCACTATCAATAATAACAAAACAAAACAAAAAACAATAAGAAATATTGGAAGAAATATTACAGAGGCATTGTTGCTTTCTCCATTAATCAAGTGTTCTTAGTGAGTATAACAATAAAGAAGTAATAATTAATCAAATTATATGAATTGTTATGCTTCAAATTATACACACACAGAGTGAAATGTAGATAATTTGAAACTTGTTAATAATTAAACTAAAGCAAAGATTTCAATTTATAATCATTAAATTAAGAACATTTTTCATTCTTTAAATGCAGAATTGGTTTACATGATAATTTGTGATTCATATGTCTTGTAGCAAAATGGCATAATAATAGAGAACATGGGTTAGTGGAGTTGAGCCATTACATTTGGAAAGCAGCTGACAACATTATCAAACACCATAAAATATTTTCTCTTTTCCCCACTGACACTATCCCATAGAATTTATCTTACAATGAAATCAGTCAAAAAGAAGGAAAATAACAATGCATTACCCAGACCCTCAATGGAACATCATGTAAAACAACCCTGAATAATTGGAAACAACCTATATTTCTAACAACAGTATATAATAATTAATTGAATAATGTTTTTTTCACTCATGAATCCACATGTTGTCTAGAAAAATAATTAGTGTTCTCTCGCAGTCAGAAAAGGGCTTGTGAAATTACTGCTAGGTGAAAATCAGAATAGAAATTATACAGTGCTATAATTTCAACTACTGAAAAAAACATTTATTCATATGCAAAAAGGACTAACCTGGCACACAAACAATATTATAACATGCATTATGATTGTGGCATTGAAATTCATTTGATGGGAAGATAGAATAATAGAAGGGGTTGAGGAGCAAGGGAAGAAAATCAGTCCTTAGGCAATAAATGAGTAGAGTGGAAATTGTTGCCAGGGAAACTGGTTACTAGGCTCCTGAAATAGCGTAAATGAGAGTTGATGAAATTCTAAACCAAGGCAGACGCTGTGGGGAAAAAGGGAAAGGAAATATTGAGGTTACTACCTTTTTTTTTTTTTTTTTTAAAGAAAGACCATATCATAAAGAAAACTATTTTTTTTTTCTTCAGGATAAAAAAAGCAGAAAATAAATCTTAGATGGGCCTTCTGACTATTAGAATAGATTGAAATATTAGTTATTATTTGTTAATTATCTAATCAGTGCCAGGCAATTACCTCTTGTTATCTTTTTATGTAGCCTATGTTGTTTCCATCAGCATCATCATTTTAAAGAGGAGATGACTAAGGTGGACAGTTAAGTGCCTAGTACCACATCACATAGCCAGTGAGTGGGGGATCTAGAATTCCTACCAGATATCAGACGCTACTTTAGACCTTGAACTACATGCCTAGTGCCTGGACAACGGAGGTGGGATATACAGACCTGACCAAGGCTGAAAGTCATCCTCTCTCTCTCTGATTCTTACTTTTCAATTCTTTTGTTAACCATGTTGCTAAAATCCTTTATCTTCTTCATGCTTGTCACTTTGCTATTCTGAAGATTGAGGTTTGCAGCATTTGCCTCTCTGTGGGAGGTGAAGAGTTAACAGGCTTACAGGGAAGAAGGCTTATGATTTGCCTCCCAGATTAAAGTAAAAAAGAGAAGGGAGATGAGTTCACCCTTCAAGTAATTGTTGAGGATGGGTGAAGGGAGTTGAGGAATATGGGAAGGTGATGGTGGATCTAAAGAAATATCCAAAGGTGGATCTGGTCCCTCTCCCATCATGAGGGAAAAGCACAAGTCCTCAGCCTCCTTGTGGTCCATACCTGGGTAGAGACTGGTAGGAGGGAGTGAGAACTGGATGAATGTGTTATTCGGCAAATTAAAGAAGAGCACAGAAAGCAGGGACCACACTGCAGTAAGTAATGTGTAATTAGCAGTCAGATATGGAAAAAAAAAAATGGAAAGAAGCACTGCAGCCCACAAAAACATTGCAAAGATGACTGCATGAGAATTCTCTAAAATCCAAAATGGTTGGATTACAGCCACGAGGTTATATATTTTTTTATTTTCTATATTCAAAATTTGTAATAAAATTTATACTGTTTATATAAAAATGAATTAAAACCCAGTGAACTTAGTTGTTCCATTTTGTCAGCTCTTCCTGGGACAAAATCATAGCATTACCTTGGTCCCCATATGCACTCAGGACCTTACTTGTAATTTAAATTTAAAGAGAAAAAGATAATTCAGAAAGACATTATACATTATAGGATGGTCAATCTCATCAACCTAGGTATTATCAAGTACATTTAAATTTAAAAGCTGAGTTATCAGTGTATAGCATTAATGTGTGTGTGTAAAAATGTACATCAGTGGACTCCTGGGGGGAGTTCCATACTTGTGGAAATGTATGTGAAGGTAATTTGACAATGTGCAACAAAATATAATTATTATTTCTTAACACACCATTCTCATTTCTAAAAGTATGTAGATTAAGTACTTAAAAATAAGAATAAATATCTTGGTGACTAATACTAGCAAAAATCCTAAAAGTTTCTCCATAAGAAATTTTAAAAAAATTCTATCCCTAATTAATATAACAGAATATTGAGTATTTCTTAAAGTGTATGAGATATTCATATGGAAATATATTCTCAAGTGAAAAATAGCATAAAAACATATACATATATTACCCCATTATTATTTTTTCATAGGATACACAAATACAGCACCATTGAAATATATAAACTAAATTGTGGTTATATAAAGAGAAATGGATTGATTTATTTTGCTTGGCATAATAGTCTCTAGCTCCATCTACATCATTGCAAATGGCAAAATTTCATTCTTTTTTATGGCTGAGTAATATTCCATTGTGTGTATATATACCACTTCTTTATCCAATATCAGTTTATGGGCATTTGGGTTCTTTCCAGCATTTGGCTATTGTTGATAATGCTGCTATGAACATTGGGATGCATGTATCCCATCAAATCAGTATTTTTGTATCCTTAAAAAGAGAGAGGAAAAACAGAAAACAGACAGTTAGGGGCCTCTGGGTGGCTCAGTCAGTTAAGCATCTGCTTTCTGCTCACGTCATGATCCCAGGGTCCTGGGATCAAGCCCCGCATCAGGCTCCCTGCTCCGCTGGGGAGCCTGCTTCTCCCTCTCCCATTACCTGTTGCTCCCCCTGATTGTGCTCTCTGTCTCTGTCTCTCTCTCTCTGGGAAATAAATAAATAAATAAAAATCTTTTTTAAAAAGAGAGAAATAAATAAATAAATCCTTAAAAATAAAAAAAATAAAGATGTTTATTATATTTTGCTTAAGAACACTTGAAATAAAAAATAAAGAAAACTAGTCAGTAGAGTTGTATAATAATCAAAAATGATGTTCCTGTAGATTTTTTTTTGCAAAGTCTAGCAATATAGACAGCATCAATATTTGGTACGTTAAACATGTAACAATGGTGCATAAAACTTCCTGGGAATGCAGAGAGTAGTCAAATGGGAAGAATCAACACTATTTTTGTAATTTAAAAGAAAGATTCTTTACTAACATAAACAATTTACTTAAGTACTCCTTGCTCTGCGACTCAGAATTTGGGTCACAAAATAAATTATGTAAAATATTACATCATATACACAACACATGCGGGGAAGAATACAAATGAAGTTCTTTTATAATGTGTTGAAGCTTAAGCAAACATCAATTTAATATAGAGTGCTATATGTTTAGGATGTTATATAAACCCTCATGGTAACCACAAACCAAAAGCTTATAATAGATACACAAAGAAATATAGAGAAAGGAATCTAAGCATAACACTAAAGGAAGACATCAATCAAAAGGAAAGAGCACAAAAGAGGAAGAAGAGAATAGAGAAAAAGTAGAAAAACAACCAGAAAACAATTATCAAAATGGTAATAAGTACCACCTTACACCAGTTAGAATGGCAAAAATGGACAGGGAAAGAAACAACAAATGTTGGAGAGGTTGTGGAGAAAAGGGAACCCTCTTACACTGTTGGTGGGAATGCAAGTTGGTATAGCCACTTTGGAAAACAGTGTGGAGGTTCCTCAAAAATTTAAAAATAGAGCTACCCTATGACCCAGCAATTGCATTCCTGGGTATTTACCCCAAGAACACAGATGTAGTGAAAAGAAGGGCCATATGCACCCCAATGTTCATAGCAGCAATGTCCACAATAGCCAAACTGTGGAAAGAGCCGAGATGCCCTTCAACAGATGAATGGATAAAGAAGATGTGGTCCATATATACAATGGAATATTACTCAGCCATCAGAAAGGATGAATACCCAACTTTTACATCCACATGGATGGGACTGGAGGAGATTATGCTAAGTGAAATAAGTCAAGCAGAGAAAGTCAATTATCATAGGGTTTCACTTATTTGTGGAACATACAGGATAGCATGGAGGACATTAGGAGAAGGAAGGGAAAGATGAAAGGAGGGAAATCAGAGGGAGAGATGAACCATGAGAGACTATGGACTCTGAGAAACAAACAGGGTTTTAGAGGGGAGGAGGGTAGGGGGCTGGGTTGGCCCGGCAATGGGTATTAAAGAGGGCACATATTGCATGGAACACTGGGTGTTATACGAAAACAATGGATCGTGGATCAGCACATCAAAAACTAATGATGTATTGTATGGTGACTAACATAACATAATAAAATTAAAAATATATATATATATATATCTTGGATATTAAAAAATGGTAATAAGTACATATTTACTAATAATTAATTTAAATGCAAATAGTCTAAGTGCCTCAATTAAATGACAAAGTGACTGAGTGCACACAAAAAACAAGACCCAATGATTTGTTGCCTACAAAAGACTTACATCAGACCTAAATATTCATACAGACTGACAGTGAAGGGATGGAAAAAAGATATTCCATACAAATTAAAGTGAAAAAAAAAAAAGCCAGGGTAGTGATACTAATATGAGACAAAATAGACTTTAAAACAAAAACTGTTACAACAGACAAAGAAAGGCATTACATAATGATAAAAGGACTGATGCAACAAGAGAATATAACAACTGTAAATATCTATGCATCCAACATAGTAGGACCAAAATACATAAAGCAAATATCAACAGACATAAAAGGAGAAATTGACAGCAATACAATAATATTAGAGAACTTTAATACTCCATTTACATTAATGAGTAGATAATCCAGACAGAAAATCAATAAGGAGACAGTGACTTTGAATGACACATTAAATCAGATGAACTTAACTGATATGGACAGAATATGCAAAAACAGAAGAATAAGAGACCTTTAACTATAGGAAACAAACTGAGGGTTGCTGGAGGGGAGGTGGGAAGGATGGGGTAACTGGGTGATGGGCATTAAGGAGGGCACTTGAAGTAATGAGGTCTGGGTGTTACATGCAACTGATGAATCACTAAATTCTATCTCTGAAACTAAGAATACAGTATATGTTAATTAAATAGAATTTAAATAAAAATTTAATTTAAAAGCAGAATATACATTCTTTTCAAGTGCCCAAGGAACATATCCTAGGATAGATTACATATTAAGTCACAAAACAAGTCTCAATAAATTTAAGAAGATTGAAATCATATCAAGCATCTTTTTCTGACCACATGTTGTGAAACTGAAAGTCAATTATGAGGAAAAAAAAAAAAAAACTGGAAAAAAAACCCTAAGACACGTGGATGCTAAACAGCATGCTACTAAACAACAAATGGGCCAACAAAGAAACCAAAGACAAAATTAAAAAAAAAAAAAAATCTGGAGATTAATAAAAATGGAAAAACAATGGTTCAAAATATTTGAGACATAGCAAAAACAGTTGTAAAAGGGATGTTTATAGCGACATAGCCCTAACTCTAACAAGAAAAATCTCAACTCAGCAATCTAACCTTACACCTAAAGGAACTACAGAAAGAACAACAACAAAAAAGCCTAAAAGACTAAAATTAGCAGTAGGAAGGAACTAATAAAGATCAGAGTCGGAAATAAATGAAACAAAGACACACACACACACACACACACACACACACAGGAAAAGATCAACAAAACCAAGAGACGGTTCTTTGAAAAGATAAACAAAACTGATAAGTCATTAGCCAGACTCAGTCAAGGAAAAAATAGAGAGGACTCAAATAAAATCAGAAATGAAAGAGAAGTAACACCACCACAGAAATATAAATAATTATAATTAAGGAGGGCAGGTACTGCATGGAGCACTGGGTGTTATATGAACACAATGAAGCATGGATCATTACATCAAAAATTAATGATGTATTGTATGGTGACTAACATAACATAATAAAATAAAATTTAAAAAAATACTACCAAAAAAATTGCAGGTCAACAGATTGGACAACCTGGAAAAAGTGGATAAATTTCTAGAAACATACAATCTCCCAAACTGAATCGAGAAGAAATACAAAATTTGAGCAGACCAATTACTGGTAATGAAATTAAATCTGTAATTAAAAAAAAAAAGTTAAAAGAAAAACTATCAACACACAGAAGTCTAGGACATGATGGCTTCATAGGTGAATTGTCCAAAACATTTAAAGATACTTCTCAAAATATTCCAAAAGAAGGAGGAGACAGAGAAGGAGGAGAAGGAGGGAAATATTCCAAATTCAATTTATGAGGTCAGCATTATGCTAATACCAAAACCAGACAAAAACTAAAAAAAGAAAACTGCAGGCTAAATACTGATGAACACAGTGCAAACATCTTCAACAAAATAGTAGCAAACCAATTCAACAATACATTAAAAAGATAATTCACCACAATCAGGTGGGATTTATTGTGGGATAGAGGGATGGTTCAATATTAGCAAATCAACCAACATTATACACCACATTAACAATATGAAGGGTAAACACCATATAATAGTATCAAAGGTACAAAAAAGAATATTTGGCAAAGTTTAACATCTATTCATGACAAAACTCTCAACAAAGGAGGTTTAGAAGGAATATGCCTCAATATTATAAAGGCATATATGGCAAACCCACAGCTAATATCTTACTCAATGATAAAAAACTGAAAACTTTTTTTCTAAGATCAGGAATGAGACAAAGATGTGCACTCTCACCACTTTTATTCAACATAGTAATAGAAGTCCCTACTGCATTAATCAGACAAGAAAAAAGGCATCCAAATTAGTAAGGAAGAAGTAAAACTATTACTATTTGCAAATGACACTACATATAGAAAATACTAAAGACCCCACTAAAAAATTATTAGAACTAATAAATAAATTTTGCAAATTTACAAGATGCAAAATTAATATAGAGAAATTGGTTGCATTCCTATACACTATTACAAAGTAGCAGAAGGAGAAATTAAGAAAACAATCCCACTTATAAATGCATCAAAAATAATAAAATACCTAGGAATAAATTTTACCAAGGAGGTGAACAATCCGTACTCTCAAAAATGTAGGATACTGATGAACATAAAGATGACAGAGATAAAAAAGAAAAAGATATATCATGTTTATGAATTGGGATAATTAATATTGTTAAAATGTGCATACTATCCAAAGCAATCTACAGGGCAACACAAACCCTCTGAAAATACCAATAGTATTTTTTTACAGAACTAGATCAAATAATACTAAAATTTGTATGAAACAACAAAAGATCTCAAATAGCCAAAGAAATCTTGAGAAAGAACAAAGATGGAGGTATCATAAGATCACATTGAAGCTATACTACAAAACTATAGGAATCAAAACTTTATGGTACTGGCACAAAAATAGACACACATATCAATGGAACAGAATAAAGCCCAGAAATAAATCCACTTTATATAGTTAAATAATCTATCACAAAGGAGACAAGAATATACAGTGGGAAAAAAAACCTGTCTCTTCAGTAGATGGTGTTGGGAAAACTAGACAACTCCATGCAAAAGAATGAAACTGGATCACTTTCTTACACCATACACAAAAATAAACTCAAAATGGATTAATACCTAAATGTAAGACCTGAAAGCACAAAACTTCTTAAAAAAACAGGCAGCAATCTCCTGGGCATTGGAGTTAGCAACGTTTTTCTGTATATTTCTCCTCAGGCAAGAGAAACAAAAGAAAAAACAAACAATTGAGATTACATCAAATTAATACCCTTTTGAACAACAAAGGAAACCATCTACAAAGCAAAAGACAACCTACTAGATGGAAGAAGATATTTGCAAATGATATATCTGATAAGGGGTTAATTTCCAAAATATATAAAGAGCAACAACTCAACATAAAAAATCCAATTATAAAATGGGCAGAGGATCTGAATAGACATTTTTCCAAAGAAGACATACAGCTGTCCAACAGACACAAGAAAAGATGCTGAACATTACTTATCATCAGGGAAATGCTTATCAAAACCACAATGAGATATCACCTCACATCAATCAGAATGGCCAGTATCAAAAAGACAAGGTATAAAGAGTGTTGGCAAGGATGTAATGTAAAGGGAACCCTTGTGTACTGTGGGTGATAATGTAAATTGGTGCAGCCACTTTGGAAAACAGTATGGAGGTTCCTCAAAAAATTAAAAATAAAGAGGGTATGTATTGAATGGAGCATTGGGTGTTATACGCAAACAATGAATAATGGAACACTACATCAAAAACAAACAAACAAAGAAACAAACAAATAAATAAATAATTACTGTATAATCCAGTAATTTCACTGCTGGGTGTTTGTTTACCAAAAGAAAATGAAAACACTAATTCAAAAAGACACATGTGCCCCTTTGTTTATTGCAGCATTATTTACATTAGCCATGATGTGGAAGTAACCTAAATGTCCATCAATAGATGAATGAATAAAGAAAATGTGATATACATATATAGAATAAAGAAAATGTGATATACACACACACACAATAAAATAACACAATAAAATATCACTCAGTCATAAAGAGAATATATATATTGTGATATATATACAGGGAGACAATTGCCTTCTCAGGAGCCTCTAGGCTTTTTAAGAATTCAAATTTATAATATATATTTATTAATTTTGTTTCTTTATATTGGGGTAGAAATATAAAGAAAAAGTTTTTCTATGGGGATTCAGCTTGGAAATTAGTCGGTGATGATTTAATTGAAAAACAAAAGTGCCAGAGTGTTATGGCTCAAGTAGCACGTCCATGGAAAGAAACTGCTCATCCCAGGGACATCATCTGAAAAGATTAAAATTAACAGAGTATGAACCTAACCTAGATTAAGAATAATGTTTCTTCCTACCAGTCATACTGGAAAAAAACTCATCATTCGTGGAGCATTTGGCAGAATACACAGGAGAGTTTTCTTCAGTTGTGAACAATTAGCTTAGAGTGAATGCTGATCTGACCCACCCAAACAAATTTTAACTATTTAAGTAACTCAACTGAATTCCGGAGTATCTGAATCAAGAATGTAGAGAATGAATATTTAGTGGCTCTGAGAAGATAACATTCAAAATATCTGCCATTCAATACCAGACATACAAAGAAAGGAGAAAATTTAACAAAATTGAACATAGAGAAAAAAGATTAAAAAATCAGTGGGCTGTGAGACAATTTCAAGCAGCACAGTGACATATTGTATATACATGTTATTTGTGTTTCCCAGAAAAACTGAAAATGTAATGGTGAAAAATTTTCAAATTTTGATAAAAGTGTAAATCCACACATTCAAGAAGCATAAGGAACCCAAGGACAAGAAACTTAAAAGAATACTATAACAATGTAGCTCGTAATCAAAACACCCACACCCAATGGACAAAGAGAAAATTTAATAACAAACAAAGAAAAAAAAAAAACACATTACATACATAGGAAAAAGATAAGGATGACAGCATATACACTGTTAGAAACAGTGGAACAATATCTTTTTTTTTGGTCAACCATTTGAATACATTATATATGAATTAGAACAAATCATATCTAATTGTCACAACTAGCAAAAAAAGCTGTGGTAGATGATTTTTGAGATTTTCTTAAACTCTAAATGTCTAGATTCTTCCCAATTTTTTTCTTTTTTTAAATTATGCTATGTTAGTCACCATACAGTACATCATTAGTTTTTGATATCTTTAAAGCACTAAACAAAGAAAAACCTATAAACATAAATTTTAAACACAGTGAAAAAAAGCTTTCAAAAAGATGTAAAATGAAGGCTTTTTTGGGCATAGGAAAGTTGAATGATGGAAGTGATTTCATTTAATTTGCAAAGTAGGGAGCTGGAGTGTTAGGACCTCCACTGAAACAACAATTAAACTGGCAAAAACTGACAGAATCCACATTTTAGAATTTAACCGAATACGTACAGCAATCAGGGGAGTACTTACTGAAGAAAGGGGATGCTAAATTGCTGTTATAGAGCATTATGACATATTTGCCTATCATTTACTACACTCCATGAAGACAATATCCCTAGTGTGACTCACGGAGGGGAGAAATATGGGCTTGTTATAGAAAAAAAAAAAAAAATCTGTGTTTTGACCTGTCAGGAAGTTACTTGATAGAGGAGTGCAGAGTCTCATTTGTTTTCCCCACCTCAGACTATAGCTGCTAGAAACTGAAAAAACAAGCTACAATTTGGAAAAAATATTTTCAAATCTTATATTCGATAAATGTCTAGTAGACAGGATATATCAGGAACCACTCCAACTCAAAGACAGAACAATAGCGTACTGGCTTCATGGAATGATTTTGAATTATATTCCCTTTATTCCACTGTTTGTAAAATTTTGATTAAAAATATCATTAATTATTTTTTAAATGTTTGGTAGAATTCTCCAATGAAACCTTGTGGTCTTGGGCTTCTCCATGCTGCAAGATTTTTGATCCCTAATTCAACTTTCATTCTTGCTATTAGTCTAAGATGATTTCCTATTTCTTGGATTCAAGATTCATGGTTCAATCTTGGTAACTTGTGTGTTTTAGGAATTATCTGTTTGTTTGCTTTTTTGTTTTTTGCCAAGTTATCTGATTTGTTAGTATATAATTATTTATGGTAATCTGTTATCACACTAATTCTGTAGTTATCTGTTGTATTGTTTTCTCTTCCATTGCTCATTTTGGTTTTTGAAGCTTCTCTCTTTTTTTTTCTTAGTTAATGTATTTAAAGCATAGCCAATTTTGTTTATTTTTTGGAAAAACTGGTCATTACTTTGGATATTATGTTATTGTTTATTCTGGTCCTATTTTATTTATTTCTGATTTTTTAAATTTCCTTCCTCTACTAACTTTCTTCTTTTTCTACTTCCTTGTTGTGTAATGTTAAGTTGTTTATTTCACTTTTTTTTTTTTTTTAAGTAAGTAGGCAGCACTACCAGGGTGGAGCCTGGCACAGGGCTTGCATTCACAACCATGAGATCAAGACCTATGACTCAGCTGAGATCAAGAGTCAGACACTTAATGGACTGAGCCACCCAAGCACCCCTGAACTTTTTTTTTTTTTTTTTTTTAATACAAGTATTCCTAGCATAAATTTCACTCTAACATCTGCTTTCACAGCATCCCATAGATTTTGGAATATTGTGTTTTCTTTTTTCTTTCTTTCTTTCTTTCTCTTTCTTTCTTTCTTTCTCTTTCTTTCTTTCTTTCTTTCTTTTTTTTCTTTCTTTCTTTCTTTCTTTCTTTCTTTCTTTCTTTCTTTCTTT
>NW_022589787.1:185618-222839 GCF_004348235.1 Phoca vitulina | reverse complement strand
TTTCTTTCTTTCTTTCTTTCTTTCTTTCTTTCTTTCTTTCTTTCTTTCTTTCTTTTTCTTTCGTTTTGAGACATATTTTGATTTGCTATTTGATTTCTTTTTTTTTCATGTTTTTATTTAAATTCCAGTTAGGGTATCTGGCTTGCTCAGTCGATAGAGCAGGTGACTCTTGATCTCAGGGTTTTGAGTTCAAGCCCTAAGTTGGGTGTAGAGATTAATTAAAAATTGGGACACCTAGGTGGCTCAGTTGGTTAAGTATCTGCCTTAGACTCAAGTCATGATCCCAGGGTCCTGGGATTGAGCCCAGTGTCTGCCCCCCTGCTCAGTGGGGAGTCTGTTTCTCCCTCTCCCTCTGACCATCCCCCCTTCCTGTGCTCTCTCTCTCTCTCAAATAAAAAATCTTTAAAAAATAAAATAAAATCTTAAAAAGTAATAAATTCCAGTTAGTTAACATACAGTGTAATATTAGTTTCAGGTGTAGAAATTAGTGATTCATCACTTACATACAACACCCAGTGTTGATTACTACAAGTACACTCCTTAACCCATCCCCTCATCCACCTCCCCTCTGTTATAGTTAACAGTCTGTTTCCTGGTTTGCTTCTCTCTCTCTCTCTCTCTCTCTCTCTCTCTCTTTGTTGTTCATATGTTCTTCCATTTTGTTTCTTAAATTTCACATGTGAGTGAAATCTAGTATTTTTTATTTCCCTAACTTATTTCACTTAGCATAGTACTCTCTAGTTCTATCCACATTGTTGCAAATGACAAGATTTCATTCTTTTTTATGGCTGGGTAATATTCCATTGAGTGTGTGTGTATATATATATATATATATATATATATGCCACATCTTCTTTATCTTCATTTGGCCAATTGCTTGTGCAGTAGTGTGTTTTTTAATTATTTACATATAAAATATTAATATTTATATTATAGATCCCAGCTTTGTTTTATTATTGATCTTCAGTTTTGTACATTGTGGCTGGAAAATATACTTGGTATGATTTCAGTCTTCTTAAGTTTGTAATATTTGTTATGTCCCTTTTTATGTGATTTAACCAGGGGATACTTCTCTGTGTACTTGTAGAAAATGTGTATTCTATTTTTCTTGGATGGAATGTTTTATATATCTTTTAGAAGCATGTATTCTGAGGTATGCTTCAAGGAAAAATGTTCTTGCTAAAAAAAAAAAGTAACTTTAACTGAGGGTACTCATTTAAAATAAAGTATATCAGAGGGGAGTTGGGTGGGGGGAATGGTGAAATAGGTGCTAGGATTAAGAGTACACTTACTTGATGAACACTGAGTAGTATATGGAACTGTTGAATAACTATATTGCACACATGAAACTAATACAACACTGTATGTTAACTATATTGAAATTGAAATAAAAAGCTTAATAAAAAATAAACAATAAATATAAATAAAAAATTTAAAAATCTCTGAAAAAAATGGGTAAAGACTTTGAATAGAAATTTCTCAAAAGAACCTATACAAATGCCTAATAAGCACATTAAACTATGTTCAACATAAATACAAATCAAAATCCCAATGCGATATCACTTTACATCCACTAGGATGATGACAATCAAAAATAAATAAGTAAAGGAGAGGGAGAATATAACAAGTGTTGACAAAGATGCAGAAAAACTGGAATCATTAAAAACTGATGGTGGTAACAGAATAGGTTGCCAGTTCCTCAAAAAGGTACATATTAATTACCATGATTGTGGTAGTGATTTCATAATGTATATGTATATCAAATCATCATATTGTACACTTTAAATTATACAATTTTATTCATCAAATTTACCTCTATAAAGATGGGAAGGAGTTAAAAACAAAAGTAAACATAGAATGATCCATGAACTATGACTCAGTAATTCCACTGCTAGGTGTATACCACCCAAACTGAAAACAAGTACTCAACTACTTACACCTGAATAATTCTATATCTTATAAAGTCTATAATTCAGCAAAATCATCATTCAAAAGTGAAGGGGAAATAAAGATTTTATCAGACAAAGAAAAACTGAAGGAATTCATGACCAGCAAACCTGTCTCGTAAAAATTGTTAAATTAAATCTTCTGGGGGCAGGGACATTATTTATTGAGAAACTCTGATCTACATAAAAAGGGTGTCATAGGGCACCTGGATGGCTCAGTTGGTTAAGTGTCTGCCTTTTGCTAAGGTCACGATCTCAGGGTCCTGGGATCGAGTCTCACGTCAGTCTCTTTGCTCAGCTGGGAGTCGGTTTCTCCCTCTCACTCTCCCTCTGTGTTTTCCCTCCCTCCCTCTCTCTCTCTCAAATAAGTAAATAAATAAAATCTTTTAAAAAAGGGTGTCATAGAAGGAATAAATGAAGGCAAAATAAAATCTTCTGTATTTCTTACCTTAAAAACAATCGTTTGCTTAAAATAATAACATTGCATTGAATGATCATATGATTTTTCTTCTTTTGCCTGTTGATGCAATATATTACATTAATTCATTGATCATCAAATGTTGAAAAAGCCTTTCATAATTAAAATAAATCTCACTAAATCATAGTGTATAATTCTTTTTATATTTTGTTTTCACTTTTGTTTTGGAAATATTAGAACTAAAAATATAATTATTGATATTTTTAAATGCTGTATGCACTCATGAACAGAATAGAAATGCCGGAGAAAAAATGGTGAACTTGAATATAGATCAATAAAAATTATCCAATCTAGACAACAGAAAAAAATAAGAAAACAGAGTCTCAGGGACCTATGGGAAAATAAATAAACCTCTAAAAATTTGTCATTGGGATCCCAAAGGAAGAGGAGAATGAGTGTAGGGCTGATAAATATCTGAGGAAATAATGTATGTATCCCTTTAAATTTTGGCAAACACATAACTGTACAGAGTTAAGAAGTTGAGCAAGCCCCCAGAAGGATAAATTCAAAAAGGCCATGCCCAGTTACATTACAATAATTTTTTTTTGAAAATTAAATTAAAGATGAGGGAAAGGTCTTGAAAGCACTATGGTTTTTTTTTTTTTTAATCTGAAAGCATGAAAGTTAAAAGGAAGGAGAACGACAGTTAAATATTTTTCAAGAATGAAGTTGAGATAAATACATTCCCAGAAAGCAGGTCTGAGAGAATCTGTCCCCAGATGTTTCAAAAGAAGTGGTTAAAGAAGTTACACAGACATAAAGTAAGTAAGTACAGAAGGAAATTTGGAACATAAGAAATTAAGAAAAAGCAGTTTATATACCATGGTCAAGTGGGATTTATTTCAGGATCTATTTCAAGGATGGTTCAAAATCTGCAAATCAATCAATGTGATGCACCACTTAACAAAATGAAAGAGAAAAAATCATATGATCATTTCAATAGATGCAGGAAAAGTTTTTGACAAAATTCAATATCTACTTGTGATAGAATCTCTCACCAAAGTACATACAGAGGGAAAGCACCTCAACATAATAGATGCCGTGTATGACAAATTTACAGCTAACATCATATGCAATGGTGAAAAGCTGAAAACTTTTCCTCTAAGATTAGGAACAAGACAAGATGCCAACTATCACTACTTTTATTCAAACTTGAATTGAAAGTCTTAAACAGCAATTAGGCAATTTTTAAAAAGGCATCCAAATCAGAAAAGAAGTAGTAAATGAAAGAAGAAGTAAAACTGCCATTATTTGAAAGTCTTAAACAGCAATTGGGCATTTTTTAAAAAAGGCATCCAAGTCAGAAAAGAAATAGTAAAAGAAAAGAAGTAAAACTGTCACTATTTGCAGATGATATGATACTGTATATAGAAAACACTAGAGCCACTATGGCTATTAGAACTAATAAATATATTCAGGAAAACTATTAGAACTAATAAATATATTCAGGAAAGTTGTAGGATACAAAATCAATATACATAAATCTGTCACATTTCTATACATTAATAACATACTATCAGAAAGAGAAATTAATAAACAACTCCACCTAGGGCAACAAAAGCAAAAATGAACAAATAGGACTACATCAAACTAAAAACCTTTTGAATAATAACAGAAACTATCAATGAAATGAAGTCAACCTACTAAAAGAAAGAAGATATTTGAAAATTATATATATATGAGGTTAACATCCAAAATATATAAAGAATTGATAAAACTAAATATAAAAACTGAAATGGCAGAGGACCTAAATAGACATTTTTCTGAAGAAACATATAGATGGCCAATAGTCACATAAAAAGATGTTCAAAACCACAAAGCATTAGGTACATACAAATCAAAACCACAATGGGATATCATCTCGCAACTGTCAGAATAGGTACTATTTGTATACACACAATGGAATATCACTGAGCCAAAAGAAAATAAAATACCACCATTTGTGACACCATAGATGGACCTAGAGGGTATTATGCTAAGTGAAATAAGACTAAGAAAGACAAATATATTATTTCACTTATATATGGAATCTAATAAACAAAACAAATGAATAAACAACAACAACAAAATGCAGACTCAAATACAGAGAACATAGTTGACAGAGAAGAGTTGAGTGGGGGGATGAAAGAAATAGGTAAAGGAGATAAAGAGGTACAATCTTTTAGTTATAAAATAAAAAAGACAGGAGGATGTCACATACATTATAGGGAATATAGCCAATAATATTGTAAAAGAATGCAAAAGAATATATGCAAAAGAATGAAACTGGACCACTTTCTCACACCATACCTAAAATTAAATTCAAAATGGAAGAAAGACCTAAATATGAGAGAGGACACCATCAAAATCCTAGAGGAAAACACAGACAGTAACCACTTTGACATCAGCCATAGTAATTTCTTACTAGATATGTCTCCAGGGGCAAGAGAAACAGAAGCAAAAATGAACAATTGGGACTTCATCAAGATAAAGAGCTTCTGCACAGTGAAGGAAATAAACCACAAAACTAAAAGCCAAACGTCAAAATGATAGAAGATATTTGCAAATGACATATCTGATAAAGGATATCTAAAATCTATAAAGAACTTATCAAACTCACCCCCCAAAAATAATCCAGTTAAGGAATGGACAGAACATATGAATAGACATTTTTCCAAAGAAGACATATAGATGGCTAACAGACACATGAAAATTTGCTCAATATTACTCATCATCAGGGAAATACAAACCAAAACTACAATGAGGTATCACCTCACACCAGTCAAAATGTCTAAAATTAACAGCACAGGAAACAACAAGTATTGCCAAGGATGCAAAGAAAGGGGAATCTTCTTACACTGTTGGGAATGCAAACTGGAGGAGTCACTCCAGAAAACAGTATGGAAGCTCCTCCAAAAGTTAAAAATAGAACTACACTAAGATCCAGCATATTCATAAATACCATATTAGGTATTTATGAAAAGGATATAAAAATACTGATTTGATGCTATTGTAAATGGAATTGTTTCTCTAATTTCTATTTCTACAGTTGCATTGTTAGTGTATAAGAAAGCAACTGATTTCTGGGCATTGATTTTGTATCCTGCCACATTACTGAATTGCTGTATGAGTTCTAGTAATTTAGGGGTGGAGTCTTTTGTGTTTTCCACATAAAGTATCATGTCATCTGTGAAAAGAGAGAGTTTGACTTCTTTTTTGCCAATTTGAAAACGTTTTATTTCATTTTGTTGTCCGATTGCTGTTGCTAGGAATTCTACTACTATGTTGAACAACAGTGGTGAGACTGGGCATTCTTGTGTTCCTGATCTTAAGGGGAAAAAAGCTCTCAGTTTTTCCCGTTGAGGATGACATTTGCTGTGGGTTTTTCATAGATGGATTTTATGAACTTGAGGAATGTTCCCTCTATCCCTATACTCTGAAGAGTTTTAATCAAGAAAGGATGCTGTATTTTGTCAAATGCTTTTAATGCATCAATTGAGAGGACCATATGGTTCTTCTCTCTCCTCTTATTAATGTGTTCTATCACATTGATTGATTTGCAAATGTTGAACCACCCTTTCATCCTGGGGATAAATCCCACTTGGTAGCGGTGGATGATCCTTTTATTTATTTATTTATTTATTTATTTATTTATTTATTTATTTATTTATTAAGATTTATTTATTTGACAGAGAGAGACACAGCGAGAGAGGGAACACGAACAGGGGGAGTGGGAGAGGGAGAAGCAGGCTTCCGGTGGAGTAGGGAGCCAGATGCGGGACTCGATCCCAGGATCCTGGGATCATGACCTGAGCTGAAGGCAGATGCTTAACCAACTGAGCCACTCAGGCACCCCAGGATGATCCTTTTAATGTATTTTTGGATCCTATTAGCTAGGATTTTGTTGAGGATTTTGGAATCCATATTCATCAGGGATATCAGTCTGAAATTCTCCTTTTTGATGGAGTCTTTGCCTGGTTTGGGGATTAAGGTAATGCTGGCCTCATAGAATGAGTCTGGAAGCTTCCTCTGTTTCTATTTTTTGAAACAGCTTCAGGAGAATAAGTATTATCAATAACACCAAAACCCATAAGATACCTCAGAATAAACCTAACCAAAGAGGGAAAGGATCTATACTCTAGGAACTGCAGAACACTCGTGAAATAAATTGAAGAAGACACAAAAAGATGGAAAAACATTCCATGCTCATGGATCAGAAGAATACACATTGGTAAAATGTCTATGCTACCCAGAGCAATCTATACCTTTAATGCCATCCCGTTCAAAATTCCAATGACATTTTTCAAAGTGCTGGAACAAACAATCCTAAAATTTGTATGGAATCCAAAAAGGCCCCGAATCACCAAGAAAATGTTGAAAAAGAAAAACAAAGCTAAGGGCATCACGTTGCCTGATTTCAAGCTATATTACAAAGCAGTGATCACCAAGACAGCACGGTACTGGCACAAAAACAGACGTATAGACCAATGGAACAGAATGGAGAGCCCAGATATGGACCCTCAACTCTATGGTCCACTAATTTTCAACAAAGCAGGAAAAAATATGCAATGGAAAAAAGACAGTCTCTTCAATAAATGTTGCTGGGAAAATTGGACAGCCACATGCAGAAGAATGAAACTTGACCATTCTCTACCACCCTACACAAAGATAAACTCAAAATGGATGAAAGACCTCAATGTGAGGCAGGAATCCATCAAAATTCTAGAGGAGAATATAGGCAATAACCTCTCTGACATCGGCCACAGCAACTTCTTTCAAGATACATCTCCAAAAGCTAGTGAAACAAAAGCAAAAATGAACTTTTGGTACATCATCAAGATAAAAAGCTGCTACACAGCAAAAGGAAACACTCAACAAAACAAAGAGGCAACCCGCAGAATGGGAGAAGATACTTGCAAATGACACTACAGATAAAGGGCTGGTATCCAAGATCTAGAAAGAACTTCTCAAACTCAACACCCAAAAAACAAATAAGCAAGTCAAAACATGTGCAGAAGACATGAACAGACACTTCTCTGAAGAAGACATACAAATGGCTAACAGACACATGAAAAAATGTGCATCATCATTAGCCATCAGGGAAATTCAAATCAAAACCACATTGAGATACCACCTTACACCAGTTAGAATGGCAAAAATGGACAGGGAAAGAAACAACAAATGTTGGAGAGGTTGTAGAGAAAGGGGAACCCTCTTACAAAGCTGTTGGTGGGAATGCAAGTTGGTACAGCCACTTTGGAAAACAGTGTGGAGGTACCTCAAAAAATTAAAAATAGAGCTACCCTCTGACCCAGCAATTGCACTCCTGGGTATTTACCCAAAGACACAGATGTAGTGAAAAGAAGGGCCATATGCACCCCAATGTTCATAGCAGCAATGTCCGCAATAGCCAAACTGTGGAAAGAGCCGAGATGCCCTTCAACAGATGAATGGATAAAGAAGATGTGGTCCATATATACCATGGAATATTACTCAGCCATCAGAAAGGATGAATACCCAACTTTTACATCAACATGGATGGGACTGGAGGAGATTATGCCATGTGAACTAAGTCAAGCAGAGAAAGTCAATTATCATATGGTTTCACTTATTTATGGAACATACAGGATAGCATGGAGGACATTAGGAGAAGGAAGGGAAAAATGAAGGAGGGGAAATCGGAGGGAGAGATGAACCATGAGAGACTATGGACTCTGAGAAACAAACTGAGGGTGTTAGAGGGGAGAGGGGTGGGGGGATGGGTTAGCCTGGTGATGGGTATTAAGGAGGGCACATACTGCATGGAGTACTGGGTGTTATATGAAAACAATGAAGCATGGATCACTACATCAAAAACTAATGATGTGTTGTATGGTGACTAACATAACATAATAAAATAAAATTTTAAAAAAATACTGGTTTGAAGGGACACATACTCTGTGATGTTTATAGCAGCATTATCAACAAGAGCCAAATGACAAGATTTCATTCTTTTTTGCAACAACATGGATGGAGCTGGAGAGTATTATGCTAAGTGAAATAAGTCAGTCAGAGAAAGACAAATACCATATGATTTCATACACATGTAGAATTTAAGAAACAAAACATATGAACATAGGGGAATAAAGAGAGGCAAACCAGAAAACAGACTCTTACATATAGAGAATAAACTGAGGTTTACCAGAGGGGAGGTGGGTGGAGGGATGGGTTAAATGGGTGATGGGGATTAAGTAGTGCATTTGTAATGAGCACTGAGTGTTGTATGTAAGTGATGAATTGCTAATTTCTATACCGGAAAGTAATGTTATACTGTATGTTAACTAACTGGAATTAAAAAAAAAACTTGAAAAAAAGAAAAAAATATAATAATTTTGTATGGTGACAGATGGTAGATAGACTTACTGTGGTGATCATTTCATAATGCATATAAATATTGAATCACTATGTTGTATACCTGAAACTAATGCAATATTGTATGTCAATAAAAAAGAATAATGTCAACTTTTTAAAAATAAACACACACACACACACGCACATTCATGCACACACAAAACATTGAAGCCAACCTAAAAGAGCTTGCAAGAGCCAAATGTGGAATACTTTGAACAACAAAATATATTACACTAGTATTAGGTTATAACCCAAAAGACAAAATAGGCATTTATGAGTCCATACTGATATAAAAACATGATTGAAAAAAGAAATGAAAAAGAAAGGACAAATCTTAAGTCACAGAAGAATTCCAATTAATGAATGTAGAATTGAAGGCAATAGAAAATCATCATTAGGTCATCACAAAAAATAATGCTGCAGGCAAGATTCAAGATAAATTCTAAAATCACTGAGTGAAACTTTAAAGAGAAACAGGATAACAAGGTAGTCACACAGTCTGAAATAATGTGTGTGAAATAATTTCCTCAAAATATATATTAGTGTTTTTTTTTTCAGTTTTATCAAGATATAATTGAACATATAAAGGTGTAAGTTTAAGGGGTACAATGTGATGATTTCATACACATATATATTGTTAAATGATATACACACAATAACAGTTAATATATCTATCATCTAACATGATTGCATTTTTTTATGGTGAGAACATTTAAGGTCTACTTTCTAAGCAATTTCAAGCATATAGAACAGTATTAATTACATTCCCTGTACTGTATATTTGATCCCCAGAATTTACTCATAAATGGAAGTTTGCACACTTTGATTAACATTTCTCCATTTTCGGGGTGCCTGTGTGGCTCAGTCCTTAAGCATCTGCCTTCCGCTCAGGACATGCTCCCTGAGTCCTGGGATTGGGCCCCGCATCGGGCTCCCTGCTCCTCAGGAAGCCTGCTTCCCCTCTCACACTCCCCCTGCTTGTGTTCCCTCTCTCGTTGTGTATCTCTCTGTCAAATAAATAAATAAAATCTTAAAAAACAAAAACAAAAACAATTCTCCATTTTCTCTGACACCCAGTCCTTGTTTTTTTTTCCACACATAAATGAGTTCATACAGAATCTCTTTTTCTCTGTTATTTCACTTAGCATAATGCCCTCAGTGTTCATACATGTTGGCACAAATGTCAAGATTTATTTCTTTTTCATGGTGAATAATGCTCCATCATATGCATATACCACATTTTCTTTATCCATTCATCTACTGATGGAAACTTACATTTTTCCATGTTTTGGCTATTGTGAATAATGCTGCAATGAACATGGTGTTGCAGATATATTTTCAAGATAGTGATTCCTTCCCTTTCAAATACATATCCAAAAATGGGATTGGTGGATTATTTGATAATTCCATGTTTAGCTTTTTGAATAACCTCCATAGTGTTATTGTGGCTATTCCAAATTGCATTCCCAGCAACAGTGTGCAAAGATTGCCTTTTTCCACATCCTTGACGGCCCTTGTAATCTCTTGTCTGTTTGATATGGTCATTCTAACATGTGTGTGGGGGGGATATTTCATTGTATTTTTGATTTGCATTTTCCTGATGTCTAGTGATGATAAACACCTTCACATGTACCTGTTGGCAATTTATATGTCTTATTTGGAAAAATGTCTATTTAGGTCCTTTGCCCATTTTTTAATCAGACTATTTGATATTTTGCTATTGAGGTGTAAGTCTTCCTTATATATTTTGAATATTAACACCTTATCAGATATATAGTTTGCAAATATTTTGCCTCTTTCTGCAGGTTATGTGTCCATTTTGTTTACTGTTTCTTTTTTTTTTTTTAAGTTTCTATTTCAATTCCAGTATAGTTAACATACAGTGTTATATTAGTTTCGGGTGTAGCATATAGTTATTCAACAATTCCATGCATCACTCAGTGCTCAACACAAGTGCAGTCCTTAGTCCCTAAAACCTATTTTACCCATCCTTCCACCCACTTTTCCTATGGTAACCATCAGTTTGTTCTCTATAGTTAAGAGTCGTTTCCTTGGTTTGTCTTTCTGCCACCACCCAATTTGTTTTGATTCTTAAATTCCACATGAGTGAAATTATATGGTATTTGTCTTTCCCTGACTTATTTAGTTTAGTATTATACTCTCTAGCTCTATCCATGTCATTGCAAATGGCCAGATTTCATTTTTTATGGCTGAATAATATTCCATTGTTGCTTTTGTTGTGCAAATATTGATTTTTGCTTTTGTTTCTTGTGCTTTGGTATCATATCTAAAAAGTAATTTTCAAGACCGACATCAAAGAGCTGTTTCTTTATTTCTTTATTTATTTTTTTCCTACAGACTCATGGTCTCTGGTCTTACACTTAAGTCTAATCCATTATGAGCTAATTTTTGTTAGTGGGATAAGGTAGGGGAGAAAGTTCTTCTTCTTCTTTTTCCTCTTCTTCTTCATTTTTTTTTTTTTTGCATGTGAATGTCCAGTTTTCCCTGCACCATTTAGTCAAAAGACTATCTTTACCCCCATTGAGTATTCAAGGCTTCCTTGTCAAATATTAATTGAGTGCATATGCATGAGATTATTTCTAGGTTCTTGATTTTGTTCCATTGATCTATGTATCTGTTTTTATGCCAGTACCATAGTTTTATGATAACTGTAATTTTATAGTATAGTTTGAAATCAATAAATGTGATGTGTCCAGCTCTGTGTTCCTTTTTCAAGATTGTTTATGCTATATAAATTATGTGAAAACAATGAATCATGGACCACTACATCAAAAACTAATGATGCACTGTATGGTGACTAACATAACATAATAAAATAAAAATAAATTAAGAAAATAAATTTAAGATGACATATAAATTTTGTGATGACATATAAATTTTGAAATTATTTTTTCTATTTATGTGAAAAATGCAATTGGAATTTTGACAGAGATTGCATTTTCATCTATGAATGGTTTTGGGTAGTATGGTCATTTTAACCATATTGTTCCAATCCATAAACATGGAATATATTTCCACTTATTTGTGTCTTCTTCAATTTTTTCATTAATGTTTTATAACCTTTAGTCTACACATATTTCACCTCCTTGGTTAAATTTAATTCCTAATTATTTTATTGTTTTTTATATTACTGTTGGTGGTATTGTTTTTTATATTACTGTTGGTGGTATTGTTTTCCTTATTTTCTCAGATAGTTAGTTGTCAGTGTGTAAAAATTCAACAGATTTTTGTATGTTGATTTTGTATCTTACAATTTTACTGAATTTGTTCTAACACTTTCTTGGAGGAGTTATTAGGGATTTATGTATATAAGATTATGCTATCTGAAAATAGAGATAATTTTATTTTGTCCTTTTCTGTTTGGATGAGTTTTATCTTTTTTTCTTACCTTGTTTCTCTAGCTAGGGCACTGATTATTTTAACATATATTTACACATTGTTTGATGTTACTCCCTCTAGTAAGTGGTGGAATTTAATTCCTCTCTTCTTGAGTGTGGTCTTGAATTAGTGATTTCCTTCTTATAAATGGAAAGGAACAAAAATTAATTTAAGAGTGAATACATCTGGCAGATACCACTCTCAGTGATTAATATCAGCAATAAACTCATATGAGGAATTTAAGAAACAAAACAGATGAACATAAGGAAGGGACTGAAAAATAAAATAAGATAAAAACAGAGGGAGGCAAACCATAAGAGACTCTTAAATATAGGGAACAAACTGAGGGTTGCTGGAGGGGAGGTGTGTGGGGAGATGGGGTAATTGGGTGATGGACATTAAGGATGTATGTAATGGGCATAAGGATGGGCATAAGGATGATGTAATGAGCACTGGGTGTTACATGCAACTGATGAATCACTAAATTCTACCCCTGAAACTAATACTACACTGGATGTGAACTAACTTGAACTTAATTAAAATTTTGAGAAAAAATAATGTTGATATCATGTATACTCTGATATAATATGGTAAAAGAGGCACCTCACTTCTGTGTCATTTCCCCAAATTCACAACCCAAGTATTATCATGAGAAAACATCAGACAAATAAATATAAATGGATGGATATCCTTCAAAATGCCTCACTAGTTCCCTTCAAAATTGTCAAGGTCACAAGGAACAAACATAGAAAGTGCCACAGATGAGACTAAGTAGATATGATGACTAATGCAGTATGGTATTATGGATTAAATTCTGGAACAGAAAAAAAAAAGGACATTAGCAGAAATAAAAATTAAATAAAAATAAGTCTGAAGTTTTGTTAATAGTATTGCATCATTGTTAATTTCTTAGTTTTGATAAATAAATGACTGTTTTAAGAAGATGTGGGATATATATGCAATGTATACTCAGCCATAAAAAGAATGAGATTTTGCCATTTTCAGCAACATGGATGGACTTAGATAGCATTATGTTAAGTGAATAAGTCAGACAGAGAAAGATAAATACCACAGGAGTTCACTTAATATGCAGACTCTGAAAAAATGAGCAAGCAATAAATATAAAAAAGCAGAAACAAATGGATAATTGTCAAAGAGGAGGTCTGGGGAATGGGCCAAATGAGTGAAGGGGAGTAGGAGGTACAGCCTTCCAGTTATGGAATTAATAACTCCCATAGATGAAAAGTACAGCATAAGGAATACACCCAATGTAATTGTAACAGTGCTGTATGGTGACAGATGGTAGCTACACTTGTGATGAGCACAGCATAACATATAGAGTTGTCAAATCATTATTGTACACCTGACACTAATGTGACATAGTGTTTCAACTACACTTTAATAAAAAAATTTAGAACCCAGGCACTGTGGTGGCACAGTCAGTTAAGGGACCTACTTTTGGTTTCAGCTCAGGTCTTGATCTCAGGGTTGTGGGATCAAGCTTTGCATCAGGCTCCATGCTTAGCACTGAGCCGGCTTGAGGCTCTCTCTGCCCCCCTTTCCTCCCCCCCGTCTCTTTCTAAAATAAATAAAGAAATAAATATTTTAAAAATTAAAATCAAAAATGTAAAAATTGGGGCACCTGGGTGGCTAAGCGTCTGCCTTCGGCTCAGGTCATGATCCCAGAGTCCTGGGATCAAGCCCCGCATCAGGCTCCCTGCTCAGCAGGAAGCCTGCTTCTCCCTCTCCCACTCCCCCTGCTTGTGATCCCTCTCTTGCTGTGTCTCTCTCTGTCAAATAAATAAATAAATAAAATCTTTTTTAAAAAAGTAAAAATTGTCAGATTTGACACAACAGCAAGACTGTCCTACAGGTTGCCTACAAAAAATCTCTTTAAATATAAAGACAACAATAAATTAAAAATAAACAGATAGAAAATACATACTATGCTAACACTAAGTAGAAGGAAACTGTGTTGATTATTCCAACACATTGGACAGAGTAAATTTTAGAGCAAAGAACATTTCCATATCATTTCATACATACAACAGAAAATATTCTTCAAGAAGACATAATAGTACTTAATATACATATACTAAATATAGAGCTTCAACATAAATGAGTTTAAAACAGATAGCTCTGCAAGCAAATAAACAGAACTATAACTATAGTTGGCAATTTCAATGTTTCTCTCAATAATTGTTAGAACAAGTAGACAGACAATGAGCAAGGGTATTAAAAAGTTATCATTATAAACCAAACTGACCTAATTGATATTGACATAGCATGCAACCCAATAATATCAGAATATGCATTCTTTTTGGGTGCACATGTAACATCTGTGCAGGTAGATCATATTCTGGACCATAAAAAAAACAAAACACCCTCAATATATTTAAAAGGATTCAAGAAAACAAAATGTGTTATTTTCTGACTATGAAGGAATTAAATTAAGAATCAACAACTTAATGATCTTGGCAGTATCTCTAAATATTGAAAAACTAAATAACATATTTCTAAGTAACCCACAGGTCAAAGAAAAAAATTCAAAAGGAAGAAACACATCAAAATGTGTGGGATGTTCATGAACAAGTTCTTAGGGGGGAAAATGTATAGGATTAAAATACATTATAAATAAAAAGGTCTCAAATCAATACTTTCATCTTCCATTTTAAAAGAACCAGAAAAGGAAGAGCAAATTGTAACCTGAGTAAGTAGAAGAAAGGAAATAATAAATATCAAGACTAGAAACTGGAGAAAGAATAGAGGATATCAGTAAAACAAAAAACTGATTCTTTGAAAAGATCAAGTGTATTGAAAATTCCCTACCCAAACTGCTCAGAATCATAAGAGAGAAAATACAAATTACTAATATCAAGAATGAAGGAGGCAACAACAGTACAGTTTTAAAAAATATTAAAGGGGGATACCTGGCTCAGTCCATTAAATGCTTTACTCTTGATTTCAGCTCAGGTAATGATCTTAGGGTCATGAGATTGAGCCCCATGTCTGGCTCTGCAGCATGCTTAAGATTCCCTTTGTCCCTCCCCTCCCTGCTCATGCTCTCTCTCTCTCTCTCAAAAAAAAAAAAAAAAAAGTGTTGAAGGGACATAAAAGAATATAATGAACAACTTTATATTAATGAATTCCACAAATTAGTAATGGATAACTCTCTTGAATGGCACAAAAACCCCAACCTCACTCTTCTAATATATAATCTGAATATCTCTATACCTTTTAAATAAGTGGGATTTTGAGTAAAAGTCCTTCTGACTAACAAAACTGTTAGAACCAAGGGGATTTTTAAAAGAAAAATCTGTTTTACCTAATATCTGAAAATTTATTTATGTAACTAACAAAACTAACAAAGTAAAAAAGTTAAAAACAAACAAAATCCAAATGATCTTCTCAATAGTGAAGGAAAGCATAATACTTAACAGTGAAAAACATTATATCTTTGTAAAATTAGGAACAGTACAAGAATGTCTAATGTTACTCCTGGAGGTTCTAGCAGTACAACAGAACAAGAAAAGACATAGACCTCCAGACTAGACATAAAGAAGATACTATATTTATTATCAAATGACAGGATCATTAATGTAGAAGAGCCGAGGGAATCTACACACCCACCCACCCACCCCCCCACACACACCCTATTACCTATCATACCTAAAATGGCAGGATATAAGATCAATATTAAAAAAATCAATTTTATTTATTAGTTTGTTTTTTTATTTTTTTAAAGATTTTATTTATTTGATAGAGAGAGACACAGCGAGAGAGGGAACACAAGCAGGGGGAGTGGGAGAGGGAGAAGAAGGCTTCCCGCAGATCAGGGAGCCCAACGCAGGGTTAGATCCCAGGACCCTGGGACCACGACATGAGCCGATGGCAGACCCTTAATGACTGAGCCACCCAGGCACCCCCAAAAAACGAATTTTATTTATATATATGCACTAGCAAAAAACAATTAGAATTAAAGAGAAAAAATGTATAATAGGATCAAAAATTCATGAAGTAAATGGGGATAAATTTGACAAAAATCTTGAGACCTATATACTAAAAATTATAAAGCATTGCTGGAAGCAATTAAGGAAGACTTAAGTAACCTCTGTGTGTCAGAAGATTCAATAGTACAATTTATTCCCAAACTATTGATAGATTCTACATGATTCTAATCAAAATCATAGCAGATATATTGGTAGAAGTAGACAAATTGATTCTAAAATTCTTTTTTTTTTTAAGATTTTATTTATTTATTCAACAGAGTGAGAGAGAGAACATGAGGGGGGAGGCAGGGCAGAAGGAGAGGGAGAAGCAGGCTCAGGGAGCCTGACACTGGGCTCGATCCCAGGACCCTGGGATCATGACTGGAGCCAAAGACAGACGCTTAACAGACAGCTACCCAGACGCCCCTGATTCTAAAATTCTTGTTAAAATGCAAAGAAACTAAAATAGTTAAAGCATCATTGAAAGAGGAATCATCTTACACAGTTGGTGGGAATCCAAGCTGGTACAGCCACTCTGGAAAACAGTATGGAGGTTCCTCAAGACGTTAAAAATAGAGGTACCCTATGACCCAGCAATTGCACTACTAGGTACTTACCCCAAAGATATAGGTGTAGTGAAAAGAAGGGGCACATGCACCCCAATGTTGAGCAATGTCCACAATAGCCAAACTGTGGAAGGAGCTGAGATGCCCTTCAACAGATCAATGGATAACGATGTGGTTCATATATACAATGGAATACTACTCAGCCATCAGAAAGGATGAATACCCACCAGTTGCATCGACATGGATGGAACTGGAGGGGATTATGCTAAGTGAAATAAGTCAAGCAGAGAAAAACAATTATCATATGGTTTCACTCATATTTGGAACATAAGGAATAGAGTGGAGGACGATAGGGGAAGGGAGGAAAAACTGAATGGGAAGAAATCAGAGAGGGAGACAAACTATGAGAGACTCTGGACTCCAGGAACCAAACTGAGGGTTTTAGAGAGGAGAGGGGTGGAGAGATGGAGTAAGGTGATGGGTATTAAGTAGGGCACATGTGGTGATGAGCACAGGGTGTTGTATGCAACTAATGAATAGTTGGACACTACATCAAAAACTAATGATGTATTATATGTTGGCTTATTGAACATAACAAAAAATAATAAAAATAAAATAAAAAAGAAAGGGAAGAATAAAAATGAAATCTCAACCGTATCTCATTGTAAAACATGATAATGTAATATTAATCAAGACAATGTGGTATTTTTTAAATTTAAATTCAATTAGCCAACAGACAATGTGGTATTAATGTAAGATAGGTAGATAGATCAATGGAATAAAATAGAAAGTCCAGAAAGAGAATGATATATACACAGATAACCGAATTTGGGCAGTTACAAAGGCAATACAGTGTTGAAAAGAGTCTTTTTGACAGAATGAACTTTAATCCATAACTTATGTGTTATACAAAATAGAGTTAAAATTTATAATTATAAAATATGCTATTTACATTATAAATGTACCCCCAAATTAAATTTAACACTATAAAACTTCTAGAAGAAAACATAGGAGGAATAATGTGATACCTTGGGCTAGAAAAATATTTAACTATGGCATCAAGATGCACAATCTCTTAAAGAACAAACTGATAAACTGGACTTAATGTAAGAACATCTGATCTCAATAAATACTGTTAAAAAAGAAAAGGGCTAAGGGTCCCTGACTGGCTCAGTAGGTAGAGCATACTACTCTTCATCTCAGGATTGTGAGTTCGAGCCCCACGTTGGGTGTAGAGATTGCTTATAAATAAAATCTTTAAAAATAAATAAATAAATAAAAATACTAGCTGCAACTAAGATAAAGTAATTCCAAAGCACAATTCACCAATGATGATACATGTTTGATGAAAAGCACATGAAAAGGAGATCAGTATCATTAGCCATTAGGCAAATGCTTTTGAAATTACAATGAGATACCACCACATTCCTATTAGAATGGCCAAAATTAAAAAGACTACTAACTGTTTGTGATAATGTGGAGGAACTCCTACTTTCATGCACCTCTAGCAGGTTTGTAAAATGTTACAACAATTTTGGAAAAAACATTTTAGCAATTTCTCTAAAAGTTAAATATCCACCTACCAAATGATCCAAGCTTTCCATTTATAGGAAGAGAAGTGAAGGCATATGCTCATACAAAGTCTTTTACATGAATGCTTATAGCAATTTATATATATATATATATATATATATTTTTTTTTTTATTATGTTATGTTAATCACCATACATTACATCATTAGTTTTTGATGTAGTGTTCCATGATTCATTGTTTGCGTATAACACCCAGTGCTCCATTCAATATGTGCCCTCTTTAATACCCATCACCAGGCTAATGCATCCCCCTACCCCCTCCCCTCTAGAACCCTCAGTTTGTTTTTCAGAGTCCATAGTCTCTCATGGTTTGTCTCCCCCTCCGATTCCCCCCCTTCATTCTTCCCCTCCTGCCATCTTCTTCTCCTTCTTCTTCTTCTTCTTCTTCTTCTTCTTCTTCTTCTTCTTCTTCTTCTTCTTTTTTTTAACATATAATGTATTATTTGTTTCAGAAGTACAGGTCTGTGATTCAACAGAACATGTGGTATATATATACAATGGAATATTATGCAGCCATCAAAAGGGATGAAATCTTACCATTTGCAATGACGTGGATGGAACTGGAGGGTATTGTGCTGAGTGAAATAAGTCAATCAGAGAAAGACATGTATCATACGACCTCACTGATATGAGGAATTCTTAATCTCAGGAAACAAACTGAGGGTTGCTGGAGTGGTGGGCGGTGGGAGGGATGGGGTGACTGGGTGCTCATAGCAATTTTATGTGTAATAGACCTAAACTGGAAACAATTAAATGTTATCAACAGAGGTTAAACAAACTGTTTAAGTGGTTAAACAAAATGGCTAAACAAATGCAGACTGTGGCATATTGGTACAATAGGATACTATTCAGCAACAAATGAATAAATGCTTGGTATATGCTATAACATGGATGGATCTCAAAGTAGCTATGTTATGGGGCACCTGGATGGTTCAGTCAGTTAAGCATCTGCCTTCAGCTCAGGTCATGATCCCAGGGAGCTGGCATCGAGCCCCACATTGAGCTCCTTGCTCAGTGGGGAGTCTGCTTCTCCCTCTCCTCCCTGCTCATGCTCTTTCTCACTATCTCTCTCTCTCAAATGAATAAATAAAATCTTAAAAAAGTAGCTATGCTAAGTGAAAGAACCCAAATAGAAAAATACATGCTGTATGATTCCATTTATATTAAATTTTAGAAAATGTAGACTAGTTTACTATGTCAGAAAGCAGATCTTTGGTTACATGAAAGTAAAGTGGGTAGGAGAGTAATCATAAATGAACGTGTGGAAAATTTTGAGCATAATGGACACGTGTATTATCTTAATTGGGGTAAAAAGGGGTAATTAACTCATTAATATACATGTGTCAAAATTTATCAAATTATATCCTTTAAATACATGCCCTTTATCATATATCAATTATACCTCAATAAAGATGTTAAAAATGAACCTTAGGGATTCACCTGTGAGAAGAGACAGTGGTAAACAAATTGAGATACAGGATACCTGAAATTTTTAAAGGCACATATTAAACAGTATCTATAGACATACTTTACTCACCCCCGTAATGATGGGAAGGGTCTTAATACCCTGGAGGGAAACCTGTAGTTCTAGACCCGAGTCTACTATGAGCAGTAAAGCCTCTTCTCATATTTTCTTGGAGGGTAGAGAATTTCATCCAAAAAGGTTGCAGTAGACATAAAATAGAGGAAACTAGAGTACCAGGAAGGGAGAAAGGATACACTCAAGTTGTCTTGTCAGAGGCTATGGTACAATTAAGAATTTGTTCAGATGTTGTTCCAGGTTTCTGGTTCAGAACTTCAAAATCCCTTATACGTTCCTGAGTGATGGAGTGTCTTTGCTTGCTAGTGAGATTAATTATGGTGGGCCAATAAATAACTTGAAAATGATATGAGGGCTGGTTATCAGAAAGATCAATCACATGATTAGATTATTGGAACTTTCAGCTTCCAGACCTCCAGAGTGGGGAGGGTGGCTGGAGATTGAGCTCAATCAATTGACCAACCATTTAAGCACACATGACTACATGAAACCCCAATAAAAACTCTTGACACTGAAGCTCAGTAGAGCATCCTGCTTCATGAATACATTTATGTAGTAAGAGGGTTATGTGCCCTGACTCCATGGAGACAGGGCATGGAAAATCTATGTTGGAAATGAACATAGGGGGGAGAAAAGAGACAAAAATCAAGAAACAGATGATTCATTGGTTGATTGATTGACTTTCAATTTTTCAATTTAAATTCAATTACCCAACATATAATACATCATTAGTTTCAGATGTAGAATTCAATACTTCATCAAGTTGCGTATAACACCCAGTGCTTATCACATCACATGCCCTCCTTAATGCCCATCACCCAGTTACCCCAGCCCCCCACCCACCTCCCATCCAGCAACCCTCAGTTTGTTTCCTATAGTTAAGGGTCTCTCATGGTTTGTCTCCCTTTCTGATTACTTCCAAGTTTTTATTTACATTCCAGTTAGTTAACATATAGTGTAATATTACTTTCAGGAGTAGAATTTAGTGATTCATCACTTACATACAACACCCAGTGCTCATCACAACAAGTGCCCTCCTTAATACCCATCACCCATTTAGCCCATCCTCCTGCCCAATTCCCCTCCATCAACCTTCAGTTTGTTCTCTACAGTTAAAAGTCTAGTTTATGGTTTGCCTCTCTCTCTCTACTTTTCCCTCCCCTATGTTCATCTGTTTCATTTCTTAATTTCCACATATGAGTGAAATCATATGGTATTTCTCTTTCTCTAACCAAACTAATTTCACTTAGCATAATACACTCTAGCTCTAATATATATATATATATATATATATGATAATATAATAATAATATATTATTATATATAATATATATAAAAATATAATATATATATTATATATTATATATATAAATATATAATATATAAATTTATATATATATATGAATATCATAATGGAATATTAAATGCAATAAATGTAATATATATATAATGTAATATAAATTTTTAAAAATATTATTATCTCAACACATCTTCCTTTTTTTAAAATTATTTATTTAGTTTAGGGAGAGAAAGAGAGCATGAGCAGGGGAAGGGGCAGAGGGACAAAGAGAAGCAGACTCCCCCCTGAGCATGGAGCCTGATGCAGGGCTCAATCCCAGAAGCCTGGAATCATGACCTGAGCTGAAGGCAGACGCTTAACCGACTGAGCCACCTAGGTGCCTCCCCTTTTTTCTTTTTAAAGATTTTATTTATTTGAGAGAGAGACAGAGATAGCGAGAGAGGGCACAAGTGGGGAGGTGCAGGAGAAGCAGGCTCCCTGCTGAGCAGAGAGCCCTACTCAGGGCTTGATCCCAGGACCCTGAGATTATGACCTGAGCTGAAGGCAGATGCTTCACCAACTGAGCCACCCAGGTGCCCCACCACATCTTTTCTATAGCAATTTTCTACTAGTTTATTTTCAATTTATGAAGAGCCTCAAAAAATAGAAGGGAAGGAATGTCAAGGGGTCAAGGGAAACTGTGTTGTTTGCTATTAGAGTGTGGCCAGCTTCCTGCCTCAGTTTCCCTCCCAAACCCCCAACCCCTCCCTCCATCTAGTGCATTTGAGTGTCTGTGCGTGTGAGGGGGGTCTGGGGCTGAGCTGTGGCCCCTAAGCTGCCATATATATATATATATATGTATATATATATATATATATATATATATATATATATATATATATATATATTTGAACATTTGGTCCCTCTCCATCATTTTGCTATTGTTGATAATACTGCTATAAACATTCAGGTACATGTGTCCCCTTGAATCAGTATTTTTGTATCCTTTGGGTAAATACCTAGTAGTGCAGTTGCTAGATCATAGGGTATTTCTATTTTGCACTTTTTCAGTAACCTCCAAACTGTTCTCCAGAGTGGCTGCAACAGTTTATGATGATTCCCATCATTAGTGTAGGAAGGTCCTCCTTTCCCCATATTCTCACCAACCCCAGTTATTTCTTGTGTTGTTGAGTTTACCATTCTGATTGGAGTGAAGTGATATCTCATTGTAGTTTTGATTTGTATTTCCCTGATGATGAGTGATGTCAAGCATATTTTCATGTGTCTGTTAGCCATCTCTATGTCTTCTTTGTAAAAATGTCTAGTCAGGTCTTCTGCCTATTACATACCTGGATTAATTGTTTTTTTGGCTGTTGAGTTGGTAAGTTTATTATATATTTTAGATACTAACCCTTTATCAGATATGTTGTTTTCAAATATCTTCTCTCATTCTGTAGGTTGCTTTTTAGTTTTGTTGATTGTCTCCTTCACTGTGCAGTCTCAGTTGTTCATTTTTGCTTTTGTTTCCTTTGCCTTTGAAGATGTGTCTAGTAAGAAATCCTATGGCTGATGTCAAAGAGGTTACTGACTGTGTTCTCCTCTAGGATTTTGATAGATTCCTGTCTCACACTTGGGTCTTTCTTCCATTTTGAATTTATTTTTGTGTATGGTGTAAGAAAGTGATCCAGTTTCATCCTTCTGCATGTGGCTGTCCAGTTTTCCCAACACCATTTATTGACAAGACTGTCTTTTTTCTATTCGATATTCTTTCCTGCTTTGTCAAATATTAGTTGACCATAGGGTGTGAGTCCATTTCTGAATTTTCTATTCTGTTCCATTGAGCTATTGTCTGTTTTTATGCCAGTACTCTCTTGATGACTATAGCTTTGCAATATAGCTTGAATTCCAGTATTGTGATACCTCCAGCCTTGCTTTTCTTTTTCAAATTTCCTTTGGCTATTCAGGGCCTTTTGTGGTTTCGTACAAATTTTAGGATTGTTTGTTCTAGCTCTGTGAAAAATGCTGGTGGTATTTTGATAGGGATTGCATTAAATGTGTGGATTGCTTTGGGTAGTACAGAGATTTTAACAATATTTGTTTTTCCAATCCATCACAGGTGACACAAAGAAATGGAAAAACGTTCCATGCATATGACTCTTAACTATAGAGAACAAACTGATGGTTACCTGAGGGAAGGTGGGTAAGGGATGGCTTAAACAAGTGATGGGGATTAAGGAGTACACTTGTGATGAACACTGGATGTTATATCGAAGTGTTGAATCACTAAATTCTACACCTGAAACTAATATTACACTGTATGTTAACTACCTGGAATTTAAATAAAAACTTAAAAAAGTCTAATGAAAAATGGGCTTATTTATTTATTTAACTGATACATTAATTCAAAGGGGGAAGATAAGGCTATAATTATACAAATTACATATTTTTATGTAATTATGTAATTATAAATATTAATTCCTGACAATTACTGTGAGTAGGTGGAAGCAGTCATTCTAATACTAAGAATTCTGATGCAGTGAGGGTGATTGGGTCCCATCTTCATGAAATGAAGAGCTTTCCTTATTCCATAGTGCCTGAATATAAGATCTTAATTTATCAGTGAATAAGTGAGGTTTTGAGGCTATTTCTCATGGGGCTCTTGAAGATGGCCAATATGACCTAATGATATTAAGACTATGAACTCTTTTCCTCTTGAGACCAGCCTATTGTGGGTTGATATGACTCTACAGTACCAGACACCAAGGAGTTAGGAGAAATGCTAGACTTGGATTTTATCCAGCAGCCTTTGCCAGCTTTATTGTCTCTGAATGTGGTTCCTGTAAATCCCTGGGTACTCTATGCAATATTTAAATCATCTTTCATTCATCCCTCCAAAGAGATTACTTTCTGGAAGAAAAGAGTTTTGCTAGCATCTTTTCTTCCATTGATTTTTTTCAAGTATCTATATTATTTCTCTACTTCTCAAACTATTAAAACACTTGGATTCTCAATTTTCTTTTGTTTATAAGATTTTATTTATTTGAGAGAGAGGGAGCACATGAGTGGAGGAGGGAGACAGAGGGAGAGGGAGAAGTAGACTCCCCACCAAGCAGGGAGCCTGATGTGGGGCTCGATCCCAGGACCCTGGGATCATAACCTGAGCTGAAGACAGACGCTTAACCGACTAAGCCACCCAGTCACCCCAGATTCTCAATTTTCTTAATATATTATTGACCCCTGTGCTAGGCTGAAAAATAGACCTCCAGAAGATATCTGTTCCCTAATATCCAAAACCTGTGAATGTTACCTAATGTGTCAAAAAAAAAATGACTTTGCAGATATGATTAAGTTAAGGATCTTAAGATGAGATCATCCTAGATTTAGATTGGGCCCTCAATCTAATGCTTGATATATTTATAGGAGAAAGAAGAAGGAGAACAGAGACACAGAGACACACTAGGAAGGTGTGTGAATACCCATGTGAAGATGGAGGTAGAGACTGAGTTATTCTGACAGGAGCTAAGGAATGCCAGGAGCCACCAGAAGATGGGAGAGGCAAAGAAGGTTTCTCCCCTAAAGCTCTAAGTAGGAGTGTGGCCATGCCTTGATTTCAGATTTTAGCTGTCATGGAGGAATAAACCTCTATTGTTTTAAAGCACCAAGTTTGTGGTAATTTATTTCAGCAGCCCTAAGAAACTGAAATGGGGAGAAGATTCTAATTTCAGAAAATGTACTGGTTTCAATGTGGAGAATAATCTGTAGAGAATAAACAAGTGAGAAGATGCAGTAGGAGTCCACCATGGCAATCTGGGTGAGAAAGAACAGTGGAAAAGTTACAGTGTCATACTGAAAGATGTATAGCAGTGGCATTTAGGAGTTGAGGATTTTGTGATTAAGTGGATACAAGAGATAAAGGAGAACCAATCAATTGTGTTCTTATTTTTTCCTGGGGAAACTGGGTAGACAGTCATGTTACATGAGATAAAGAACACACAGGCAACTGAAAGATTGCCTTTGGACATTGATGAAATAAAGTCGAGCACTGAATTTAAAGTTCAAAGTCATAATGTTAAAATGTCCTGTAAGCAGTTGGATATCCAGCTCTAAACCATAGCAGAGATGTATTAGGCTAAAGGAATAAATAGAATAAAAATAACAAAAGGAATAAATCTGGGGCTCATCAGTGTATAGTGCCAGCTTCAAGCTCTGGGAGATACTGTTGCTCAGGTAGGACATAGAGTGAGAAGAGAAGGGGACATAAAGCAGGACCAGCAGGACCACAAGAAACCTCAACTTTTAGGCAACAGTTGGTGAAAGAGACATTTTCAAAATATCTGACAAGATGCTGACAGAGAATTACTGGCTTTCCCTGGAGTCCCTTTGTAAATGGAAGACCAAGGACTGTCTGGAAGAATTGTGTGTGTGTGTGTGTGTGTGTGTGTGTGCACATGCGCATGTGTGCACATGCATGCATGCCTGTGTGTGTGTGCATGTGTGTGTACGTGTGTGCATGAATGTGTGTGTATATATGTGTGTTCCCACGTGTGTGCATTCCTGTGTGTGTGCATGTGTGTTTATGTGTGTGCATGAATGTGTGTGTCTGTGTGCATGCACGTGTGTACATGCCTGTGTGTGTATGTGTGCACATGTGTACATGAATGCATGTGCATGTGTGTATACGTGTGTGCATGAATGTGTCTGTGTGCATGCATGTGTTTGCATGCCTGTGTATGTGTGTGTACATGTATGCATGAGTGTGTGTGTGTGTGTGTGTGTGTGTGTGTTGCCAGTATAGCTGAGGAAGCCAGTAGTGGACTTAGTAGATAAATTGATCATTAAAAGTATAATTAGAAGTACTACAAACACCACTACACACATAAATTTGACAACTTAGATGAAATGAAACAACTTTTTAAAAACCACAGAGTAACAAAACTCATCCAACCTGAAAAAGATAATCTGATAGACTTACAATAAATGAAACAAATTGAATTTGTAGTTAGAAACCATCTGAAAAAGAAATCACTAGGTACTGATAGTTTCACACACAAAATAAATTCTACCAAACATTTAAAAAAGAAATAAAATCAATTCTACACATGTTATTCCATAAAATAGAAGAGGAGGGAACAGCCTCCAAATAATTTTATAAGGCCCTAATGTCCTGATATCAAAACCAGATAAAGACACTACAAAAAAAGAGTACTACAGACCAATATCCCTGATGAACACAAACATAAGAATCCTCAATAAAATATCAGCAGATTAAATTCAGCAATATGTGAAAAGAATTATACACAACAAACTTGAACCCAGGTTATGCTTGAATAGGATTTATCTTCAAGATGATTGATAAGGATGAAGCAATCTATTTTAATATGTCCCAGAAATAGAGCCAGTGAGGAAAGTCATATGATAGTTTGGAAAGAGGCTTAAATGACCTAGACCTGTTGGTCGGCTCTGTCTTTCTTCACTCCTCTCTGCTTGTCATTTTCACGGTTCTCAACTAGAGACTGTACTGTCCATAAAAGGGCTTTTGGCAGTGTATGGGGAGGTTGGGCTTTTTTTTCTTTTTTCTTTTCTTACACTTTTTGTTTTTGTTTTGTTTTGTTTTTTCCCATATCTAGAGGGCATTTATACATTTGTGAAGGGGACAGAGAGGTTAACCTCTGTGGTGTGTGTTATACCATCACACAATGAAAAATTATCTTATCCTCATGAAAGATGGTTCCCTTTGAAGAACCCTGCTCTAGGTGTTCTCTAAGGGTGATGTTATTACCATCTTTATCTCCAAAATTTCTCTTTTTAGCCCAGGCCTCTTTTCTGAGACCTATATCCAGACATATATCCAGATATCTGCGGACATGTCTACTGTCTTTTCTTAGATACTTGTCTACAAGTAGTTTCAGGAGGTGTTACCTCCATAGCCTAGCCACAGGGCACTGCTCAATCCTAGACAACCCCCAAGACAGAATCCTGGCCATCCCTGATATTCACAATCTCTCTTACCTTTTCTTATTATTTGTGCCTTCCCTTTCATCCCCATTGACATAAGTTTCCTGTGTTCTATTCTCTTTGACAACACTATGGCTCCTTGGCAGTACCCATTATACATGTGCCATAACATTATGCATAATAATAATTTAATTATCAATTTGTTTGTCTGTTTATGATCCTTTTCCCCCTCAGTATAGATTGCAGAGAACACATCTCTACTCATTATATCTCCAGGCACAATGCTTGAAATATAGTGTTTAATAATAGTTGCAGAATGAAGATGAAATGCAAGCCATCATCCTATGTCAAGAGGAGTCCCACAGAAGGTCCCCTAATCAGTGTCTCTCCTTGTCCACCTGCCCCCAACTCCAGTCTTAATCCTGATTCTGGGTGACCTTTCTAAAAGACACTCCGGACCTGGATAGTTTCTGAGAGTTAGCAGACTGCATTGTGGGTCTGGGAAGGACTAGAAGGTTTCCCTCTCAGTGAGTATCCTTGGCCTCAATTGGATAGGCATGTGCAGTGTCACCCTAGGGAGACTGGAGAGGAGGAGGGGCCAGGGTTGTGCCCCTTTCCTTCCCCTCCCATCTATGGAAAGCAGCACTGCCTGCCCTTGCTTACTATTTTCTAACACAAAGGGGCCATCCTGCCAAATAGTGCCAGTGCAATTGATTTCCCCCTCAGACTGAGCTACTTTTCTAAAATGCAAATCTTTCAGGCACATGATAGTCATTGCTCAATATTTGCCGAACACATTAATGTGAGTTCTCTGTTTCAATTCCTTGGCCTGCAAGGCATTTGGGGCCCATATGGGGGCTCCAAGGTGGAGGTTGCTGCCTATGTTGACAGGAAAGAGCCAGAAGGATTCACATTTCATTTGGGGCCTCTGGGCCTCTTCACTGTGAGCATGCGTGCTGTCCACTGGAAGCTCTGGAGTGACCCCCCTTCCCCTGTTCACTATGGAAACCAGTGCCAAGACAGGCTTCTCCTCCTATTCCAGAGTCTGCCAAGAACAGCCTATTCCACAGCTGTGTAATGTGGAACACATTACAGAGTCTGAAGTATCCCATCAGCAAAAGTATCTGTACCAGAATATTTTAAGTTATAATTTCTCCATATACTTCCTACACCCATGGAACTTCTATACTTACAGAATCTTGATTTAACAAGTAGCCATTCATTAGTTTATTTGGGGAGATATTTTGTAAACTTCAGGCTTTTACTACTACGCTGCTAGTCTGTAAGGACTCACTGCCCATATCAAATAGGTCCGATCCTGGAGATACCCAGCAAGTGTCATTTATCCTCAGCATTTTCAGGGCATCACTGGAGCTACAGCTCCAAATCTTGACCCTTAAATTAAAGAATTTGTGGATGTCTTATGAGTATTCACTTCCTCTCCTTCCCCATGGTGTCATCTTCCCTTCTTAATATTCTGAAGGTCTGCATGCCTGTTTTATGGGTAGGCATCTTATTAGGTAGCTATCGTGCTACTGACCCTTTCCATGACCATGTACAGGTATACCTTTTCTACTTGAAGGCTACCCCAAGATTTACTTTTTTCTTACCCTCCCCAAATGAATTTTCTTCTTCATAGGAAATAGAGTGTCTTCAGCAGACCTTTCCCTGGAAAGACAATGTTATCACTTTAGCAGGGATACTTTAGGCTTCCTGAGTGAGCCGTACTAGGAGTCTCCCTTGTATGTGGTTTCAAACTTGGGCATCAGTTCTGCTGCTTCAAACCTGCTGAGCCTACTCCTTCATAAAGGTCATACACAGGCACCGGTACAGTATTAAACCTCCTGTCAGAAGTGAGGTGGTGAAGTGAACTGTGGTAGAGGTGAGGGACCATTGTTGACCATGGGAAACTTCACCAGAATGAGGTCCATTCCAGCTCAGGCAGCAACTGAAACTGAAGAAGCTCTCTGGTCAGAGCTCCCGCGTCCCACTGCAGCAGGAATTTTTATAATATTATAATTGTTGTGCTTTTATAATTATTTTTAAAACTGCTTTCATACGTTTTATATGTAAGTGTTTTTATATCTTTATAATTGTTGTGCCCAAGCTTGTAATTTAAGTTCATGAATCTATTAAATCTAGGAGGATGAAATATGAGGATGTAATTTTCGTAACCTCACAATGGCAAAAATTATGGCTCATAGCCAAAGCTGAGGCAAGATTTAAATAACAGGCTCAAACATTTTCAGTATTAAAAATATCTTAAATGAATTAAATAGTTAACACAAATAGAAAAAAATCTAAATGCAAGAAAAAAAGAAAACTAATGGAGATACAATACAAGAAATAAGGATTTTTTTTTTAAATTTGAGAGAGAGAATCAGAGAGAGGAAGACAGCACAAGCAGGGGGAGCAGCAGAGGGAGAGGGAGAAGTAGGCTCCCCACTGAGCAGGGAGTCCAATGTGGGGCTTGATTCCAGGACCCTGGGATCATGACCTGAGCCGAAGGCAGACAATTAACTGACTGAGCTACTCAGGCGCTGCAAAATAAGGATTATTTTAAGAGGAATAAGAGCAGTAAATTGATTTGATAGCCATTTTTAAGTAATAAAAACAACAAATATAACTGGCACAACTCTGTAAGATGTAATCCAAAAAAAAACAGAAATCCATAAATTACAGAAAAAGAAGAAAACGATATACAGGAAAAAATCCCACTAAGACATACCTGAAAGATCTGCAGGAATTACCCTAGTGAAGTGGAAGGTTAAGGAGTCCTATCAGAGGTATCGTCCTGCCAAAGGTGATGCAAGCATGAAAATCCAGAGGTAGAGAAAGAGCATTGAAAACCCTTTGAAGCCAATCTCCTTGAGAAAAAATAAAGTGAGAAATGAGAAAGGTGATACAACAAATAAAAAGAGGACTCTGGAAATGTCAAGACAATATTTTAAATATGCTTTTGGTTTCAAGTGATAATAACAGTCTTAAGATAGTGTATTTAAGAAACTGTTGGCTTGAGGAACCCAGGAAGGGCTGAAGGACCACATTGGTGCAGACCAGGGATCCTGATCAGCCTTAGGAAGCCTGGATCCAGAGGCTCTTACACTCACCCCTCTCTTCATAGAAGCTTCTCTGGGAGTGTCAACTTTGTTTTTGCTCAATGTGGATCTGTTTTCTAAAATTAAAACAAAACAAAACAAAACCACAAAACAATAACAACAACAACAACAACAAAAACTACACACACACAACCATAGTTATGTTGCATCTCATTGTTGGTCGTGAGAGACATTGCCAATTACCATCTATGGGACCCATATTAAAAAAAGAAGTCTTGGAAGGGATTTGGGTGTGGCTGCCACATGGGACCCGTCTGTTGCTGAGAGAGTGTGGGGTGGGGTCCTGTGAGAAGGGGAAGTTTTTACAGGAACACAGAGCACAGTCATCACGGAGGGAGGGTGCCGGGCAGATAGGGAAAAATTTGTGCTAATAAATATGACAATCTTTGTATGGTATGTTCTTAATGGAAAAATTAAAAAGAAACCAAAATGACCCAAGGGAAGTAGAAAACCAAAATCAATGCCCATGAAGACACTGGCAATGTCATTCGTATATTATTCCAACAAAGTTCTATTTGCACATGTATTGACTAAATTCAGCATTTCTCATTTTATGACCTCTCTGATGTGGCAGGGATTCCAATCTCAGTCATCCTCTTCACAGTTTACATTTTTTTGTTGGGCAATTCTGATTGTTCTCTAGGTTTAAATTCTCACACTCATCGTCACGAAACTCAAATTTACACACCAGTCTAGACTTTTCTCTGGGACTTTTATATCCACCCTGATTCTGGATACACCCAATTAAACATTTCCTAAGAAACTCAAGGAACTTATCTCAGAATGTTAAACTATCATCTTTCCTCTTATACTTGCTCCTTCTCCAGTGCTCATCCACCTCCCTCCCCTCCTCCCCACCACCATCAGCTCAGCCCAAACGGGACACCTTCAGGTCACTGCTGCCCTTATTCTGGCTGCTCTCCACTACCTCTATGGGGCCTCAAAGGACACCCGCCCCGTCGGGCTCCCAGCCCTGCCCCGCCCCTCCCGCGGCGGCCAGGCCCTCGGCCTGTGGACGCGCAAGCGCAGTGGCCCGTCCCGCCGCCGCCCCGCCCCGCCCCGCCCGGCTGCTGCGGAAGGCGCCGCGCGCAGCAACGCGCACTTCCTCTCCAGGAGTCCGCGGAGGGAGCGCAGGCTCGAAGAGCTCCTGGACGCAGAGGCCCTGCCCTTGTCAGACGGAGCCGACATGTCCGAACAAAGTAAGGATGTGTGCGACCCCAACTCTGCAGCCGAGGCCTCCAACTCCGAGGTGCACAGCAGTCTTGGGGTTCCCGGGGGGCTCTCCCCGCCCGCGTCTCAGGCCGCGACCCTCGCAGGGCCAGAGAGCCCTCCTTTAGGCCCGACCGACGCCCCTCTGGCCTCGCCTCCGCCCCAGGCCCCAAGCGAAGAGGGAGACCCGAAGGCCCTGCAGCAGGCCGCGGAGGAAGGCCGCGCCCACCAGGCCCCGAGCGCGGCCCAGCCCGGCCCAGCGCCGCCAGCCCCGGCCCAGCTGGTGCAGAAGGCGCACGAGCTCATGTGGTACGTGTTGGTCAAGGACCAGAAGAGAATGATCATCTGGTTCCCAGACATGGTGAAGGATGTCATCGGCAGTTACAAGAAATGGTGCAGAAGCATTCTCAGGCGCACCAGCCTCATCCTCGCACGAGTGTTCGGGCTACACCTGAGGCTGACTAGCCTGCACACGATGGAGTTTTCGCTCGTTAAAGCGCTTGAGCCAGAGGAGCTGGACAGGGTGGCGCTGAGCAACCGCATGCCCATGACAGGCCTCCTGCTGATGATCCTGAGCCTCATCTATGTGAAGGGTCGCGGCGCCAGAGAGAGTGCCGTCTGGAACGTGCTGCGCATCCTGGGGCTGCGGCCCTGGAAGAAACACTCCACCTTTGGAGATGTGAGAAAGCTCATCACCGAGGAGTTCGTCCAACAGAATTACCTGAAGTACCAGCGCGTACCCCACGTTGAGCCACCTGAGTACGAGTTCTTCTGGGGTTCCCGTGCCAGCCGTGAAATCACCAAGATGCAAATCATGGAGTTCCTGGCCAGGGTCTTTAAGAAAGACCCCCAGGCCTGGCCCTCCCGATACAGAGAAGCTCTGGAGGAGGCCAGAGCTCTGCGGGAGGCTGATCCCACTGCCCACTGCCCCCGCAGCAGTGTCTCCGAGGACTAGCAAGGTCTGGAGGCAGATATTAATGGTTTCTGACCCTCACCAGGGTGGTGGAGGGGTGGGGGTGGGACATTAGAGTATTCAGGATTTACAGTGCAGTATTTCACGTGTAACTTTAAGTTTTCAGTACAGTGCTTTTATACCTTTTAATGCAATGTTGTATTCATTTCAGTACTATTAGATAGTGTGTAGGATTTATGCATGTTTGTTTATAAGTAAGCTCGGTTGGTGCTTTCGCTTTGTGCTACCTTTCTTGAATTTTTGTACCAGAGACGTGCTAAACTTATGAAATACATTGAGAAATTTTCCATCTTATTCTTTTATATGGAACGGATGATGTGTATTAGGGTAGACTACTTCTGGAGAGTTTGGAGGAACTCACCAGTAAAGCTGGCCTAACCAAGAGAAAAGTCAAGGCCACTCTCTTTATGACCTCGCTGGGCACAGGAAACATCCGTGTGGAGTGCAGTGATGTGAACTGAAATGGTCTCAATGTGGGCACTTGGCACACTTTACTAAACACAAATACAACCCCACCATGAGTAAACTTTAAAGTGAACATTAAAGATTCTTGTGATACAATCATTTTTGGAAAAGTGTACTTTATCTTTTTAACAAAGTAGTATGGATTGGGAATAAGACATTTTACCAAGTGTACAAATATGATAATTTCATCTAATAGGATGGGAAAATCACTGCTCATCATTACTCATTAATGTGTGAAGTTATGGTTTTTTAAATGTAACTTTCATGTTCAAAACTGACAAATACAGAAAAGTATAAAAACAACAAAGCAAAAATGTTCATAATTACACCACACAGAAACAAATGTTAATATTTAGAGTAAGTTCCTTTCTTGCATTTTCTACATTTTATTAAAATTAGTTGTCTCTTGTGGGTACTTAAAAGTGTATTTTCTCTTTGTTTTTAATACTTAAAACAGCCTTTGAGACAGGCACTTACTATATCTGCACCATGGAGGAAATACAGGAACAAAGTATGTAACTAACTTTCCCCAGATCATAGAGCTTAGTGAAAGGTGTTGCTAGGATTTGAACCCAGACAGAGTAAGTCCAGAGCCTACACATTTCCCGACCTGCCTACAACTGCCCCACACCTCCTGCCTTTTAATTATTTATTTATTTAATATTCCATGTTATAAAACGTAGTCTTAGTTCCCTATCCCCAAGACACAAAGTCACACATATGAGGCTAGGGATTTTATTTTTCTAATGAATCCTCACATTAATCTTCTAGAGAAAGCAATCTTAGTCTGATTGTACACATTAAGAAACTTTGTTTCAGCAAGATTAATGGACTTAACCAGATCATATTACTGCTTAGAAATGAAGCCAAGATTTGAAACATGGTCTTCCCTAAAAGACTGAGGTGAAGGTGCCTTCTCTTGACCACTGATGCCAGAGGAACACACATGGGATACCTTGGAGAGGGAGGTGGATTTGGGGTGGGAAGTTTGCCTATTGGGACATCTGTGATCCAGCAGTTCTTGAATTGCAATGGGCCACTAGGCAATCCCTCCAAGGGTGGAATGGGGTGAGGATGGGGTTGAGGGGCAATGATGAAATAAATCTGATTATGCAGTTTTCAATCGTACAAGGGAGTGGGGCAAGAAATGGGCCTTTAATAAGACCAGAAGTCCTTCAAACTTCAGAAGATTGGAAAAGATCATTTTGTCAAAGTCAGAATCCTTTCGGGTAAGAAAGATAATAAAGGAAACGTGTGATAGCACCCCCCAAAGAAGCAAATGGAGTTATATTTTGGTGAGGGAATTACAGTCTGAATTGAGAGCTAGGATTCCCAACACTTAATGGCATTACTTTTTTTTTTTTTTAATGTGAGTGGGGGTAGGGGCAAAGGGAGAAGGAGCGAGAGAGTCTTAGGGGGACTCTGCCCTGAGTACAGAGCCCAATGTGGGGCTTTATCTCACGACCCTGAAATCATGACCGGAGCCCAAACCAAGAGTTGGATGCTTAACTGACTGAGCCACCCAGGTGCCCCTTAATGGCGTAACTTAACAGGTAGATGCAGGTACTAAAAATGTTCAAGAAGCCTTGTATGCTCAGATGGAATCCATTCCCAGTTTAGTAGACTGACTGTGAAGTCTCCCATGGCAGAGACATTTCTGCAGTAACTCAGGGGTGACCTGGCTTTGATGCCACCATTTACCCAGAGCCAAGGTATCTATTGAGAAATTTTAGAAATGTTAAAAAATTAAATTCCTTCTCACCCCAAAGTTCTCTGCAGAATCAAAACAAAAATACCCCTTAAAAATTAAAATATTTAGGAGGGCACGTACTGCATGGAGCACTGGGTGTTATACGAAAACAATGAATCATGGATCACTACATCAAAACTAATGATGTATGGTGACTAACATAACATAATAAATTAAATTAAAATAATAAAATTTAAAATAATGGGGATATCCAGAATCTTCCATTTCTGGAGCAGGGCCACAGCTGTCACCCCTGCCATGACAGGGCGCTGGTCATTTTCTCTAATGTCCTATTGCTCTCCTCACTGCTGGGTTGACCCCTTGCAGCAACTGTAACTCCTGTATACTTCTTTCAGTCAAACCCAGAGGTCACTGGGCAGGCAGTCCTGCACCTCCCACTTAACTCCCTGTGTTTGTATTCACTTTCCTCTCTGTTATGAGAGACAGAGCCATTCCAAAGCTGCCCCAAGCTCAAAGACACAGGCACAACATCCACACCACAGAGGAATGAACCTCTGGAGAAGGAGAAAGACCATATTGTGAGAAATGAGCTGACCCCAGCAAGTCACGTGGGCAGGGCTGCTCAGGTCCTATGCTGTCTCAGAGGCAGCCAGACCTGAAGGAAGAGGCTCCCCAGCATGCAGCAGTGTTAATTCATATTTGGTCCAGCAGATATCTGCCCCGGCATGAGGCACCTGAAGGGAGCATTCAATACCTTTCTTAGATTTTCACACACAGCACAAATAAAAGGTTGGAGGGCTTGCCAAATATTATCCGAAAGGCTCACCTACAAGATGCTGGGAGAGGTTATTCACAGAAAGGAGTCTGCAAATCCTTGATATGCATCTTGGATGACGGTGTGGTGAAGCTCAAACTATTATGGCTGGGAAAGAGTTCCTAATTTCTCATAACATGGGGCATTTTATCTGTTCTGCCCACTGGAATCTCACCTTTTTTTTTTTTTTTTTTTACAAACGCCACACACATATTTCACTGTAATCAACTTCATTTTATTAAAGTCATGGAAGACAAAAAGGGCCTTTGTAAACTTAATATAAAATATAATGCCACCTGATCTATTCTGAGAGAGGAAAACAACATTTGTAGTATCATTATTAAATTGGAAAGATGTGTTTCAAATAAACATGTTACGCAGTTTAGTGTTTCCTCTGCTTGAAAAGCCTTCTGTGGCCCCCTCCACCTTGAGCCTTCACCTGATCAACTCATGAACACCACTTCTACTGGGAATGCTCTCCTAGCCTTCAAAGCACAGTCGTGTTCTCCCAGTATTACAGTTCATACAACATATGCATGCTATTTATCAATATGTTTGTTCTGTCTCTCTCTTCCTGGATTATTACATACTTAAAGATAAAAACTGTATCTGTCATTTTTACCATTTCCCTGATGCTTTACTTAGGGACTGGCATACTATGTGTTTGATAAATATTTGTTATATGAGTTAAGAAACTCAAAACATTATAAAAGACCTACTCCATGGCACAGCAAAATCAAAACCAAACACAGAAAATAATGATCGACCACTCTAAAGTAGAGGAAATAGGGACAAGTTGAACTTAGTGAAAAATTTTTCAGAAAAATAGTGTAAACAAGAATTTTTTCAAGAGTTAGTTCTTTGAATACACTAAGAAATCGGGCCAATATCTAGCAGGATTTAATAAATCTACTTGATTTTTGTTGAGATATAATTGACATATACTATTCTATTAGTTTTAGGTGAACAAAATAATGATTTGATATATGTATATAGTGTGAAATGATTACCACAATAAGTTTAGTTAACATTCATCACCACACTTTTTTTTTTTTTTTTTGCAATGAGAATTTTTTTGGGGATTTTTTTATTTTGCATTTTTTAATTATTGAATTATAGTTGACATACAATGACATATTAGTTTTAGGTGTACAACACAGTGATATGACAATTCTTGCAATAATCAGTGTTCACCATGATAAATACAGTATAGGGAATGTAGTCAATAATATTGTAATAACATTGTATGGTGACAGACGGTGACTACACTTACCATAATGATGAGAACTTTTAAAATCTGATGAGCACTGGATGTTATACACAACTAATGAATCATTGAACACTATATCAAAACTAATGATGTACTATAAGTTAGCTAACTGAACTTTATAAAATTTTATAATTGAACTTTATAAAAAAATAAAATAAAAATGAAAATTAAAAAATTAAAAAATCTGCTTTCCTAGCAACTTTCATATATGCAATACAGTATTGTTAACTATAGTCACTGTGCTGCACATTACATCGCCAGGGGTTATAACTGGAAGTATGTACCTTTTGACCACCCTTACCCATCTCACCCCACCCCCAACCACCATCTCTGACAACCATTAATTCATTCTCTGTATCTATTATTTCAGGGTTGTTTGTTTTTGTTTGTTTGTTTGTTTGTTTCCATTTATGGGGCAACTGGCTGGCTCGGTCAGTAAAGCATGCAACTCTTGATCTTGGGGTTGTAAGTCTGAGCCCCACATTGGGTGTAGAGATTACTTAAAAATTAAAAAATATATATATTTCCTTTTATAGTTGACATCATA
>NW_022589787.1:126713-185518 GCF_004348235.1 Phoca vitulina | reverse complement strand
ATATATATATATATATATATATATTCTTTATTCATCCACTGATGGACATTTAGGTTTTGGCTATTGTAAATAATGTTGCAATGAACATGAGTTTGCAGATATATTTTCAACGTAGTGATTTTGTTTCCTTTGGATAAATGTCTGGAAGTGGAATTGCTGGATCACATGATAGTTCTATTTTTAATTTTTTGAGGAACTTCCATACTACAGCATTGATTTATATTCCCCCAACAGTGCACAAGTGTTCTCTTTTCTCCACATCTTCGCCAATGTTTTTGTTTCTTGTTTTTTGTTTTTGTTTTTGTTTTTTTTGATAATAGACATTCTAACAGATGTGAGATATTTTTTTGTTTTGTTTTGTTTTTTAAGGAGAAATAGTGCAAACAAATAACTTCTTACTAGGTAAATGAGCCAAGGACACAAACGGGTTAGTGTTCCAAAGGTAAGACAGATAGTAAGTGCAAAAATGAAAAGAAAAAGAAATCCAACCAAACTTCTTAAATTACGATACCATTTTATGCTAATTGATCAGATATAATAAAAGTCAATATTGTATACAAGCAAGAGTGAATAGAAATTGCATTCTTATGTCCTGCTATAGTTGCACAAATAACCAAATGTTTTCTTAATTATGCATTAATTTGGAATATATACTGAGCACCTCATATGTTGCAGATGCTGTGCTAGGAGTTACGGATGCAATAGTGAACAGACTAGATATTGTCTTGTGCTTTCAGAGCATTCAGTTTATTGAAAGGAACAGATGAATACACTTCAGTGCAGTGAGTGCCACTCTAAAAGAAGTATGGAGGCTAAAGAGGCCCAAACAGGTGCACCCAACTCAGACTTTCCCAGACAAGTGACACATAAATTTACATCTATAGGAAGAGAAGGAATTAGCCACATGAAAGTGGTGTGGCAAAGGTAACATGGGAGGAGGGTTTCTTTGTGACCAGGGAGTTATGTGTGAACACACACACACACACACACGCATGTAAGACTATAAAAAGTTGCTGAGTATCCATTAAAAAGGAGATGGGAAATAAGTTTCAAAACTTATTTTGCTAGAGACTATAATAGATAAAGAGAAAAAACATGCCACGCTAGAGATAGTCACTGTCCTCAAAGACATGAGTAATGTCCATCATACAAACGGCCAACAATTTGAGAAGGAACTATGCTGAAAGATGGCCTTCTTTTGAGTATGCATCTTCTTTTCATTTTCTGAATACTAATCAGGAGTTGAAAACATCCCTCCTCATCTCTTAGTTTGCCCCATTATTTTTTGTTTCACCTACTAAGCATTTTGGAGCCCTTAACAATGTTATGCATTTACCCATACTAAAGAGTTCCATGTATTCTCTTAGTAGCAACCTATTATATATACACACACACACATATATATAGTTTTTGCTGCTTTTTAAAGATTTTATTTATTTATTTGAGAGAGAGAGAGTGCACGAGCAGTGGGGAGGAACAGAGGAAGAGGGACATGGAGCTGAGCATGGAGCTGGACACAAGCTCTATCCCAGGACTCTTAGATCATGACCTGACCTGAGGTCAGACACTTAACAAACTGAGCCACACAGGCACCCCTGGCTTTTGCTATTTGATGTATAAATTCATTTCCTTTTTTAAAAAAATATTTAAATTATAGTCAGTTAACATACAGTGCAATGTTGTATTCAGGAGTAGAACTCAGCGATTCATCACTTACATACAACACCCAGTACCTTCCTTAATACCAATCACCCATCTAGCCCACGCCCCACCCACCTCCCTCCATCAACCCTCAGTTTGTTCTCTATCTTTAAGAGTCTCTTATGGTTTGTCTCCCTCTCTCACTTTTTTTTCTTTTTTCCCCCTTCCCATATGCTCATCTGTTTTGTTCTTAAATTCCACATATGAATGAAATTATATGGTATTTGTCTTCCTCTGACTGACTTATTTCATTTAGCATAATACATTCTAGCTCCATCCGTGTCGTTGTGAATGGCAAGATTTCATTCCTTTTGATGACTGAGTAATAATCCATTGTGTGTGCGTGTGTGTGTGTGTGTGTGTGTGTACCACATGTTCTTTATCCATTCATCAGTAGTCAATGGACATTTGGACTTTTTCCATAGTATGGCTATTGTTGCTAATGCTGCTATAGAACACTTATGAAAAAAATTGAAGAGGACACAAAGAAATGGAAAAGCATTCCATGCTCATGGATTAGAAGAACAAACATTGTTAAAATTATACTACCCAAAGCAAGCTACACTTTTAATGCAATCCCTATCAAAATACCACCAGCATTTTTCACAGAGCTAGAACATACAATCCTAAATTGTGTATGGAACCACAAAAGTCCCTGAATAGCCAAAGGAATCCTGAAAAACCATTTGCATCAACATGAATGAAATTAATATGTGGAACATAAGGAATAACATGGAGGACCATAGGGGAAGGGAGGGAAAACTGAAGGGGGAGAAACCAGAGAGGGAGACAAACCATGAGAGACTCTGGACTCCGGGAACCAAAGTGAGGGTTACAGAAGGGAGGGGGGTGGGGGGAATGGGGTAACCAGGTGATGGGCATTAAGGAGGGCACGTGTTGTGATGAGCACTGGGTGTTACACACAACTAATGAATCATTGAACACTACATCAAAAACTAATAATGTACTATATGTTGGCTAACTGGCCATAATAATAAAAAAAAATTGTCCAAAAAACTGGAGACATCACAATTCCGGATTTCAAGCTATATACAAAGCTGTAGTCATCAAGACAGCATGGTGCTGGCACAAAAACAGACACATAGATCAATGGAACAGAATAGAAAACCCAGAAATGGACCCACAACTATATGGTCAACTAATTTTGACAAAGCAGGAAAGAATATCCAATGGAAAAAAATACAGTCTCCTCAATAAATTCATTTGCTTATATATTTACTTAATAGAGACTTCTGAACTTCAACTATATAACCATAATGTATTGGGCACTGGGCACATATTAATGAATTAGACAAAAATGACCCTTGCATCCAGGAGTTCACATATAAACACATAGTGCTGATAGAGTACAGTGTGAAGGCAAACAAATAAATGAACCATTAGATATAAATTATATTAGGATAAGATAATGAAACAAATGACTTATTTAGAATGATAAAGATTGGTGGAGGTGATTGGCTAAAATAAAGTGGTCAGGGAAGATTTTTCTGACCAGGTGAAATTTAAGCTGATACTTGAATGATTATGAAAGCTCTACAAAGAGCAGAGGGAACATGACCCCAGGCAGAAAAACAACATATATGAAGTCCCAGAATTAATTATATGGATTTTATGGTTGCCTTTGCCAGCAGACATATCATTATAATATGATGAGCTGACCAACATGCAACATCCAACACTCTTTTCCATTCTGTCTGCATAACTGAGGCAACACAAATTAACTATTTTATTTTACAGCCTTTCAGTTATGTTCCAGTCAAGATATGTAAGGAAAAACCCACTTGTGCTCTCTATTCCTATATCGTTTTACTACTCTTTCTAAGAACATAGAAAGAATATTAAGATCTATTACGGGCTTCTGTAATGACAAGTATGAAAAGAACTAAAAGAATTACAGAGATGTGGAGTCTGACATCTTCCAACCACTAAACAAATAACAATAGCCACCTACTTATCTCTGTATTTTCCCCAGCTTTACTCTCTTAGCAACTTTCAAGTATTCTTAACCAGAATCACCATGCTACATTAGATCCCAGAACTTATTTATCTTATAACTGGAAGTTTGTAAACTTTCACTAACATCTCTCCATAACTCCCCACACCCACTCCAGCCTCTGGTAAAACTACCATTGTGCTTTCCATTTCTATGAGTTTGGCTTTTTTTCCACCTGTAAATAATATCATAGAATATTTTTCTTTCTTTGTCTGACTTATTCCACTTAGCATAATGCCCTTTGGTTTCATTCACGTTGCTGCAAATGGCAGGGTATCCTTCTTTCTTAATGCTGCATACTCTCTCTCTCTCTCTTTCTCTCTCTCTCTCTCTCTCTGTGTATCTTATTTATTCATTCACCCACTGATGGACACTGGGTTGTTTCCATTTCTTTGGTACTGTGAATAATGCTGCAATAAACATGGAAGTGCAGATATCTCTTTGATCTTCTTTTCATTTCCTTTGCATATATCCTCAGAAGTGGAATTGCTGGATCCTATGGTAGTTCTACTTTTAATTTTTTGAGACCACTTATTTCTTTGAGTGTATAATAAACCTCTATTTGTTTAAGCTACAGCCTTCCAGTTTTGAGGTTTTTGTTTGTTTTTTGCTTGTTTGTTTATTGTGCTTCATGCAGCTTAAAACATCCCTAACTGGTATAAATTTCAGGCATTTTTTTTTTCCTCATGCCCCATTGTGTGTTTGGTACTAGTATTGGGCAATACTGGTGGGAGCTGATTAGGTTATGATCAACAGAGTGATCCTGTGTCCTTGCTATAGTGCTTAGACCAGGTATGGGAATTTAATTCAGCCCTAGGTAATCAGAACGTAGAGATTAGAACTTCACTTAGATCTTGGCAATTACCATGTTAATAGGACTAGATATTTTGGCTCTGAAGCTTGCATCAATTTGTTTTTGTTTTGTTTTTGTTTTTCTTCTCAGTTATCTCAGAAAAAGTATATTTAAGTTGGCTTACTATTTTTAGGTCAGCATTGTTATTGGGTTAAGAAATCATGCTAATAGGGGCGCCTGGGTGGCTCAGTCGTTGGGTGTCTGCCTTCGGCTCAGGTCATGATCTCAGGGTCCTGGGATCGGGCCCTGCATCAGGCTCCCTGCTCGGCGGGAGGCCTGCTTCTCCCTCTCCTTCTCCCCCTGCTTGTGTTCCTGCTCTCGCTAACTCTCCCTGTCAAATAAATAAAATCTTTAAAAAAAAAAAAAAAAAGAAATCATGCTAATAATGCTAATGCATATTCATTCTGGGGGATAAAAAAGAAATGTATATGATTAGGAAGTGGAGCATCAGGCTAACCCTTTTAGGCAATGATAAGCAATCAAATTGTATTAAAGAGCAAACAAATCACTAATGAGTTTGAGACTGGTTTGATTGACATTATGCTTTTATTTTATTATTATTTTTTCTTTTTTTTAATTATTATGTTATGTTAATCACCATACATTACATCATTAGTTTTTGATGTAGTGTTCCATGATTCATTGTTTGCGTAAAACACCCAGTGCTCCATGCAGAACGTGCTCTCTTTAATACCCATCACCAGGCTAACCCATCCCCCCACCCCCTCCCCTCTAGAACCCTCAGTTTGTTTTTCAGAGTCCGTAGTCTCTCATGGTTCGTCTCCCGCTCCGATTTCCCCCCTTCATTCTACCCCTCCTGCTATCTTCTTCTTCTTCTTCTTCTTCTTTTTTTTTTTTTTTTACATATAATGTATTATTTGTTTCAGAGGTACAGATCTGTGATTCAACAGTCTTACACAATTCACATGTGGTGAGCGCTGTGAATTGGATTTTATTATTTTTTTAAATTTTATTTTATTGTGTTAAGTCAGTCACCATACAATACATCATTAGTTTTTGATGTGGTGATCCATGATTCATTGTTTTCGTGTAACGCCCAGTGCTCCATGCAGTATGTGCCTTCCTTAATACCCATCACCAGTCTAATCCATCCTCCCCCCCTGAAACCCTCAGTTTGTTTCCCAGAGTCCAGAGTTTATCATGATCCATCTCTCCCTCTGATTTCCCCCCCTTCATTTTTCCCTTCCTTCTCCTGATGTCCTCCATGCTATCCCGTATGTTCCACAAATAAGTGAAACCACATGATAATTGATTTTCTCTGCTTGACTTATTCCACTTAGCATAATCTCCTCCAGTCCCATCCATGTTGATGTAAAAGTTGGGTATTCATCCTTTCTGATGGCTGAGTAATATTCCATTGTATATGTGGACCACAACTTTTTTATCCATTCATCTGTTGACTTTTTCAAAGTGTGGGAACAAACAATCCTAAAAGTTGTATGGAATCAGAAAAGACTCCTAATCGCCAAGGAAATGTTGAAAAAGAAAAACAAAGCTGGGGGCATCACATTGCCCAATTTCAAGCTATATTACAAAGCAGTGATCACCAAGACAGCATGGTACTGGTGCAAAAACAGACATATAGACCAACAGAATAGAATAGAGAGCCCAGATATGGACCCTTAACTCTATGGTCAAATAATCTTCTACAAAGCAGGAAAAAATATGCAATGGAAAAAAGACAGTCTCTTTAATAAATGGTGCTGGGAAAATTGGACAGCCACATGCAGAAGAATGAAACTCTACCATTCTCTAACACCATACACAAAGATAAACTCAAAATGGCCGAAAGACCTCAATGTGAGACAGGAATCCATCAAAATCCTAATGGAGACATAGGCAGTAACCTCTTTGACATCGGCCACAGCAACTTCTTTCAAGATACATCCCCAAAGGCTAGTGAAACAGAAGCAAAAAAATTGAACTTTTGGGACTTCATCAAGATAAAAATCTTCTGCACAGCAAAGGAAACAGTCAACAAAACATAGAGACAACTCACAGAATGGGAGAAGATATTTGCAAATGACACTACAGATAAAGGGCTGGCACCCAAGATCTATAAAGAACTTCTCAAACTCAACATGCAAACAAAACAAAACAAAACAAAACAAAACAAAACAAAATCAAGTCAAAAAATGGGCAGAAGACATGAACAGACACTTCTCTGAAGAAGATATACAAATGGCTAACAGACGCATGAAAAAATGTTCATCATCATTAGCCATCAGGGAAATCTAATCAAAACCACACTGAGATACCACCTTACACCAGTTAGAATGGCAAAAATGGACAGAGAAAGAAACAACAAATGTTGGAAAAGTTGTGGAGAAAGGGGAACCCTCTTACACTGTTGGTGGGAATTCAAGTTGATACAGCCACTTTGGAAAACAGTGTGGAAGTTCCTCAAAAAATTAAAAATAGAGCTACCCTACAACCCAGCAATTGCACTCCTGGGCATTTACTCCAAAGACACAGATGTAGTGAAAACAAGGGCCATATGCATCCCAATGTTCATAGCAGCAATGTCTGCAATAGCCAAACTGTGGAAAGAGCCGAGATGCCCTTCAACAGATGAATGGATAAAGACATTATGCTTTTAAAATATTACTTTAATTATTATATCCAGAATGAATTGAGAAGGAAAGGATCAAGACTGGGAGTCTGTTAAGAGATGAGTATGATGTAGAAAAAGATGGATTGTGTGTACTTTGAACTTAGTTGAGGAATGGAGAATGGATAGGTAAGGAAGCTACAAGAATGAGTACTGACTCTCATGTTTCTAGATTGAGCATAGGTGAATGGTAGTGTTATTCAATGAGATAAGGAAGAGGAGGGAAAGAAAAGATTTGGGATAAAAGTCATAAAAAGTTTATATATGAAGATTCGATGGAAAATCCTAAGAAATATATTAAGTAGAAAATTAATAAAGATGCTTAATGTAAGAGAATGAATAGCACTGTCTTAAAGCAATCCATTTATCCAGAGAGAAAGTGTAAGAGTAAAGTGTGTGTTCATGATTTTATTCTGAGAAATTGAAACATTTCCATGTCTAGTATTGAAGAAAGAATTGGTGAAGTGACTCAAAAGAGTAGTTAGATGAGAGAAAAATAAAGTAGGAGAGTGTTGGATCATAGAAATTAAAACAGCAGCTGGAGGAATTGGCAAATGACATCAATGATTTGGGATATCATAAGCATTTTAAGGAGGAATTGCATTAGCAAGATCATTGCTTATTTAGAGATGAGATAAAGAAGATTAAGTTCAGAGGACTATAAAGTGTTGTGCATTAGCTTGGGTGAGAGATAATAGTGATCTTAACCAGCAAATAAGTAGTGAGGATAGAGATTAATGAGAAAAAAAAAAGATAAATATTTGGAGATAAAGTTGACAAAAATGGTGATTGATTAAATGCTAGAAATAAAGATAGGGAAGAGTCAAGGAGTATGGCCAGGTTTCTGGCATGTACAACAGTTTGAGCAATGCCTGTTATGGAGTTTGGGAGCAAAGAAAATGCAGGTTTCTGTAGGAAGGTGCTGAGTACAGTTTTAGACATGTTGATTTTGATGTGAATGTGAGATAGCCAAACAAAGACAATTTGATCAGAGCGAATTCACAAGAGAAGAAATGAAGATGTAGTTTAGAATTTCACAAACCCATGAACAGGAGTGCTTAGGGGAAGTGCGTGGACTTGGAAAGGTAACCTGGGCTTTGCATGAGCATTTTAGGCAGGATACACACTATTCAGTTTGCATCCAGACACTAACATGGCTATCCTCAGGTTAATGTTTTATTCTAGTTCCCAAAGTCATCGAAGGTTGGGAACCTTGGAGAAGACAGAAGTGCAGGGTTGAGCATGGAAGAGAAAAAATATCAAACGGACAAGCAAAGAGGAACAGCAGACAGATTAGGAATAAAAAAAGACTTAGAGAATGGTTTTAAAGATGACAAGGGGGTGCCTGGGTGGCTCAGTGGGTGGAGCATTGGATTCTTGATTTCAGCTCAGGTCATGATCTCGGGGTTGTGGGATGAGGCTCTGCATAGGGTTCCACACTCAGCATGGAGTCTGCTTGTCTCTCTCCCTCTGCTCTTCTCCCACCTCAAATAAATAATAAATAAATAAATAATAAATAAATAAATAAATAAATAAATAAATAAAATCTTTTAAAAAAAGATGCCAAGGGAAGGATGATATGATCAATAGTGTTAGGTTTAGTTGAGGTGTAAAATAATAAAATAATTGTTGATATCCACTCAAGTTACTAATGAATAGGTCATTTTCCTCTAAGAGCAATTTCAATGGAATAGAGGTTAACAGAAGACAGACTTCAGTGATTTAAGAATTGAGGAGCATGTGAGTGTAAACAACTTGAACATATTCAACTGGAGAGAAGTTAGTGTTGAGGGAGTGGTGAGATCTAAAGCTTAAGTAGTAGCATTAAACAGATTTAGGAATGTATTCTCTGTAGGAAGAAACAGAAAGATAAAACAACTGATTAGATGTATGCACATTTGTGTTTATGACAGGAAGTTGATGGCGCTCTATTTTCTCAAAGGAGTGGCAGGGAAAGTAATTATTTAAGACAGAAAAGGTAAGTGAAGAGAGAGAAATTCCCAGAACTGCCCTCGAGAATGGAGAAGACTGGGGTATTTCCAGGAGCACCTAGACCAGACTCCATCAGATATTAGCAAATTTAATTTACCAACATATATATTAAAAAGTACACTACTTCTAAGTTTCTTATTTATTCCAGAAATGCAAGGTTGATTGAATATTAAACAAATCAATATTGTAATTAACCATAGTAGCAGTCATAAGAAGAAAAATCACATGATCATATTAACTCATGCAGAAAAAGCATTTGACAGGGGCTTCTGAGTGGCTCAGTCAGCTATGCATCCAACTCTTGATTTCAGCTCAGGTCATGATCTCAAGGTCCTGGGATCTAGCCCGGAGTTGGGCTCCCTGCTCAGCAGGGAGTCTGCTTGTCTCTCTCTCCCTCTGACTCACCCCTGCTCTTTCTTTCTCTCTCTTAAGTAATAAGGAAATAAATCTTTAAAAATGAAAAAAAATTGACAAAATTCAACTCCCATTCATGATAAAAATAGTCAGCAAAGTAGGCATAGAAAGGAAATCATCAACCTGATAGCATTAAAAAAAAAAAACAAAACACGCACACCTTAACTAGAGTTAACATTACTTAATGTTCAATGACAAAAGACTGAATGCTTCCCTCAAAGATTGGGTATATGAGTAAGATGTCCACTCTTAACTACTCCTTTTCAACTTGGTAGTGAAATTCCTAGCCATTTGAATATAATGAGAAAAGAAAGCAAATAATTACAAGTTGACAATGAATAAATAAAGGTATTCTTATTTTCAAATTGCATAATTAGCAACAAAATATATAAAATGATCTACAAAAAAACAAAAACAAAACAAAACAATATCTTCCAGAACTAATAGGTCATTTTAGTAAGGTCACAAGACACAAGGTCAACACACACAATTATATTTCTAAATACTAGCCATTTACAATTAGAAACTGAAATTTAGAACTCAGTGCATTTACAAGAGCTCAAAAATAGGTGTAAGCTCAACACAAGGTGTATAGGATCTGTATCAGCATAACAGTATGGAGGTTCCTCAAAAAGTTAAAAAGAGAACCACCTTATGATCCAGTAATTGGACTACTAGGTATTTACCCAAAGAATGCAAAAATACTAATCCAAATGGGTAAATGCACCCTGATATTTATAGCACCATCATTGACAATAGTTCGACTATGGAAACAGCCCAAATATCCATTGAATGATGAATGTATAAAGAATAAAATAATGGAATATTCCTCAGCCAGAAAAAAAAATGAAATCTTGCTATTTGCAATGACATGGATGGAACTAGAGGGTATTATGCCAAGCAAAATAAGTCAGTGAGAGACAAATACCATATGATTTCACTCATATGTAGAATTTAAGAATAAAACAAAGAAGCAAAATGGAAAAAAAAAGTGACAAACCAAAAAACAGACTCGTAACTATAGAGAACAAACTAATGGTTACCAGAGGGGAGATAGGTGGGGGATGGGTTAAATAAGTGATGGAATTAAGGAGTGCACTTGTCAGGATGAGCACCAGGTGATGTTTGGAAGTGTTGAATCATTATATTCTGCACCTGAAACTAGTATTATACTGTATGTTAAACTAAGTGGAATTTAAATAAAAACTTGAAAAAAAGAAAAGCATAACACATTGATTAAAAAAAATCAAAGACCTAAATAAATGTAGAGAAACATTATGTTCATAAGATCAGAAGACATCACATAGTGATTAGATAAAATTGTTCTATAGGGTAGATATAATTTCTATCATAATCGCAGCAGTTTGCTTAGGATTGTCTTGGTTGTAGCACCAAAAGCTTCACTTCCAAGGAAGTCCCTTCATGGGATGTGATAAATCCCAGCTTTTGGCTATGAATAAAAAAGACTGGGGTGGGGAGAATGGAAACCCTACAGAATCTTTATGGTAGCCCCCAAATCAGGTTTGAATGCATTTTAGTGTTAAATGGATACAGTATATATATTTTAATGGAAACAGCATAAGTATATATATATATATACTTCAGTGTATATGAAGCAGAAAATGCTTTTTCTGCATGAGTTAAACATATATATATAAATTTAAATTCAATAGGCCAAAATATAATACATCATTAGTTTCAGATGTAGTGTTCAGTAATTCATCAGTTGCATATAACACCCAGTGCTCATCACATCACATGCCCTCCTTAATGCCCATCACCCAATTAACCCATCCCCCCACCCACCTCCCCTGCAGCAACCCTCAGTGTGTTTCCTATAGTTAGGAGTCTTTCATGGTTTTTCTCCCTCTTTGATGACTTCCCATTCAGTTTTCCATCCCTTCCCCTATGATCCTCTTATATTATCTGCTTTTCATAGGTACTGTCACTGTTTTCCCCCCTGACCATTGATGTTGGCAACCATGATTTAGAGTATACAGTAATGGATAATCTATTACTGCATCACTTTAATTGATGTGATTTAAATGTGCTACTTAAGCTTCTTGTAATCATGAGTAAAATCAGTCTGCATTTGACTTTATCTGTGGATTAAGGGTCCTGTTTTGTATCTACTTTGTGACTAGTTCAATTTTTAACTTTATGAATACTGTGACCCTATTTGCAAGAATTCAAAGAGTGAAAAATAAGGATAATTGTAATACCAAAGTCAGTATGCCCCAGACTTCACTGAAGAGAAGGATAAATGTTTGTGTTATTTTAATGAAAAAAATGAAGGACACATACGACCAGATTAGAAAGGTAAATAAACAAACTAGAGAATAATGCATGATATACAGAATGTAATTGGAGTTGGATAAGGTAGAGAAGATGATGTGATTTCTATTAGTTTGGTCACTTTTCAGTTTTCTGAAAACATGCAGAAACATTATTGATATTGTTGGTTTTATAGAAATGGAAGGAAATAGCCTCCTTAGAAATATGCTTGCAAGCTGGCTCTCAATGTTTCCAGATGTAGAAAATATACCAAATTTTTGGTTTTCTTTTAAACCATATTTTCAAAATATAGAAGAATGCCCTTGTCTAGTTTGGAAATACACTGAAGATGATAGTACAGAAAAGGAGAATAAGATAGAAGTGTACATGCATCCCCCCCCCACCCAACTATTGATCTTTGAAAAGGCCAGGAGCCTACAAAAAGATGAACTGACTGCATCTGAGTTGCTTGAAGCTATGTTGTGGTTGCAACTAAAATGGATACAGCACAAACATTTATATATTTTGGGTGGGAAGGATATAGGACTACATCATATCTTAATCTTTTTTTAAAAATGGTCATCATCATCCTCCAGCAGCAGCAGCAACTTGAGGCTGCACCCCGGACCAGCCCCCCAAAGTGGTGCTCAACTGAGAGGGGGGGGCTCAGGGCCCCAAGGAGCTTCCCCTCCAAGAGCAGAGGCAGCAAGAGGACGTGTGTGTCTTGCACAGGTCCATGCAGGGAGAGCAGTGGGGATGGAGACCGGCACACCTTCTGGTCCTCCCTTCAGATAAGATAGTGAGGAGGAGGAACAAGATGGCAGAGGAGTAGGAGACCTAAATTTAGTCTGGTCCCAGGAATTCAGCTAGATAGGGATCAAACCATTCTGAACACCTATGAACTCAACAGGAGATCAAAGAAAAGAATAGCAGCAATTCTATGAACAGAAAAGTGACCACTTTCTGGAAGGTAGGACGTGTGGAGAAGTGAATCCTAGGTGATATTCGGGAATATAGACAGCGGGGGGAGGGAGCCTCTGTCAGCTGGCTACAGGCAAGTGACAGAGCAGCAGAGCACAAAATTGGAACTTTTAGAAGTCTGCTCTGCTGAGGGACATTGCTCCAGTGGCTAAGTGGAGGGTGGAACCCTCACTGCGACAGTGTGGTCTCAGGATCCTCAGGATCACAGAAAGACTGGGGGTGCCTGAGTGTAGCAAAGCTACCAGGTATCAGCGTGGGAAGCTGGCTGCAGAGATGGAGCCAAGGAGTGGGCTCTTAGCTCAGGGTTGCCATAAATCATGATCCGTGGCACAGTCAGGTCACTGTTCTTCCAGCAGGGACCCAACAGGTGGCAGATGGGGGAAACTCCCCTTCCTCCCCTGGGAGGAGCTGGGCAGGAGCACACCGCAAGAATCTGCTGGGTTTGGAGACTGCACATGGGGGTCGAGTGCCAGAGATAGAAACACTTGGTCACAGGCCGGGTGAGCACAGAGTGCAGCTGGAGACTGGGGAGACAGGAGTGATTGATTGCTTTTCTCTGGGGGCACACAGAGGAGTGGGGCCCTGAGTTCTTGGCTCCTCTGGGGCAGAGATTAGGAGGCCGCCATTTTCACTCTCGTCCTCCAAAGCTGTACGGAAAGCTTTCAGGGAACAAAAGCTACCAAGAGCAAACCTGAGCAGAATACTTAGCCCTTCCCCTGGGAAGGGTGGGACAATTCCGCCTCAGGCAAAGACATTTGTCACTACAAAAGGCCCCTCCCTGAGAAGATCAGCAAGAAGAGCCAGCCAATACCAAGTTTACTGATCAATGAGAACGGCAGGACTCCAGCACTAGGGGAGTACAGCATGTAGAATTCATGGCTTTTTGTCCCATGATTCTTTAGTCTTTCAAAGTTAATTTTTTTAATTTTCTTTTTCTTTTTTTTTGAATTTTACTTTTTCTCTTTTTCAACCAACATCTTATCAATCCCTTTTTTAAAAATATTTTTTATTTTCCATTTTTAGAGTCATATTCTATCCCTTCATAGCAGGTAACCTTATTTTTTGTATTTGGTCTAAAACTGGAACTCAATCACAAGAAAAAAATTGGCAGAAATTCAAACATTTGGAAGCTAAAAACCACTCTGCTCAAGAATGTTTGGGTCAACCAAGAAATCGAAGAAGAACTTAAACAATTCATGGAAATCAATGAGAATGAAAACACATGGGTCCAAAACCTATGGGATACTGCAAAGGCGGTCCTAAGGGGAAATACATAGCCATCCAAGCCTCATTCAAAAAACTAGAAAAATCCCGAATTCACCAACTAACTCTACACCTTAAAGAACTAGAGAAAAAGCAACAAACGACGCTTAAGCCATGCATTAGAAGAGAAATAATTAAAATTAGAGCAGAAATCAATGAATTAGAAACCAGAAACACAGTAGATCAGATCAACGAAACTAGAAGTTGGTTCTTTGAAAGAATTAATAAGATTGACAAACTACTGGCCAGACTTATCCAAAAGAAAAGAGAAAGGACCAAAATTAATGAAATTATGAATGAAAGGGGAGAGATCACGACTAACACCAAGGAAATAGAAACAATTATTAGAAATTATTATCAACAACTATATGCCAATAAACTGAGCAATCTGGATGAAATGGAGGCCTTCCTGGAAACGTGGAAGCTGTTTCAAAAATAGAAACAGAGGAAAAGTTTGTTTCCAGACTCATTCTATGAGGCCAGGATTACCTTAATCCCCAAACCATGCAAAGACCCCATTAAAAAGGAGAATTTCAGACCGATATCCTTGATGAATATGGATTCCAAAATTCTCATCAAAATCCTAGCTAATAAGATCAACAGTACATTAAAAAGATCATCCGCCACGACCAAGTGGGATTTATCCCTGGAATGTAAGCGTGGTTCAACATTCGCAAATCAATCAATGTGATAGAACACATTAATAAGAGGAGGGAGAAGAACCATATGGTCCTCTCAATTGATGCAGAAAAAGCATTTGACAAAATACAACATCCTTTCCTGATTAAAATTCTCCAGAGTATAGGGGTAGAGGGAACATTCCTCAAGCTCATAAAATCCATCTATGAAAAACCCACAGCAAATATCATCCTCAATGGGGAAAAGCTGAGAGCCTTTCCCTTAAGATCAGGAACACGTCAAGGGTGCCCACTCTCACCACTATTGTTCAACATAGTACTAGAAGTCCTAGCAACAGCAATCAGACAACAAAAAGAAATAAAAGGTATTCAAATTGGCAAAGAAGAAGTCAAACTCTCTCTTTTTGCAGACGACATGATACTTTATGTGGAAAACTCAAAAGACTCCACCCCCAAATTACTAGAACTCATCCAGCAATTCAGTAATGTGGCGGGATACAAAATCAATGCACAGAAATCAGTTGCTTTCTTATACACTAACAATGCAAGTGTAGAAAGAGAAATTAAAGAAATGATTCCGTTTACAATAGCACCAAAAACCATAAGATACCTTGGAATAAACCTAACCAAAGAGGTAAAGGATCTATACTCTAGGAACTACAAAACACTCATGAAAGAAATTGAAGAAGACACAAAAAGATGGAAAAATATTCCATGCTCATGGATCAGAAGAATAAACATTGTTAAAATGTCTATGCTACCCAGAGCAAACTATACCTTCAATGCCATCCTGATCAAAATTCCAATGACATTTTTCAAAGTGCTGGAACAAACAATCCTAAAATTTGTATGGAATCAGAAAAGACCCCGAATCGCCAAGGAGATGTTGAAAAAGAAAAACAAAGCTGGGGGCATCACGTTGCCCGATTTCAAGCTATATTACAAAGCTGTGATCACCAAGACAGCATGGTACTGGCACAAAAACAGACATACAGACCAATGGAACAGAATAGAGAACCCAGATATGGACCCTTATTTTTTGTATATATATATATAAGTTGTTCTCTCTTTAAAATTTTGGGATACAGTTTCTTCTAAGGACCAAAATACACCCTAAATCTCTAGTGTATGGCTTTGTTCGAGTCTCCTGCTTGATCACTTTCTCTCCCTTTTTCCTTTCTTTTTTTTTTTTAATTTCTCTTCCTTCTTTTTTCAACTAAATTCTTATCATTTCCTTTTAGAAAGTCTTTTATAAATTTCACCTTTACAGTCATATTCCATCCCTTCATTGTATTTACCCTTATTTTTGTACATATAAAGTTTATTTTCTTTAAAAATTTGGGAGGCAGATTTTCTAACAGATCAAAATACGCCCAAAATCTAGTGTGTGGCACTGATCTATTCACCAGCTTGATCATATTTGATCATATTCTTTTTTTTTCTTTTTCTTTTTCTTTTCTTTTTCCTTTCTTCCTATTTCTATCACCCCCAGTTTTGGGTCTCTTCTGATATGTTTAGTGAATATTTTTCTGGGGTCATTGTTACCCTGTTAGCATTTTGTTCTCTCATTCATCTATTCTCCTCTGGACAAAATGACAAGATGGAAAAAATCACCTCAAAAAAAAGAACAAGAGGCAGTACTGACTGCCAGGGACCTAATCAATAGGGACATAAGTAAGATGTTGGAACTAGAGTTCAGAATGATGATTATAAGGATACTACCTGGACTTGAAAAAAAGCATGGAAGATACTAGATAAACCCTTTCTGGAGAAATAAAAGAACTAAAATCTAACCAAGTTGAAATCAAAAAGGCTATTAATGAGGTGCAATCAAAAATGGAGGCTCTAACTGCTAGGTTAAATGAGGCAGAAGAAAGAATCAGTGATAGAGAAGACCAGATGACGGAAAATAAAGAAGCTGAGAAAAAGAGAGATAAACAACTATTGGATCACGAGGGCAGAATTCGAGAGATAAGCGATACCATAAGATGAAAAAACATTAGAATAATTGGGATCCCAGAAGAAGAAGAAAGAGAGAGGGGGGCAGAAGGTATATTGGAGCAAATTATAGCAGAGAACTTCCCTAGTTTGGGGAAGGAAACAGGCATCAGAAGGCAGGAGGCACAGAGAACCCCCCTCAAAATCAATAAAAATTGGTCAACACCTCGACATCTAATAGTAAAACTTACAAATCTCAGAGACAAAGAGAAAATCCTGAAAGCTCAGCGCAAGAGGTCTGTAACCTACAGTGGTAGAAATATTAGATTGGCACCAGACCTATCCACAGAGATCCGGCAGGCCAGAAAGGACTGGCATGATATAGTCAGAGACTAAATGAGAAAAATATGCAGCCAAGAATACTATATCCAGCTAGGCTGTCATTGAAAATAGAAGGAGAGATAAAAAGCTTCCAGGACAAACAAAAACTAAAGGAATTTGCAAACACGAAACCAGCCCTACAAGAAATATTGAAAGGGGTTCTCTAAGCAAAGGGAGAGCCTAAAAGTAACATAGACAAGAAAGGAAAAAAGACAACACACAGTAACAGTCACCTTACAGACAATACAATGGCACTAAATTCCTATCTTTCAATAGTTACCCTGAATGTAAATGGGCTAAATGCCCCAATCAAAAGACACAGGCTATCAGAGTGGGTAAAAAAACAATACCCATTGATATGTTGTCTACAAGAGACTCATTTTAAACCTAAAGACACCTCCAGATTGAAAGTGAGGGGGTAGAAAACCATTTACCATGCTAATGGACACCAAAAGAAAGCTGGGGTGGCAATCCTTATATCAGACAAATTAGATTTTAAACCAAAGACTACAGTAAGAGATGAGGAAGGACACTATATCCTACTTAAAGGGTCTATCCAACAAAAAGATCTAACAATTGTAAATATCTATGTGCCTATCATGGGAGCAGCCAATTATATAAGGCAATTAATAACAAAAGCAAAGAAACACATTAACAACAATACAGTAATACTGGGGGATTTTAACACCCCCATCACTGAAATGGACAGATCATCTAAGCAAAAGATCAATAAGGAAATAAAGACTTTAAATGACGTGCTGGACCAAATGGACTTCACAGATATATCCAGAACATTCTATCCCAAAGTAACAGAATACACATTCTTCTCTAGTGCCCATGGAACATTCTCCAGAATAGATCGCATCCTAGGTGACAAATCAGGTCCAACCAGTACCAAAAGATTGGGATCAGTCTCTGCCTATTTTCAGACCACAATGCTTTGAAACTAGAACTCAATCTCAAGAGGAAAGTCGGAAAGAACTCAAATACATGGAGGCTAAAGAGCATCCTACTAAAGAATGAATGGATCAACCAGGACATTAAAGAAGAAATAAAAGAATTCATGGAAGCCAATGAAAATGAAAACACAACTGTTCAAAATGTTTGGGATGCAGCAAAGGCGGTCCTAAAAGGAAAGTATATAGCAATACAAGCCTTTCTCAAGAAACAAGAAAGGTCTCAAATATACAACCTGACCCTACACCTAAAGGAGCTGGAGAAAGAACAGCAAATAAAGCCTAAACCCAGCAGGAGAAGAGAAATCAAAAAGATCAGAGCAGAAATCAATGAGATGGAAGCCAAAAGAACAGTAGAACAGATCAACAAACTAGGAGCTGGTTCTTTGAAAGAATTAACAAGATTGATAAACCCCTGGCCAGACTTATCAAAAAGAAAAGAGAAATGACCCAAATAAATAAAATCAGGAATGAAAGAGGAGAGATTACAACCAACACCAAAGAAATACAAACAATTATAGGAACATATTATAAGCAACTCTATGCCAGCAAATTAGATAATCTGGAAGAAATGGATGCATTCCTAAAGATATATAAACTACCAAAACTGAACCAGGAAGAAATAGAAAACCTGAACAGACCTATAACCACTAAGGAAATTGAAGCAGTCATCAAAAATCTCCCAACAAACAAAAGCCCAGGGCCAGATGGCTTCCCAGGGGAATTCTACCAAACATTTCAAGAATTAATACCTATTCTTCTGAAACTGTTCCAAAAAATAGAAATGGAAGGAAAACTTCCAAACTCGTTTTATGAGGCCAGCATTACCTTGATCCCAAAACCAGGCAAAGACCCCATCAAAAAGGAGAATTACAGACCAATATCCCTGATGAACATGGATGCAAAAATTCTCACCAAACTACTAGCCAGTAGGATCCAAGAATACACTAAAAGGATTATTCACCACGACCAAGTGGGATTTATTCCTGGGCTGCAAGGTTGGTTCAACACCTGCTAATCAATGAGATACAAGATATTAATAAAAGAAAGAACAAGAACCATATGATCCTCTCAATAGATGCAGAAAAAGCATTTGACAAAGTACAGCATCCTTTCTTGATCAAAACTCTTCAGAGTAGAGGGATAGAGGGTACATACCTCAATATCATAAAAGCCATCTATGAAAAACCCACAGTGAATATCATTCTCAATGGGGAAAAACTGAGAGCTTTCCCCCTAAGGTCAGGAACGCGGCAGGGATGTCCACTATCACCACTGCTATTCAACATAGTACTAGAAGTCCTAGCCACAGCAATCAGACAACAAAAAGAAATAAAAGTCATCTGAATCAGCAAAAAAGAAGTCAAACTCTCACTCTTTGCAGATGATATGATACTTTATGTGGAAAACCCAAAAGACTCCACCCCAAAACTGCTAGAACTCATACAGGAATTCAGTCAAGTGGCAGGATATAAAATCAATGCACAGAAATCAGTTGTATTCCTATACACCAAAAACAAGACAGAAGAAAGAGAAATTAAGGAGTCGATCCCATTTACAATTGCACCCAAAACCATAAGATACCTAAGAATAAATCTAACCAAAGAGGCAAAGGATCTGTACTCAGAAAACTATAAAATACTCAGGAAAGAAATTGAGGAAGACACAAAGAAATGGAAAGACGTTCCATGCTCATGGATTGGAAGAACAAATATTGTGAAGATGTCAATGCTACCTAGAGCAATCTACACATTTAATATAATCCCTATCAGAATACCATCAACTTTTTTCAAAGAAATGGAACAAATTTTCTTAAAATTTGTATGGAACCAGAAAAGACCCCGAATAGCCAGAGGAATGTTGAAAAAGAAAAGCAAAGACGGTGGCATCCAATTCCGGACATCAAGCTCTATTACAAAACTGTAACCATCAAGACAGCATGGTACTGGCACAAAATTGGACACAAAGATCAATGGAACAGAATAGAGAGCCAGAATGGACCCTCAACTTTATGGTCAACTAATCTTTGACAAAGCTGGAAAGAATGTCCAGTGGAAAAAAGACAGTCTCTTCAACAAATGGTGTTGGGAAAACTGGACAGCCACATGCAGAAGAATGAAACTGGATCATTTCCTTACACCACACACGAAAATAGACTCAAAATGGATGAAAGACCTAAATGTGAGACAGGAATCCATCAAAATCCTAGAGCAGAACACAGGCAGCAACCTCTTTGACCTCAGCTACAGCAATATCTTCCTAGAAACATCGCCAAAGGCAAGGGAAGCAAGGGCAAAAATGAAGTATTGGGACTTCGTCAAGATAAAAAGCTTTTGCACAGCAAAGTAAACAGTCAACAAAACCAAAAGTCAACTGACAGAATGGGAGAAGATTATTTGCAAATGACATATCAGATAAAGGGCTTGTATCCAAAATCTATAAAGAACTTATCAAACTCAAAACCTAAAGAACAAATGATCCAATCAAGAAATGGGCAGAAGATATGAACAGACATTTTTCCAAAGAAGACTCTAAATGGGCAACAGACACATGAAAAAGTGCTCAACATCACTCAGCATCAGGAAAATCCAAATCAAAACTTCAATGAGATATCACCTCACACCAGTCAGAGTGGGTAAAATTGACAAGTCAGGAAATGACAAATGTTGGCGAGGATGCGGTCAAAGGGGGAACCCTCATACATGGTTGGGGGGAATGCAAGCTGGTATAGCCACTCTGGAAAACAGTATGGAGTTTCCTCAAAAAGTTGAAAATAGAGTTACCATACGATCCAGCAATTGCACTATTGGGTATTTACCCAAAGATACAAATGTAGGGATCCGAAGGGGTACATGCACCCCAATGTTTATAGCAGCAATGTCCACAATAGCCAAACTATGGAAAGAGCCAAGATGTCCATCACCAGATGAATGGATAAAGAAGATGTGGTATATGTATACAATGGAATATTATCCAGCCATCAAAAGGAATGAAATCTTGCCATTTACAATGACGTGGATAGAACTAGAGGGTATTATGCTAAGGGAAATAAGTCAATCAGAGAAAGACAAGTATCATATGATCTCACTGATATGAAGAATTCTTAATCTCAGGAAACACAGTGATGGTTACTGGAGTGGTGGGGGGTTGGGAGGGATGGGGTGGCTGGGTGATAGACATTGGTGAGGGTATGTGCTATGATGAGTGCTCTGAATTTTGTAAGACTGATGAATCACAAACCTGTACCTCTGAAACAAATAATACATTATATGTTTAAAAAAAAGAAGAAGAAGATAGTAGGAAGGGAAAAGTGAAGGGGGGAATTGGATGGGGAGAGGAACCATGAGAAACTATGGACTCTGAGAAACAAACTGAGGGTTCTAGAGGGGAGGGGGGTCATGGGATGGGTTAGCCTAGAGATGGGTATTAAGGAGGGTATGTATTGAATGGAGCACTGGGTATTATATGCAAACAATGAATCAGGGAACACTACATCAAAAACTAATGATGTTATTTATGGTGACTAACATAACACAATAAAATAAAATTTAAAAAAAGGTCATCAAAAGAATACAGCTGTAAAGTTGAGCTGCTATAGTACATAAACTGGGCACCCTTGAATGCTTGAATATGGAATTCCATACTCCATAGCATTCCATACTTCAATATGGAATATATGCACAGGGAAAGGTAATAACATTGTACTTTATAAGCACTGCAGTGTAAATGGAAAATGAAATTTCTTAAACCAAGTATATTTAAAATTGGCCACCAAAAAAAGAGAGAAAGAAGATAAAGAAAGAGAGAGAGAGAGAGAGAGATAACCTAGATAAACAGGATGTTCTCTATTTTTTAAATGTAAGTTATTTAGAATTAAATTTGATTTCAAGGGGAACAAAAGTGAAAGTGAAGTATTGGGACTTCACTGAGATAAAAAGCTTCTACACAGTGATGGAAACCATAAAAAAACAAAACAAAACAAAAACACTAAAAGCTAACCTACAGAATTGGAGATGATATTTGCAAATGACATATCTGATAAAGGATTAGTATATAAAATCTATAAATAACTCATCAAACTCAACACCCAAAAAACAAATAATCCAGTTAAAATTGGGCAGAAGATATGAATAGACTTTTTTCCAAAGAAGACATACAGATGGTTAACAGACACATGAAAAGATGTTGAACATCACTCATCATCAGGGGACTACAAAACAAAAGTACAAAAGATACCACCTCACACCTGTCAGAATGGCTAAATTTAACAAGACAGGAAACAATAGGTGTTAGCGAGGATATGGAGAAAGGGGAACACTCTTACATGGTTGGTGGAAATGCAAACTGGAGAAGCCACTCTGCAAAACAGTATGGAGGTTTCTCAAAAAGTTAAAAATAGAACTACCCTGTGACCCAGCAATCACAATACTAGGTATTTACACAAATGATAAAAAAATAGAGATTTGAAATGGCATATGCACCCCCATGTTTACAGCAGCATTATCAATAGCCAAATGATGTGAAGAGCCCAAATATCCACTGATCAATGAATGGATAAAGAAGTGGCATATATATGCAATGGAATATTACTCAGCCATCAAAAAGAATGAAACCTGGCCATTTGCTGTGATGTGGATGGAGTTCGAGTGTATTATGCTAAGCAAAATAAGTCAGTCAGAGAAAGACAAATACCATGTGATTTCACTCATATGTGGAATTTAAGAAACAAAATAAAGGAGCATAGAAGGAAAAGAGAGAGAGAGAAACCAAGAAACAATCTCAACTATAGAGAATAAACTGATGGCTACCAGAGGGGAGGTGGGTGAGGGGATAGGTTAAATATGTGATGGGGATTAAGGAGTGCACTTGTGATGAGTACCAGGTGTTGTTTGGAAGTACTGAATCACTAAATTGTACATCTGAAGCTAATATTGCACTGTATGTTAACTAACTGGAATTTAAATAAAAACTTAAAAAAAGAAAAAAAGGATTTTTTTAAAAGTTCTATTTCTAGTAGTACTATTTACATTTGTTTATATTAATTTTATAATTTTGAAATACTTTAGACCCTCACAGAAGTTGCAAAAATAGTACAGAGAATTCCAATATATCTTTTTTTCATCCATCTTCCCCCACTGATGCCAATTTATATAGCCAAAGTACCAACTATCAAAACTATATATATATCACCTCTTCTGTATCCATTAATCTGCTGATGGACACGTGGGTTGTTTTGTTTTCATAGTTTGGCTATTGTAGATACTGCTCCTGTAGACATTGGGATGTATGTGTCTCTTTGAATTAGTATTTTTATATTCTTTGGGTAAATAACTGGTAGTGCAATTGCTGAATTACAGTGTAGTTCTATTTTTAACTTTTTGAGGGATCATCATACTTTTTTTCCAGAGTGGCTGCACCAGTTTGCATTCCCACCAAGCATGTATGAGGGTTCCTCTTTCTCCATATATTTGCCCAAACCTGTTGTTTCTTATGTTGTTGATTTTAGCCATTCTGACAGGTGTGAGGTGATCTCTCATTGTAGTTTTGATTTGCATTTCCCTGATGATCAGTGATGTTGAGTAACTTTTCATGTGGTCCATTGGACATCTGGATGTGTTCTTTGGAAAAATGTATGTTCATGTTTTCTGACTATTGTTTGGATTGTTCATTTTTTTTTAGGTGTTTAGTTTTATAAGTCTTTTTTAAATGTTTTGGATATTAACCCTTTATCAGATATGTCATTTGCAAACATCTTCTTCCATTCCATAGGTTGCCTTTTAGTTTTGTTAATGTTTCCTTTGCTGTGCAGAATTTTTTTTTTTTTTTTTTTTTTTTAGGAAGCCCCAATAGTTTTTTGTTTTTGTTTCCCTTGCCTCAGGAGACATATCTAGAAAGAAGTTGTCATGGCTGATGTCAAAGAGGTTACTGTCTGTGTTGTCCTCTAGGATTTTGATGGTTTTGTTTCTTACATTTAGCTCTTTAATCCATTTTGAAATTGAAGAGGACAGAAAGAAATAGAAAGACATTCTATGCTGATGGATTGGAACAACAAACATTGTTAAGATGTCTATACTATCCAGAGCAATTGCACATTTAATGAAATCCCTACCAAAATACCACCAGCATTTTTCACAGATCTAAAACAAAATATCCTAGGGGCGCCTGGGTGGCTCAGTCGTTGAGCATCTGCCTTCGGCTCAGGTCATGATCCCAGGGTCCTGGGATCGAGCCCCGCATCGGGCTCCCTGCTCGGTGGAAAGCCTGCTTCTCCCTCTCCCACTCCCCCTGCTTGTGTTCCCCCTCTCGCTGTGTCTCTCTCTGTCAAATAAATAAATAAAATCTTTAAAAAAATAAATAAATAAAACAAAATATCCTAAAGTTTGTATGGAACCAAAAAAGACCCTGAAATAGCTAAAGCAAACTTGAAAAAGCTGGAGGCATCACAATTCTGGACCTTGAGTTATATTACAAAGAATAGTGATTTAGAATTACTTTATTTTTTATTTTATTTATTTTTAATTTTTTATTTAAGTTCAATTTAGTTGACATATACTCTATTATTAGTTTCAGAGGTAGAATGTAGTGATTCATCAGTTGCATACAAAATCCAGTGCTCATTATATCAAGTACACTCTTTAAGGCCTATCACCCAATTAAAAATACCATATGATTTCAATCATATGTGGAATATAAGAAACAAAACAGATGAAATTGGGAAGGGAAGGAAAAATAAAATAAGATGAAAACTGAGAGTGAAGCAAACCATAAGAGACTCTTAACTATAGAGAACGAAGTGAGGGTTGCTTCAGGGGAGGTTGGTGGGGGGATGGGGTAACTGGGTGATGGGCATTAAGGAGGGCACTTGATGTAGAATTATTTTAAAGAAAAGTGTAGAATTCCGCTAGGAGGCCATCTGGTTCTGGACTCATGTTTGCTGGGAGATTTTTGATTATCGATTCAATTTCTTTGCTGTATATAGATCTGTTCAGGTTATCTATTTCTCTCTGTTTTCAGTTTTGGTAGTTTATATATTTCAAGGAGTACATCTATTTCTTCCAGATTGCCTAATTTTTGTATATAGTTGCTCATAATATGCTCTTATGATTGTACTTCAGTGTTGGTTGTGATCTCTCCTCTTTCATTTATGATTTTATTTATTTGGGTCCTTTCTCTTTTTTCTGATAAGTTTGGCTAGGAGTTTATCTATCTTACCAATTCAAGAACAAGCTCCTAGTTTCATGATCTGTTCTACTGCATTTTTTAATTTCTATATCATTGATTTCTGCTCTAATCTTTATGATTTCTCTTCTCCTGCTGGGTTTAGGTTTTATTTGCTGTTCTTTTTCCAGCTCCTCTAGGTGTAAGGTTAGGTTGTATATTTGAGACTTTTACTGTTTCTTGAGAAAGACTTGTGTTACTATATACCTCCTTCTTAGAATTGCCTTTGCTGCATCCCAAAGGTTCTGAACAGTCATGTTTTCATTTTCATTAGCTTCCATGTATTTTTTAATTCTTCTTTAATTTCCTAGTTGAATCATTCATTCTTTAGTAGGATTCTCTTTAACCTCCATGTATTTGTGGTTCTTCCATTTTTTTTTTCTTGTAGTTGACTTCAAGTATTAAAACATTGTGGTCTGAAATTATGCATGGCATAATCTCAATCTTCTTGTACTGTTTGACACCTGATTTGTGACCCAGTATATTATCTATTCTGAAGAATGTTCCATGTGCACTGGAGAAGAATGTATATTCTGTTGCTTTAGGATCAAGTGTTCTGAATATATCTGTGAAGTCCATCTGGTCCAGTGTGTCATTCAAAGCCCTTGTTTCCTTGTTGATCTTCTGCTTAGATGATCTGCCCATTGCTGTGAGTGGGTTGTTAAAGTCCACTACTGTTATTATATTATTAACAATGATTTACTTTAATTTTGTCATTAATTGGTTTATATATGTGGTTGCTCCCAAGTTAGGGGCACAGATATTTATAATTGTTAAATCTTCTTGTTGGATAGACCCTTTTATTATGATATAGTCTTCTTCTTCATCTCTTATTACAATCTTTGGTTTGAAATCTAGTTTGTCGGGGTTCCTGGGTGGCTCAGATGTTTAAGTGATTGCCTTCAGCTCATCATGATCTCAGGGTCCTGGGATCAAGCCCTGTTTTAGGCTACCAGATCAGTGGGGAGTCTACTACTCCTTCTCCCGCTTGTGCACTAAATCTCTCTCTCTCTCAAATGAATAAATCAAATCTTCAAAAAAATAAAATAAAATCTAGTTTGTCTGATATAAGAATGGCTACTTCAGCTTTCTTCTGATGTCCATTGGCAAGATAAATGGCCCTTCACACCCTCATTTCAATCTGGAGGTATCTTTGGGTCTAAAATAAGTGTCTTATAAGCAGCATATCGATGGGTCTTATTTTATTATCCATTCTGATACCCTATATCTTTTGACTGAACCATTTAGTCCATTACATTCAGAGCAATTATTGAAAGATATGAAGCTGGGGGGCGGAGCAAGACGGCAGAGGAGTAGGAGACCTGGATTTCCTCTCATCTCAGGAATTCAGCTGGATAGGGATCAAACCATTCTGAACACCTACAAACTCAACAGGAGATCGAGGAAAAGAATAGCAACAACTCTCTGGACAGAAAAGCAACCACTTTCTGGAAGGTAGGACGTGCGGAGAAGTGAATCTGAGGCGATATCCAGGAGGATAGACTGCGGGGGAGGGGGCCTCCGTGGGCTGCTTCTGGCAAGTGATAGAGCCGCGGAGCACAGAATTGGAACTTTTAGAAGTCTGCTCCACTGAGGGACGTCACTCCAGTGGTTAAGCAGGGGGTGGAACCCTCGCTGGGACAGTGTGGGCCCAGGACCCTCGGGGTCACAGAACGACTGGGGATGCCTGAGTGTGGCAGAGCTCCCAGGTATTGGAGCGGGGAAGATGGCTGCAGAGATGGAGCTGAGGCGTGGGCTCTCAGCTCGGGGTTGCCATAAACCGTGATCTGCAGCACAGACAGGCCACTGCTCCTCCAGCAGGGACCAAACAAGTAGCAGATCCGAGGAGACTCCCCTTAGTCCCCCAGGAGAGGTGACACGGGAGTGCACCGCAAGGATCTGCTGGGTTTGGAGACTCCACACGGAGTTGGGTGCCAGAGATAGAAATGCTCGGTCACAGGCTGGGTGAGCACGGAGTGTGGCCAGAGACAGGGGAGACGGGAATGACTGACTGCTTTTCTCTGGGGGATCACTGAGGAGTGGGACCCGAGTTCTCGGCTCCTCCAAGGCAGAGATTGGGAGGCCTCCATTTTCACTCTCGTCCTCCAAAGCTGTACGGAAAGCTTTCAGGGAACAAAAGCTCCCAAGAGCAAACCTGAGCAGATTACATAGCCCGGACTGGGCAAGGGTGGGGCAATTCCGCCTCCGGCAAAGACATTTGGGAACCCTGGCAACAGCCCCCTCCCCCAGAAGATCAGCAAGAACAGCCAGCCAAGACCAAGTTTACCAATCAATGGGAATGGCAGAACTCCAGCACTAGAGGAATAATGCACATAGAATTCATGGCTTTTTTACCATGATTCTTTAGTCTTTCAGAGTAATTTTTTTTTAACTGTCTTTTTTTTTTTTGAATTTTTCTTTTTCCCTTTTTCAACCAACATCTTATGAATCCCTTTTTTAAGAAACATTTTTTTTTTTTCATTTTTAGAGTCATATTCTATCCCTTCATAGTAGTTACCCGTATTTTTGGCATATATATATAAGTTGTTCTCTCTTTAAAATTTTGAGATAGTTTCTTCTAACAGATCAAAATATACCCTATATCTCTAGTGTATGGTTTTGTTCTACTCTCCTGACTGATCACATTCTCTCCTTTTTTCTTTTTTTCCTTTTTTCTAAATCCTCTTCTTTCTTTATTCAAAACAACTTCTTACCAGTTCCTTTTATAATTTTTTTTAATAATTTTCATCTTTAGAGTCATAATCCATCCCTTCATCCTATCAACCCTTATTTTTGTACATATATAAATTTTTCTTTCTTTAAGATTTTGGGAGGCACTTTCTTCTAACAGACCAAAATACACCCAAAATCTAGTGTGTGGCACTGATCTATGCACCAGCCTGATCATATTTAATCATACTCTGTTTTTTTTTGTTTTGTTTTGTTTTGTTCCGTTTTTGTTTGCTTTTATCTTTTTTCTTTTTCTTTTTCTTTTTTCTTTCTTTCCCATTCTTTTCCCCCAGCTTCAGGTCTTTTCTGATTTTTTAGAGTATATTTTCTGGGGATGTAGTTACCCTGTTAACATTTTGTTCTCTCATTCATCTATTCTCCTCTGGACAAAATGACAAGATGGACAAAATCACCTCAACAAAAGAAAAAGCGGTAGTACTGACTGCCAGGGACCTACTCAATATGGACATTAGTACGATGTCAGATCTAGAGTTCAGAATCATCACTTTAAAGATACTAGCTGAGCTTGAAAAAAGCATGGAAGTTATTAGAGAAACGCTTTCTGGAGAAATAAAAAACTAAAATCTAACCAAGTCGAAATAAAAAAGGCTATTAATGAGGTGCAATCAAAAATGGAGGCTCTAACTGCTAGGATAAATGAGGCAGAAGAAAGAATCAGTGAGATAGAAGACCAGATGACGGAAAATAAAGAAGCTGAGAAAAAGAGAGATAAACAACTACTGGATCACGAGGGCAGAATTCGAGAGATAAGCGATACCATAAGATGAAACAACATTAGAATAACTGGGATCCCAGAAGAAGAAGAAAGAGAGAGAGGAGCAGAAGGTATATTGAGCAAATTATAGCAGAGAACTTCCCTAATTTGGGGAAGGAAACAGGCATCAGAATGCAGGAGGCACAGAGAACCCCCTTCAAAATTAATAAAAATAGGTCAACAGCTGGACACCTAATAATAAATTTTACGAGTCTCAGAGACAAAGAGAAAAACCTGGAAGCAGCTCAGGACAAGAGATCTGTAACCTACAATGGTAGAAACATTAGATGGCAACAGACCTATCCACAGAGACCTGGCAGGCCAGAAAGGACTGGCGTGATATCTTCAGAGCATAAATGGGAAAATTATGCAGCCAAGAATACTATATCCAGCTAGCCTGTCATTGAAAATAGGAGAGATAAAAAGCTTCCAGGACAAACAAAAACTAAAGGAATTTGCAAACACGAAACCAGCCTTACAAGAAATCTTGAAAGGGGTCCTCTAAGCAAAGAGAGAGCCTAAAAGCAACATAGACCAGAAAGGAACACAGACAATATACAGTAACAGTCACCTTACAGGCAATACAATACCACTAAATTCCTATCTTTCAATAGTTACCCTGAATGTAAATGGGCTAAATGCCCCAATCAAAAGACACAGGCTATCAGATTGGATTAAAAAACAAGACCCATTGATATGCTGTCTGCAAGAGATTCATTTTAGACTCAAAGACACCCCCAGATTGAAAGTGAAGGGGTGGAAAACCATTTACCATGCTAATGGACACCAAAAGAAAGCTGGGGTGGCAATCCTTATATCAGACAAATTAGATTTTAAACCAAAGACTGTAATAAGAGAAGAGGAAGGACACTATATCCTACTTAAAGGGTCTATCCAACAAGAAGATCTAACAATTGTAAATATCTATGCTCCTAACATCAGAACAGCCAATTGTATAAGCCAATTATAACAAAAGCAAAGAAACACATTGACAACAATACAATAATAGTGGGGGACTTTAACATCCCCCTCACTGAAATGGACAGATCATCTAAGCAAAACATTGACAAGGAAATAAAGACTTTAAATGACACACTGGACCAAATGGACTTCACAGACATATTCAGAACATTCCATCCCAAAGCAACGGAATACACATTCTTCTCTAGTGCCCATGGAACATTCTCCAGAATCGATCACATCCTAGGTCATAAATCAGGTCTCAACCGGTACCAAAAGATTGGGATCATTCCCTGCCTATTTTCAGACTACAATGCTTTGAAACTAGAACTCAATCTCAAGAGGAGAGTCAGAAATAACTCAAATACATGGAGGCTAAAGAGCATCCTACTAAAGAATGAATGGGTAAACCAGGAAATTAAAGAAGAATTAAAAAAATTCATGGAAACCGATGAAAATGAAAACACAACTATTCAAAATCTTTGGGATGCAGCAAAGGCGGTCCTAAAAGGAAAGTATATAGCAATACAAGCCTTTCTCAAGAAACAAGAAAGGTTTCAAGTACACAACCTAACCCTACACCTAAAGGAGCTGGAGAAAGAATAACAAATAAAGCCTAAACCCAACAGGAGGAGAGAAATGATAAAGATCAGAGCAGAAATCAATGAAATAGAAACCAAAAGAACAGTAGAACAGATCAACAAAACTAGAACCTGGTTCTTTGAAAGAATTAACAAGATTGATAAATCACTGGCCAGACTTATCAAAAAGAAAAGAGAAATGACCCAAATCAACAAAATCATGAATGAAAGATGAGAGATCACAAGAAACACCAAAGAAATACAAACAGTTATAAGAATATATTCTGAGCAACTCTATACCAGCAAATTAGATAACCTGGAAGAAATGGATGCATTCCTAGAGATATGTAAACTACCAAAACTGAACCAGGAAGAAATAGAAAACCTGAAGAGACCTATAACCACTAAGGAAATTGAATCAGTCATCAAAAATCTCCCAACAAACAAAAGCCCAGGGCCAGATGGCTTCGCAGGGGAATTCTACCAAACATTTAAGGAAGAATTAATACCTATTCTTCTGAAACTGTTCCAAAAATTAGAAATGGATGGAAAACTTCCAAACTCGTTTTATGAGGCCACCATTACCTTGATCCCCAAACCATCAAAAGGAGACCCCATCAAAAAGGAGAATTACAGACCAATATCCCTGATGAACATGGATGCAAAAATTCTCACCAAAATACTAGCGAATAGGATCCAACAGTACATTAAAAGGATTATTCACCACGACCAAGTGGGATTTATCCCTGGGCTGCAAGGTTGGTTCAACAACCGCAAATCAATCAATGTGATACAATACATTAACAAAAGAAAGAACAAGAACCATATGATCCTCTCAATAGATGCAGAAAAAGCATTTGACAAAGTACAGCATCCTTTCTTGATCAAAACTCTTAAGAATAGAGGGATAGAGGGTACATACCTCAATATCATAAAAGCCATCTACGAAAAACCTACAGCGAATATCATTCTCAATGGGGAAAAACTGAGAGCTTTCCCCCTAAGGTCAGGAACGCGGCAGGGATGTCCACTATCACCACTGTTATTCAACATAGTACTAGAAGTTCTAGCCACAGCAATCAGACAACAAAAAGAAATAAAAGGCATCCAAATCGGCAAAGAAGAAGTCAAACTCTCACTCTTTGCAGATATGATACTTTATGTGGAAAACCCAAAAGACTCCACCCCAAAACTGCTAGAACTCATACAGGAATTCAGTCAAGTGGCAGGATATAAAATCAATGCACAGAAATCAGTTGCATTCCTATATACCAACAACAAGACAGAATAAAGAGAAATGAAGGAGTCAATCCCATTGACAATTGCACCCAAAACCATAAGATACCTAAGAATAAATCTAACCAAAGAGGCAAAAGATCTGTACTCAGAAAACTATAAAATACTCATGAAAGAAAGTGAGGAAGACACAAAGAAATGGAAAAACGTTCCATGCTCATGGATTGGAAGAACAAATATTGTGAAGATGTCAATGCTACCTAGAGCAATCTACACATTGATGCCATCCCCATCAAAATACCATCCACTTTTTTCAAAGAAATGGAACCAATAATCCTAAAATTTGTATGGAACCAGAAAAGACCCCAAATAGCCAGAGGAATGTTGAAAAAGAAAAGCAAAGCTGGCAGCATCAGAATTCCGGACTTCCAGCTCTATGACAAAGCTGTCGTCATGAAGACAGTATGGTACTGGCACAAAAACAGACACATAGATCTATGGAACAAAATAGAGAGCCCAGAAATGGACCCGCAACTCTATGGTCAACTAATCTTTGACAAAGTAGGAAAGAATGTCCATTGGAAAGAAGACAGTCTCTTCAACAAATGGTGTTGGGAAAATTGGACAGGCACATGCAGAAGAATGGAACTGGACCATTTCCTTACACCACACACAAAAATAGACTCAAAATGTTTGAAAGACCTAAATGTGAGACAGTTGTCCATCAAAATCCTTGAGGAGAACACAGGCAGCAACCTCTTCGACCTCAGCCACAGCAACATCTTCCTAGAAACATCGCCAAAGGCAAGGGAAGCAAGGGCAAAAATGAACTATTGGGACTTCATCAAGATAAAAACCTTTTGCCCAGCAAAAGAAACAGTCAACAAAACCAAAAGACAACCGACAGAATGGGAGAAGATTATTTGCAAATGACATATCAGATAAAGGACTAGTATCCAAAATATATAAAGAACTTATCAAACTCAACACCCAAAGAACGAAGAATCCAATTAAGAAATGGGCAGAAGACATGAACAGACATTTTAACAAAGAAGACAACCAAATTGCCACAGACACATGAAAAAGTGCTCAACATCGCTCTGCATCAGGGAAATCCAAATCAAAACCTCAATGAGATACCACCCCACACCAGTCAGAATGGCTAAAATTAACAAGTCAGGAAATGACAGATGTTGGCGGGGATGCGGAGAAAGGGGAACCCTCCTACACTGTTGGTGGGAATGCAAGCTGGTGCAACCACTCTGGAAAACAGTACGGAGGTTCCTCAAAAAGTTGAAAATAGAGCTACCATATGATCCAGCAATTGCACTACTGGGTATTTACCCCAAAGATACAAATGTAGGGATCCGAAGGGGTATGTGCACCCCAATGTTTATAGCAGCAATGTCCACAATAGCCAAAATGAGGAAAGAGCCAAGATGTCCATTGACAGATGAATGGATAAAGAGGATGTTGTATATATATACAATTGAATATTATGCAGCCATCAAAAGGAATGAGATGTTTCCATTTGCAACGACATGGATAGAACTGGAGAGTGTTATGCTGAGCGAAATAAGTCAATCAGAGAAAGACATGTATCATATGACCTCACTGATATGAGGAATTCTTAATCTCAGGAAACAAACTGAGGGTTGCTGGAGTGGGGGGTGGGGTGGGAGGGATGGGGTGACTGGGTGATAGACACTGGGGAGGTTATGTGCTATGGTGAGTGCTGTGAATTGTGCAAGACTGTTGAATCACAGATCTGTACCTCTGAAACAAATAATGCAATATATGTTAAGAAAAAAAAAAAGAAGATAGCAGGAGGAGAAGAATTAAAGGGGGGAAATTGGAGGGGTAGATGAACCATGAGAGACAATGGACTCTGAAAAACAAACTGAGGGTTCTAGAGGGGAGGGGTGTGGGAGGATGGGTTAGCCTGGTGATGGGTATTAAAGAGGGCACGTTCTGCATGGAGTCCTGGGTGTTATGCACAAACAATGAATCATGGAACACTACATCAAAAACTAATGATGTAATGTATGGTGTTTAACGTAACAACAAAAAAATTTAAAAAAAAGAAAGATATTGAAGTTAGTGCCATTGTGTTACCTTTAAAGATTTGAAGGGGTATATGCACCCCAGTGTTTATAGCAGCAATGTCCACGATATCCAAAAAAGGGAAAGAGCCCAGACAAATGAATTGGTAAAAAAGATGTGGTATATCACATTTATAATGGAATATTACTCAGCCATCATAAGGAATGGAATCTTGCCATTTGCAATGATTTGGATGTAACTAGAGGGTATCATGCTAAGCAAAAGAAGTCAGTCAGAGAAAGACAAATACCATATGCTTTCGATCATATGTGGAATTTAAGAAACAAAACAGATGAACATAAGGGAAGGGAAAGAAAAATAAAATAAGATGAAAAAAGAGCGGGAGGCAAACCAAGTACAGGAAAGAAATGAGGGTTGCTGGAGGGGCGGTGGGTGGGGGGATGGGGTAATTGGGTGATGGGCATTAAGGAAGGCATGTGATGTGATGAGCACTGGGTGTTATATGCAACTTGTGAATCACTGCATTCTGCCTCTGAAACTAATAATATAGTACATTTTAATTAAGTTGAATTTTAATTTAAAAATTTAAAAAATAGAAAAAAAAGTGTAGCACCTTTCTTTTTGACCACTCACTGTGCTGGTAATGTGAGAAAACTAAAATCAACAAAAAGCAGATTGGAACGATAAAATGATAAAGAATGGCACTTAACGAAGGCTGTGAAATTATAAAACGTCACATGATATGATGAAACGTTAATGATGTTGTTAACAATGATAGCTGATACTTATAAATCACTTAATATATAATTCCTACAATGAGCTAACACTCTATATTTTTACCACCATTTACAGATGAGAAAACTGAGACACATAGCTATTAACTCATATGCGTTTGATCACAGAGCTAGTTAATAATCTCAATGGGATTTTCACCCAAGGTGGTCTGACCCTAGAATTTGTACAGAATATAGGAAAATGTGTAAAACAAAATTCTAAAAGGTAATGAGAACACAATTACACAGGTAAAAATAGCCACTGCATTTTTTTTTTAAAGATTGTATTTATTTGACAGAGAGAGACACAGCTTGAGAGAGGGAACACAAGCCAGGGGAGTGGGAGAGGGAGAAGCAGGCTCTCCGCCCAGCAGGGAGCCCGATGCGGGGCTTGATCCCAGGACCCTGAGATCATGACCTGAGCCGAAGGCAGACGCTTAACGACTGAGCCACCCAGGCGCCCCTAGGCACTGCATTTTGGTGTATTCTCTTTTTGGTATGTGTCCTTTAATTAATTTATTGATTCATCAATAAATAAAATATTGACTAAACATGTATGATGTTCCAACATTGTTTCTGCAAATGTGGGCTACAATGGTGAAAGAATCCAACAAAACTCCTGCTTGCATGGGCCATTTAGTCCAATATGGGAGACACAGACAATGCAAATAAAAATGTATAAGAACATTTCAGGTGACAAGTCTTAAAGTAGAATAAGATATTAAGAATAACAGTGAGATGTGAGAGGAGACCTCTCTGAAGAGATGACACTTGGTCAGAGATCTGAAAGAAATGAGGGATTGAGCCACGGGGATTTCTTGGCAAATGAGTAGAACATTCTTAGCAGACAGCATTACACCTGAAATTGCCTGGGTTCTGGGACTCGATCCAAGGTCTGCAAGGAGGCCCAGTTGGATAGAATTGGGCAAGGGAGATGGAATGTGGTAGAGATCCAGCCAGGATCATGTTCTCCTGCCCAGATTACATGGCTCAGTCAGTAATTTGTTTTACACAACTACTACCTTACGTTTCTCTCTCCTTTTATGGTTTGTTTGTTGTTTGCTTTAAGGAATCTAGTATTTCCCAATCCAGACAGAACCCAATGTGCAAGTAATATTGCTCTGTCCACTTTTTTATCACTTTTCATTGGGTGGAGTCCTTTAGGTATATTTGGGAGATGTGTCCTTATGGGCACCTCTGATGGGGCTTCACCTGAGTCTGACCTTGAGAGAGCTTGGTGGAGCTGGTGTCAATCCTGATTCCCCATTCTCAGAAGTCCCAGCAGATCAAATGGAACCTTAATTCCAAAACCGTCCCCACCAGTTGAAGAAGAAATTGAGGCCTCTTAAGACAGTAAAGGGTGTGGCTGAACTCTTCTGCCACCTTGTGACTGATTCCATTTCTCCCTTCCCATCTGATGGATGCTTCTTTAGAAACTCCTTGAATGGGAATTTAATTTTCTGGACAGCCTCTTGAAAGGATCAAAGAACATGGGGAAGAGAAGCCACAAAAGACATTTTCAACACAAATTTAAGCCTAAGTGGAAAGATATACTTGGTAATACAATATGGATTGGTAATACAAGAGTGGATTGTGAGGAAGAGGCCTTAGGGGTCATGTATATTTTACAGGTGACTGAGAAGTAATGAGAGCAAAGAAATAAGGTTAGGTGTGGGAAAGAAGAACTAAGGGATTAAATGGCATCTCCTATGCATCATTCCTCCTTAGAACTCCACTTGATTGTCTATCTCTCCTATATGACAAATGCTCAAACCCCAGTGAATCTCACATCTCCTTTCTCTACATGCCCACCTGAGACTGAAGCTACTGCACATCCATGATCTCCTGTCAGGAAATGTATCTGCTTGCTCATAGGCAATTCCCCTTCCCCATCCCCATGACAAGACTCTACAATTGATACTCACTCTCCTCAAGTCCTTCTAGTTCATGAGGAAAATCTAGGCTATCATTCAGGAGCTCCTTCAATGCTTAGCCTTTTCACTGTTCAAGATAGATGACTAGATCCAGCCTTCCTGTTTTTTTTTTTTAAGATTTTATTTATTTGTTCATGAGAGACAGAAAGAGAGGCAGAGGCAGAGGGAGAAGTAGGTTCCCTGCAGAGCAGGGAGCCCAATGCAGGACTCAATCCCAGGACCCTGGGATCATGACCTGAGCCAAAGGCAGATACTTAAATGACTGAGCCACCCAGGCACCCCCTTTTCTGTTTTTTTTTCCTTTCTTATTAATTACAAATACAATTCTCACACCACCACCAATTAAGACAGCAATTTTCCTTCAGCTCACCCTAGTGCATTCTCCGCCCCTCCCTCTTTGCTTCATAGATGCAAGCCCTGAATACACTTAGTTTTGGCAGTAATAGCAGTGCTATTTATCACACACTTCCATGCTGTGCTAAGTGCTTCACAACTTAGGGCACAAATATGTAATTCCAAGGCTGATTGCAAAATGTGGTAAAGTTATTCAAGCTGTCATTTGAAATTAAAACAAATATGGAAACTTAACGACTCTTGATCAAGTCACTGGCACCATTATTCTTTGATCCTGTATATTATGAGGATGAATACACACTTCGGGTGAAATTTTAAATATAAGTCATGACATTTCAAAGAAATTTCAGATTCAAACAGGGCCATCCCAGTAGTATCTTCAGGTTTATCATACAATGAGAAATTGCCTATGCTTTGTGGAGATTCTTTGGCTAAAAGATTTGGAAAGGACTTCCACTTCTGAATTAGAAGCAAAAAGTTTCAGCCTAGTCACGAGAGCAATATGGATAAATTTTAAAACACATCAGCAAGCTAAAAATACAGACAAACCTGAATGAATTAAATTTCGGAAATGGCAAGCACTTCCTAAGATTAAAGAGTCCCATTGGTGCTTTAGTCTCTGGGGGGTAATGCATAAATAGAAGGGAAATCCCCACTGATGGCTATACAGAGAAATTACTCAAACTACTAACAAACTTCTATTGATTACACCTTGTCTGGTATGACAGATTCAAATTCTGAGGAGTTTAAAAGAAGTCCAAATCCACTTGCCAAATCTCTCCTTCAAGTCTCACTGGCTGCATGTGAGTAGCATACCAATGGCTGAGAGCAAGGCAGGGAAGATGAAACAAACTCATGAATCATTCCCTCAGTGCAAGATAGTGATGAGGAGGAGGCTGATTTACTATAGGAGAGCTAAGACATATCCCCTCAGGATGCACAGATCTTTCCCTGAGTACAAGGCAACAGTCTGCAGGAGGCTTCATGCAAAGAAAAGAAGCTGCTAGCAATTTCCCCCAAGGTGCACATAAAATCTTCATTGAGTACATTACAGTGGCCTGGTAAATTAAGAATAAGAAAGACCTCCTGAGGCTTGAAGATGCAGGAGCAGAGCTGAAAAGTAAAGTCCTCAGTGAATAAAAAAGCTGTCAACTGGGTTTAAAGGAAAGAGAGTGAAAAGAAGAGGGGGATTTGAGGAGAGAGAGAGAGAGAAAGAGAGTGAGAGAAAATTATTTGAACATAATGGCTGAGAATTTTGTTAAAATGTTGAAATGTATTAGCCTACAAATGCAATAAGCTCAGTGAACCCCAATTAGGATAAGCAAAATAAATCCACAGTATGTCTATCACCAAACTGCTGAAAACCAAAGATAAAGCCAAATTCTTAAGAGTAGCTGAGTGGAAAAGGACATTACATACAAGAGAACACTAAGAATGATGCTTTACTGCCAAAAGACAGTGGGATAACATCTTTAAGTGTTGAAAGGAAAAAAAAATCGTCTATAATTCTCTATGCAGAAAAGTACATTTCAAGAATGAAAGTGAGAACCAAGAATAATTTCTTCAATAAATTGTGTTGGGAAAACTGGATAGCCACATGCAAAAAATAAATAAACTGGACCACTATCTTATACCATACATAAAAATCAACTCAAAATGAATTAAAGTCTTGAGCATTGAACACCTGAAGCCATAAAATTCCTAGAAAAAAATATATGGAAAAAGCTCCTTAATATTGGTCTCAGTGATGTTTTGTTTTTTGTTTTTTGTTTTGGATTTGACACTAAAAGCAAAAGTAAGTAAGGAGGACTACATCAAACTAAACAGCAAAAGAAATAATCAACAAAATAAACAGGAAACTTATGAGATGGGTGAAAATATTAGCAAATCATATATCTAATATGGGTTAATATCTGAAAACTATAAAAAATGATGAGCACTGGGTGTACACTGAACTAATGAATCATTGAACATTATATCTAAAACTAATGATGTACTATACCTTGGCTAATTGAATTTAAATAAAAATAAATAAAATAAAATAAAATAACTCATACAGCTTAATAGCAAAAAACAAAACAAAACAAAGCAAAAACAAAACAAAACAAAAAACCCCAAGTATTTCAATTACAAAATGGGCAGAGGTAGTGAATGGACATTTTTCCTAAGAAGACACAAATGACCAACAAGTACATGAGAAGGTGCTCAACATCACCAATAATCAGGGGAATGCAAATTGAAACCACATTGAAACATCACCTTATACCTGTTAGAAGGACTACTACAAAAAAGTCAGGAGGGCTCCTGGGTGGCGCAGTTGGTTAAGCATCTGCCTCTTTGTTTCGGCTCAGGTTATGATCCCACAGTCCTAGGATCGAGCCTTGTGTCAGGCTCCATGCTCAGCTTGGAGTCCACCTGGGATTCTCTCTCCCTCTCCCTCTACCCCTCCCATTTGTACGCACTCTCACTCTCTCTAAAACAAATAAAATCCTTAAAAAAAAGTCAAGAGATAACAATTGTTGATGAGAATGTGGAGAAAAGAGAACACATTTGCAGTATTGGTGAACATATAAATTGATTCAGCCATTGTGGAAGACAGTATGGAGATTCCTCAAAAATGTAAAAATAGGGGCACCTGGATGACTCAGTTGATTAAGTGTCCAGCTTCAGCTCAGGTCATGATCTCAGGGTCCTGGGATTGAGCCCGGCATCAGGCTCTCTGCTCAGCGGGGAGTCTGCTTCTCCCTCTCCCTCTCTCTGTGTGCTCTCACTCTCAAACAAATAAATAAATAAATAAAATCTTAAAAAATGTAAAAATAGAACTACTATATGATCTAGCAATTCCACTCCTGGGGGTACATCTAAAGGAAACAAAATCACTAATCAAAAAGATATATGCACCCCTGTGTTCATTGCAGCCTTATTTACAGTAGATAAGACATGGAAACACATTAAGTGTCCATCAATAGATGAATGTAAAAAGAAAATAATATGTATGTGTCTGTATGTGTGATATTTGCCTATTTGCATATAGAATATTATTCAGCCATCTAGAGGAAGGAAATCTTGCCATTTGTAACATGGGTGGATCTTGAGGACATTCTGCTAAGTGAGATAAGTCAGAGAGAGAAAGACAATATTGTATGATTTCACTGGCATGTGAAATCTGAAAGAAACCAAGCTTATAAATGCAGAAAACAGATATGTGGTTGTCAGGGGCAGGGAGTGAGGGGTTGGCAAAATGGGTGAAGGTGGTAAAAAAAATAAATAGTAAAGAAAGTGTTTTAGGCTGAAGGGGATTGATGCTAGGTGGAATCTTAATGTGCAGGAAGGAACAAACAGAACTAGAATTTATATATATGTGTGTATATATATATATATACATATATATGGCATATTATATAGAATAAAATTCATAATGTAAAAGAACTTCAAAATATTTTAATATACAATATATTTATATGCATATTTATTTGTTTAATATATAGAATTTAATATAAAATAATACACACAAAAATTCATATTTTAAAGTTATACACACGTATAATACAGGCAGTCTTTGCCTTGCACAGTACTGTGTGGACTGCAACTTACACATATCAGAACAGTGTTTTTGCTTTGCACAGAACCTGAATTACAATAAGACCTGTGCAAAGTGAGTACACGTCTCTGATATGGACAAGTTTCAGTTACTATGGTTTATGCATAACAAGAACTCTATCTATCTATCATCTATCTATCTATCTATCTATCTATCTATCTATCTATCCATCTGTCTAGAGACACATATATGATGCATATTGTAATCTGTGAAGCATCCATTAAAATAACAACACAATAAATTAAAAAATACAGGAGATACAATGGAATACTAAAATATTTTATTAATCCTAAATGGGAAACAAAAAATAGATTTTATACATGGAAGAGAAATACCAATATAGTCAACTTATACTCTACCCTATCAGTAACTACATTAAATGTTAATTGACTAAGTGTTCTAAGAAAAAGGCAGAAATTAGTAGAATGGATTAATAATGAATAAAATCACAACTTAACTGTGATTGTTAATTTTATGTGTGAACTTAGCTGAGCCACAGCATGCCCAGACATTTGGTCAAACATTATTCTGGGTGTTTCTGTGAGGGTGTTTTAGATAAGATTCACATTTAAATTAGTAGACTGAATAAAGCAGATTATCCTTCATAATGTGGATGGGTCTCACACAATCAGTTGAAGGACTGAATATAGCAAAAAGGCTGACCCTTCTCCAAGTAAGAGGGTATTTTTTTCTGCCTGATAGACCTTTGAACTGGTGCATAGGCTTTTTTCCTCCAGTTGAACTTGAACTGAAACATTAGCTCTTATTTGGTTTCAAGCCTGCTGGCATTCAGATTGGAACTACACCATTGCCTCTGCTGGGTCTCAGACCTTCATACTCAAGACTTGAACTGAACGATTGGCTCTTCTGTGTCTCCAGCCAGAAAATGCACCTTGCAGATCTTGGGGCTTGCCAACCTCCATAATCACATGAAACAATTCCTTCTAATGAATCCATAAATTATATAATTATATAATTACAATTTATATATGTATAGGGATGCAAATAAGCAGAGTATATGATTATTAAGCATAAGAAAGTCAGTATGGTTCTGTTGATATCAGACAGAGTAGACTTCAAGACAAGAAGTATTTACAGAGCTAAGAGGGGCATGCTATAAGATGAAAGGTCAGTTTATGCAAAAGGATTAAACTGAACTACTTTCTTACACCATCCACAAAAAGAAATTCAAAATGGATGAAAGAGGGGTGCCTGGGTGGCTCAGTCAGTTAAGCATCTGCCTTTGGCTCAGGTCATGACCCCAGGATCCTGAGATCAAGCCCTGCATCGGGCTCCCTGCTCAGTGGAGAGGCTGCTTCTCCTGCTCCCTCTGCCTGCTGCTCTGCCTACTTGTGCTCTTTCTCTATCTCTCTGTCAAATAAATAAATAAAATAATTTAAAAAATGGATGAAAGAGCTAAATGTGAAACCATCAAAATCCTAGAGGAGAACACAAGCAGTAACCTCTTTGACATCGGCCATAGCAACTTCTTACTAGATATGTCTTCCAGAGGCAAAGGAAACAAAAGGAAGACAAAAAATAAGCTATTGAGACTTCACCAAATAAAAAGATTCTGTACAGTGAAGGAAACAATCAACAAAACTAAAAGGCAACTGACAAAATGGGAGAAGATATTTGCAAATGACATATCTGTTAAAGCATGAGAATCCAAAATCTATAAAGAAATTATCAAACTCAACACCCCCAAAACAAGTAATCCAATTAAAGAATGGGCAGAAGACATGAATAGACATTTTTCTAAAGAAGACATATAGCACGTACTGCATGGAGCACTGGGTGTTATACGAAAACAATGAATTGTGGATCACTACATCAAAAACTAACTATGTATTGTATGGTGACTAACATAACATAATAAATAAAAAAAAATGAAGACATACAGATGGCTAACAGACACATGAAAAGATGCTCAACATCACTCATCACCAGGAAAATACAAATCAAAACTACAATGAGATATCACCTCACACCAGTAGAATGGCTAAAATTAACAAGACGGAAACGACAGGTATTGGCAAGGATGTGGAGAAAGGAGCACCCCCTTACATTGTTGGTGGGAATTCAAACTGGGGCAGCCACCCTGGAAAACAGTATGGAGGTTCCTCAAAAAATGCAAAATAGAACTACTCTATGATCTAGCAATTGCACTACTATTTACCCAAAGGATACACAAATATTTATTCAAAGGGATACAGGCACCCCAGTGTTTAGGGCAGCATTATCAGCAATAGGCAAATAATGGAAAGAGTCCCATTGTCCATCAACTGATGGATGGGTAAAGAAGAAATTATATAAATATATATATATATATATATATATATATATATATATATATGAATATTATTCAGCCAAAAAAAGAATGAAATCTTGCCATTTGCAATGACGTGGATGGAGCTAACATGTATTATGCTAAGCGATATAAGTCAGTCAGAGAAAGACAAATACCATACAATTTCACTCATATGTGGAATTTAAGAGGCAAAGCAGATTAATATGTGGAAAAAGAGGCAAACCATAAAACAGACTCTTAACTATGGAGAACAAACTGAAGGTTGCTGGAGGGGAGGTGGGCAGGGGATGGGTTAAATGGATGTTGGGTATTAAGAAGGGCACTTGTGATGAGCACTGGGTGTTGTACATAAGTGATGAATCACTTAATTCTACCTGAATCTAATATTAAACTGTATGCTAACTAGAATTTAAATAAAAACTTGAAGGAAAAAGCAAAAACAAAAAGACAATCACACACATAATATGTGTAACTTAATACAGATCTTATAGTATATTACATTAAATTGCCTAAGGGGAGAAATAGACAAATCTATGACCATATTGAAGATTCTAACACACTTCTTTGAGGAATTCATAGAATAAGCAGATTTTAAAAATTGGAAAGTATATAGAAGATGTGAACAATATGCTCAGTCAAATTGACCTTGGACACACAGAAATATATCTAGTAGCAGAATACATTTATTTCAAGGATATATGGAATATTTTTTTCAAAAGACTCTTTACTGGGAATTAAATTCAAGTCTTTATTTATTTATTTTTATTTTTTTAACGCTTGGCATTATTTTGTTCTTTTTTTTATTTTATTTTATTATGTTATGTTAATCACCAAACATTACATCATTCGTTTTTGATGTAGTGTTCCATGATTCATTGTTTGCGTATAACACCCAGTGCTCGATTCAATACATGCCCTCTTTAATACCCATCACCAGGCTAACCCATCCCCCAGCCCCCCTCCCCTCTAGAACCCTCAGATTGTTTTTCAGAGTCCATAGTCTCTCATGGTTCATCTCCCCCTCTGATTTCCACCCCTTCATTCTTCCCCTCCTAGGATATTCTTCTTTTTCTTTTAACATAGAAAGTATTATTTGATACAGAGGTACAGGTCTGTGATTCATCAGTCTTACACAATTCACAGTGTTCACCATAGCACACGCATCCCCAGTACCTATTACCCAGCCACCCATTCCCACTCACCCCCAACACTCCAGCAACCCTCAGTTTGTTTCCTGAGATTAAGAACTCCTCATATCAGTGAGATCATATGATACATGTCTTTCTCTGATTGACTTATTTCGCTTAGCATAATACCCTCTAGTTCCATCCATGTCATTGCAAATGGCAAGATTTCTTGTGGGTTTTTTTTGATGGCTGCATAATATTCCATTGTATATATATATATATATATATACACCACATCTTCTTTATCCATTCATCCATTGATGGACATCTTGGGTGTTTCCATAGTTTGGCTATTGTGGACATTGTTGCTATAAACATCGGGGTGCATGTACCCCTTCGGATTACTACATTTGAATCTTTGGGGTAAATACCCAGTAGTGCAATTGCTTGGTCATAGGGTAGCTCTATTTTCAACTTTTTGAGGAACCTCCATACTGTTTTCCAGAGTGGCTGCACCAGCTTGCATTCCCACCAACAGTGTAGGAGGGTTCCCCTTTCTCTGCAACCTCACCAACATCTGTCGTTTCCTGACTTGTTATTTTTAGCCATTCTGACTGGTGTGAGGTGGTATCTCATTGAGGTTTTGATTTGGATTTCCCTGATGCAGAGCGATGTTGAGCACTTTCTCATGTGTCTGTTGGCCATTTGGATGTCTTCTTTAGAAAAATGTCTGTTCATGTCTTCTGCCCATTTCTTGATTGGATCATTTGTTCTTTGGGTGTTGAATTTGATCAGTTCTTTATAGATTTTGGATACTAGCTCGTTATCTGATATGTCATTTGCAAATATCTTCTCCCATTCTGTCGGTTGTCTTTTGGTTTAGTTGACTGTTTCCTTTGCTGTGCAAAAGGTTTTTATCTTGAGGAAGTCCCAAGAGTTCATTTTTGCCCTTGCTTCCCTTGCCTTTGGTGATGTTTCTAGGAAGAAGTTGCTGTGGCTGAGGTCGAAGAGTTGCTTTGTGTGTTCTTCGTTAGGATTTTGATGGACTCCTGTCTCACATTGAGGTCTTTCAACCATTTGGAGTCTATTTTTGTGTGTGGTGTACGGAAATGGTCCAGTTCCATTCTTCTGCATGTGGCTGTCCAATTTTCCCAACACCATTTGTTGAAGACACTGTCTTTTTTCCATTGGACATTCTTTCCTGCTTTGTCGAAGATTAGTTGACCACAGAGTTGAGGGGCCATATCTTGGCTCTCTATTCTGTTCCATTGATCTATATGTCTGTTTTTGTGCCAGTACCATACTGCCTTGATGATTACAGCTTTGTAGTACAACTTGAAGTCCAGAATTGGATGCCACCAGCTTTGCTTTTCTTTTTCAACATTCCTCTGGCTATTCGGGGTCTTTTCTGGTTCCATACAAATTTTAGGATTATTTGTCCTATTTCTTTGAAAAAAGTTGATGGTATTTTGATAGGGATTGCATTAAATATGTAGATTGCTCTAGGTAGCATTGACATCATCACAATATTTGTTCTTCCAATCCATGAGCATGGAAAGTTTTTCCATTTCTTTGTGTCTTCCTCAATTTCTTTCATGAGTATTTTATAGTTCTCTGAGTACAGATTCTTTGCCTCTTTGGTTAGATTTAGTCCTAGGTATCTTATAGATTTGCGTGAAATTATAAATAGGATTGACTCCTTAATTTCTCTTTCTTCTGTCTTGTTGTTGGTGTATAGGAATGCAACTGATTTCTGTGCATTGATTTTATATCCTGCCACTTGACTGAATTCCTGTATGAGTTCTAGCAGTTTTGGGGTGGAGTCTTTTGGGTTTTCCACACAAAGTATCATATCATCTGCAAAGAGTGAGAGTTTGACTTCTTCTTTGCTGATTCAGATGCCTTTTATTTCTTTTTGTTGTCTGATTGCTGTGGCTAGGACTTCTAGTACTATGTTGAATAGCAGTGGTGATAGTGGACATCCCTGCCATGTTCCTGACCTCAGGGGGAAAGCTCTGTTTCTCCCCATTGAGAATGATATTCACTGTAGGTTTTTCATACATGGCTTTTATGATATTGAGGTATGTACCCTCTATCCCTCTGCTCTGAAGAGTTTTGATCAAGAAAGGATGCTGTACTTTGTCAAATGCTTTTTCTGCATCTATTGAGAGGATCATATGGTTCTTGCTCTTTCTTTTATTAATGTATTGTATCACATTGATTGACTTGTGGGTGTTGAACCAACCTTGCAGCCCAGGAATAAATCCCACTTGGTCGTGGTGAATAATCCTTTTAATGTACTGTTGGATCCTATTGGCTAGTAGTTTGGTGAGAATTTTGCCTCCATGTTCATCAAGGATATTGGTCTGTAGTTCTCCTTTTTGATGGGGTCTTTGTCTGATTTGGGGATCAAGGTAATGGTGGCCTCATAAAACGAGTTTGGAATTTTTCCTTCCATTTCTATTTTTTGGAACAGTTTCAGAAGAATAGGTATTAATTCTTCTTGAAATGTTTGGTAGAATTCCCCTGGGAAGCCATCTGGCCCTGGGCTTTTGTGTGTTGGGAGATTTTTGATTACTGCTTCAGTTTCCTCAGTGGTTATAGGTCTGTTCAGGTTTTCTATTTCTTCATGGTTCAGTTTTGGTGGTTTATATATCTCTAAGAATGCATCCATTTCTTCCAGATTATCTAATTTGCTGGCATATAGTTGCTCATAATATGTTCTTATACTTGTTTGTATTTCTTTGGTGTTGGTTTTAATCCCTCCTCTTTCATTCCTGATTTTATTTATTTGGGTCCTTTCTCTTTTCTTTTTGATAAGACTGGCCAGGGGTTTATCAATCTTATTAATTCTTTCAAAGAACCAGGTCCTAGTTTTGTTGATCTGTTCTACTATTCTTTTGGTTTCTATTTCATTGATTTCTGCTCTGATCTTTATTATTTCTCTTATCCTGCTGAGTTTAGGCTTTCTTTGCTGTTCTTTCTCCAGCTCCTTTAGGTGTAGGGTTAGGTTGTGTACTTGAGACCTTTCTTGTTTCTTGAGAAATGCTTGTATTGCTATACACCATCCTCTTAAGACTGCCTTTGCTGCATCTGAAAGATTTTGAACAGTTGTGTTTTTATTTTCATTAATTTCCATGATTTTTTTAAATTCTTCTTTAATTTCCTGGTTGACCCATTCATTCGTTAGTAGGATGCTCTTTAGCCTCCATGTATTTGAGTTCTTTCCGACTTTCCTCTTGTGATTGAGTTCTAGTTTCAAAGAATTGTGGTCCAAAAATAAGCAGGGAATGATCCCAATCTTTTGGTACCAGTTGAGACCTGATTTATGACCTAGGATGTGATCTATTCTGGAGAATGTTCCATGGGCACTAGAGAAGAATGTGTATCTGTTGATTTAGGATGGAATATTCTGAATATATCTGTGAACTCCATTTGGTCCAGTGCATCATTTAAGTCTTTATTTCCTTGTTGATGTTTTGCTTAGATGATCTGTCCATTTCAGTGTGGGAGGTGTTAAAGTCCCCCACTATTATTATATTGTTGTCGATGTGTTTCTTTGCTTTTGTTATTAATTGGCTTACATAATTGTCTGCTCCCATGATAGGGGCATAGATATTTACAATTGTTAGATCTTCTTGTTGGATAGACCCTTTAAGTAGGATATAGTGTCCTTCCTCATCTCTTATTATAGTCTTTCGTTTAAAATCGAATTTGTCTGATATAAGGATTGCCACCCAGCTTTCTTTTGGTGTCCATTAGCATGGTAAATGGTTTTCCACCCCCTCACTTTCAATCTGGAGGTGTCTTTGGGTCTAAAATGTGTCTCTTGCAGACAGCATATCGATGGGTCTTGTTTTTTAATGCAATCTGATAGCCTGTGTCTTTTGATTGGGGCATTTAGCCCATTTACATTCAGGGTAACTATTGAAAGATATGAATTTAGTGGTATTGTATTGCCTGTAAGGTGACTGTTACTGTATATTGTCTGTGTTCCTTTCTGGTCTATGTTGCTTTTAGGCTCTCTCTTTGCTTAGAGGACCCCTTTCAATATTTCTTGTAAGGCTGGTTTCGTGTTTGCAAATTCCTTTAGTTTTTCTTTGTTCTGGAAGCTTTTTATCTCTCCTTCTATTTTCAATGACAGCCTAGCTGGATATAGTATTCTTGGCTGCATAATTTTCCCATTTATGCTCTGAAGATATCATGCCAGTCCTTTCTGGCCTGCCCGGTCTCTGTGGATAGGTCTGTTGCCATCTAATGTTTCTACCATTGTAGGTTACAGATCTCTTGTCCCAAGCTGCTTTCAGGATTTTCTCTTTGTCTCTGAGACTCGTAAGTTTTACTATTTGATGTCGGGGTGTTGACCTATTTTTATTGATTTTGAAGGGCGTTCTCTGTGCCTCCTGGATTTTGATGCCTGTTTCCTTCCCCAAATTAGGGAAGTTCTCTGCTATAATTTGCTCCAATATACCTTCTGCCCCCCTCTCTCTTTCTTCTTCTTCTGGGACCTCAATTATTCTAATATTGTTTTGTCTTATGGTATCACTTATCTCTCGAATTCTGCCCTCGTGATCCAGTAGTTGTTGATCTCTCTTTTTCTCAGCTTCTTTATTTTCCATCATTTGGTCTTCTATATCCCTAATTGCCTCTTCTGCCTCATTTATCCTAGCAGTTAGAGCCTCCATTTTTTTATTGCACCTCATTAATAGCCTTTTTGATTTTGACTTGGTTAGATTTTAGTTCTTTTATTTCTCCTGAAAGGATTTCTCTAGTATCTTCCATGCTTTTTTCAAGCCCAGCTTGTATCTTTATAATTTCATTCTGAACTCCAGTTCTGACATCTTACTAATGTACGTATTGATTAGGTCCCTGGCAGTTGGTACTGCCTCTTGTTCTTTTTTTTTTTTGAGGTGATTTTTTCCTTCTTGTCATTTTGTCCAGAAGAGAATAGATGAATGAGAGAACAAAATGCTAACAGGGTAACAACAACCCCAGAAAAATATACCCTAAACAAATCAGAAGAGACCTGAAACCGGGGGAAAAGAAAGAGAAAGAAAGAAAAAAGATTAAAAAAAAAAAAGAAAAGAAAAAGATTTTAAAAAAAGAATATGATCAAATATGATCAGGCTGGTGAATAGATCAGTGCAACACACTAGATTTTGGGAGTATTTTGGTCTGTTAGAAGAAAGTGCCTCCCCAAATTTTAAAGAAATAAAAAACATATATGTACAAAAATAAGGGTAAATATGATGAAGGGATGGAATATGACTGTAAAGACGAAAATTATAAAAGATTTTATAAAAGGAATTGATAAGATAAGAAGTTGGTTAAAAAAAAGAAAGAAGAGGAATTTTAAAAAAAAGTGAGAGAATGTGATCAGGCAGGAGACTAGAACAACGCCCTACACTAGAGATTTAGGGTATATTTTGGTCTGTTAGACGAAACTGTATCCCAAAATTTTAAAGAGAGAACAACTTATATATATACCAAAAATAAGGTTAACTACAATGAAGTGATAGAATATGACTTTAAAAATGAGAACTAGAAAAGATTTTTTAAAAAGGGATTGATAAGATGTTTGTTGAAACAGGGAAAAAGAAAAATTTAAAAAAATAGCAAAAGAAAAAAAAGAAAATTAAAAAAATTAACTTTGAAAGACTAAAGAATCATGGGGAAAAAAAAGCCATGAGTTCTACATGCTGTATTCCCCTAGTGCTGGAGTTCTGCCATTCTCATAGATTGGTAAACTTGGTCTTGGCTGGCTGTTCTTGCTGATCTTCTGGGGGAGGGGCCTGTTGCAGTGATTCTCAAATGTCTTTGCCCGAGGCAGAATTGCCCACTCTTGTGGGGGCCCGGCTAAGTAAATCTGCTCAGGTTTGCTCTGGGTAGCCTTTTTTTTTTTTTTTTTTCCTGGGTAGCTTTTGTTCCCTGCAAGCTTTCTGTACAGCTTTGGAAGACAAGAGTGAAAATGGAGTCCTCCCTATCTCTGCCCCAGAGGAGCCGAGAGCTTGGGGCCCCACTCTTCAGTGAGCCCCCAGAGAAAAGCAGTCAATCACTCCTGTCTCCCCAGTCTGTGGCTGCACTCCTAGCTCACCTGGCCTGTGAATGAGCATTTCTATCTCTGGCACATACCCCCTTTTGGAGTCTCCAAACCCAGCAGATTCCTGCGGTGCGCTCCCACACCACTCCTCCTGGGGGAGGAAGGGGAGTCTCCCTGGATCTGCCACTTCTTGGGTCCCTGCTGGAAGAGCAGTGGCCTGATTGTGCTGCGGATCACAGTTTATGGCAACCCCAAGCTGAGAGCCCATTCCTCAGCTCCATCTCTGCAGCTGGCTTCCCTGCTCTGATACCTGGGAGCTCTGCCACACTCAGGCACCCCCGGTCTTTGTGACCCCAAGGGTCCTGCGACCACACTGTCGCAGCAAGCATTCCACCCCCTGCTTAGCACCGGAGCGACGTCCCTCAGCAGAGCTGACTTCTAAAAGTCTGATTTTGTGCTCCGCTGCTCTATCACTTGCCGGTAGCGGCTGATGAAGGCCCCCTCCCCCCGCTGTCTATCTTCCCAAATATTGCCTGGGATTCACTTCTCTGCACGTCCTACCTTACAGAAAATGGTCGCTTTCCTGTTCAGAGAATTGCTGCTATTCTTTTCTTTGATCTCCTGTTGAGTTTGTAGGTGTTCAGAATGGTTTGATCCCTATCTAGCTGAATTCCTGGGACCAGAGGAAATTTAGGTCTCCTACTCCTCTGCCATCTTGCTCCTCTATCCTAATTTATTTATTTTTTAAAGATTTTATTTATTTATTTGAGATAGAGAGAGAGTGAGAGAGAGCATGACCTGGGAGACAGAGGGAGAGGGAGAAGCAGGCTCCCCAGTGAGCAGGAAGCCTGAAACATGGGTCAATCCCAGGACCCTGGGATCATGACCTGAGCTGAAGGCAGATGTTTAACTGACTGAGCCACCTAGGTGCCCCAAGTTTTAATATATTTAAATAACTGAATCATATTGCACATATTATTTGATCACATTGGAATTAAATTAGTAATTAACATTATGAAAATACGTATGAAGTATCCAAATATTTGGAATGTGAACAATATACTTCCAAATAACCCATACATCAAATAAGAAATCCTAAAGAAAATTGTAAAATAGGGTGGGAGGATGGGTTAGCCTGGTGATGGGTATTGAGGAGGGCACGTTCTGCATGGAGCACTGGGTGTTATGCACAAACAATGAATCATGGAACACTATATCTAAAACTAATGATGTAATGTATGGGGATTAACATAACAATAAAAAAAATTTAAAAAAAAGAAAATTGTAAAATAAAAATAATAATAAAAACATAACATTCTAAAATTTATAAAATGCTGCTACAATTAAGACTGAAGGAGAAATTTATAACTTTAATGACTATTTTACAAAATAGGAAATATTTAAAATAAATGACCTAAGCTTGCATACTAATAATGTAGAAAAAATAAAAATTAATGCAAGTAGAATAAATAGAATAGAAATAAGAGCTGAAATCGGTGAAACAGAAAACAGACTAACAATAGAGAAAATTACAGAAGTCAATCATTTATTCTTTGAAAAGAATAAGACAACTGGTAACCCCTAGAAAAGTTAATAAAAGAAAAAAAAAAACAAGAGAAAGAAATCAAATCTCTCATAAAAGGAATGAAAGAAAGACAATACTACATATTATACAGACATTGACATAATAATAAAAGGATGTTTTATTAATCTCCATTTAGTAAAAATAAATTGTTAACTTTAAATTTTTTAACAAGTAACAGATTGTTAATAAAGGAAGATTGACAACTTTAACCTTAAAACTTGACAACTTAAATGAAGTTGAAAAAAAATCCTTAAAAGCAGAAATTCCTCAAACTGGCAAATGAGGAAAATGAAAATCTGCATAATGTGATTTGTGTTAAAATCAACAATAAAAAGACAAGCCAGTTTAAGAAATGGAAAACGGAGTGAAATACACAATGAAGATATACAAATGGCCTCCAGGTACAGCCACTTTGGAAGTCAGTTTTGGCAGCTTCTTACAAAATTACATGTATTCTTATCATACAATCCAACAATTGTGCTCCTTGGTATTTACCCAAATGAATTGAAAACTTATGTGCACACAAATTCTTTGCACAAATGTTTAAAACAGCTTTATTCATAGTTGCCCAAGTTTAGAAGCTATCAAGATGTCCTATAATAGGTGAATGGTAATAAACAAACTGTGGAAAAAATATACAGTGGTATATTATATCACAATGAAGAATAAGTAATGTACAACACATGGATGTTTACAACAACTTTATCCATATTTGCCAAAACTTGGAAGCAACCAAGATAGGTAGGTGGATAGATAAACTGTGGTACATCCAGACAATAGAGTATTATTCAATGCTAAAAAATGAAATAAGCTATCAAGCCATGAAAAGACATGGGGAAAACTTAAATGCCTATCAGTAAGTGAAAGAAGCCAATCAGAAAAGTTTACATACTGTATCATTCCAAAGCAAATGACATTCTGGAAAAGGCAAAATTATGGAGACTTAAAAAAAGTCAGTTTTTGCAGGGGTTTGGAGGAGGGAGGGTGAATAGGCAGAGCACAGAGGATTTTTAGGGTTGTGAAATTATTCTGTATGGTGTTATAATGGTGGATACATGTTATATGCATTTGTCAAGACCCACAGAATATACAACTCCAGGAGGGAACCCTAATGTAAACTATAGACCTCAGATGATAATGATGTGTCAATGCAGGTTCATGGATTGTAACAAATGTACCACTCAGGTGCAAGATATTGATAGCAGGGGAATTTGTGGGTATATGTGTGGTAGGGGCATTAGATATATAGGAACTCTCAGTTCTTCCCCTCAATTTTTTTTTTTTTTTGGTAAACCTACAACTGGTCTAAAAAGTAGCCTATTAATAAACAAACATACAAAAAAGCAAAAACATGGCGTGCCTTGGGTGGCTCAGTCTGCCTTCAGCTGGAGTCATGATCCCAGAGTCCTGGAATGTAGTCCTGTATTGGGCTCCCTGCTCAGCAGGGAGTCTGCTTCTACCTCTGCCCCTCACTCTGCTCTCTGCTCTCTCTCACACACACTCTCTCTCTCAAATAAATAAATAAAATCTTAAAAAATACCCACAATGATATACCACTTTTTTTTTGCCCACTGGGTTGCCTAAAATCAAAATGGTTAATTATATCAATTTTGGCAAGGACATGGAGCACCTAGCACTCTCATTCATTGCTAATAGGAGTGTAAAATTGTATTATCACCATTTCACATCCACTAGAGTGATGAAAATCAAAAAGACGGACAGCACAACATTTTGTAGGCTGTTGAGCACCTGGAATTCTCATATATTCTGGTAGAATGTAAAATGATCTAACTCAACTATGGAGAACTGTTGCAGTTTCTTATAAAGATAAGCCCACACCTTAACTATGGAGAACAAATTGATAGTTACCAGAGGGGAGATGGGTGGGGGAATGGGTGAAATAGGTGATGGGGATTAAGGAGTGTGCGCTTGTCGTGATGAGCACTGGGTGATGTATGGAATTGTTGAATCACTATATTGTACATCTGAAACTAATATAACACTGTATGTTAACTATACTAAAATTAATTTTTTTTAAAAAGATAAGCACAGTTTTCCCTTCCTTTCCCTATTGTCCCCCATGCTGAAGGGGGGAAATCAGAGAGGGAGACAAACCATGAGAGACTATGGACCCTAAGAAACAAACTGAGGGTTTCAGAGGGGAGGGGGGCTGGGAGGAGGAGATAGCCAGGTGATGGGCATTAAGGAGGGCACGTGTTGTGATGAGCACTGGGTATTATATGCAACTAATGAATGACTGAACACTACATCAAAAACTAATGATACACTGTATGGTGGCTAACTTAACATAATAAAAATAAAATAAATAAAATAAAATAAAAAAGATAAGCACATATCTACTCTATGCCTCATCATTCAACCTGATGTTTCATTTCAAGATGAAAATGTCTGCTCTAAAAAGACTTTTAAAAGAATTCTCAAGTCAGCCTTTTTTTTACCATATTAGCCCCAAATTATAAATATCCCAAACATCAACAGGAGATAGACAAACAGGTGATAGATTAACAGGTGCCATATAAGTAAAATGGAATTCTATTCAGCATTAAACCATATAGCAAACTTCCTATGCATCCAAAAACATTTTTTAAAAAATGTTGAGGGGCGCCTGGGTGGCTCAGTCGTTAAGCATCTGCCTTTGGCTCAGGTCATGATCCCAGGGTCCTGGGATCGAGCCCCGCATCGGGCTCCCTGCTCCGTGGGGAGCCTGCTTCACTCTCTCCCACTCCCCCTGCTTGTGTTCCCTCTCTCACTGTGTCTCTCTCTGTCAAATAAATAAATAAAAATCTTTAAAAAAAATAAAAATAAAAAATAAATAAAAAATAAAAAATGTTGAATCTCCACACAAAAATAGTATACATACTATACTAATTCCATTTATATGAAATTTGAGGACAGGCAAAACTGATATAAGGCAAGAGAAATCAGAAAGTGGTTGCCTTTGGACATAGAGGAATTGACTGAGGAAAGGCACACTGGACCTTTATTTGATAAATAAAATGTTATTTATTTTGTTTTGAGAGATGGCTACTCCATGACAAAGCTCACTAAACAGAATACTGTAGCTCTATGCATTTCGTTTTATATTAATTATATCTAAAGCTAAAAAAATACTTTGGAAAAAATATTTTGGCAGCACTGATGTAATGGCAAGGAATGTTGGCTTTTGGCAACTAATAGATCAGGCTTTAATTCCAGAGTCAGCATTACATTGCCGAATCTGTGACAAGTTAATTACCATCCTAAGCCTCAATTTCTTGATATGTTAAATGGAGCCAAACACCTGTGAATTTTGTGAGGAATATATACAGAGTATATAAAGCTTTTAGAGTGGTATTTGACCACATAATAAGCATTCAATAAATAGTAGTTATGCTATTTTAATGAAGTCCTTGCAATTCTTCCTTCAAATGCCTTGTACTTCTGATACATCCTATGCAGTTCTGTTTTTTTTTTTTTTTTTTTCTTTTATGGCTCAGGCTGTCTATTTGGAGACCACTCATGAATCTCTCCCACAGCTTTTTTTTTTCTTTTCATTGCTACTGCCAGCATTACAACCCCATCCCCCCACGCTTCAAGCATAAGTGACTACTCAGTTATTTGCATCAATTCTGACCAATATGAATTTTAAACAATGCAAACAGTAACACTTTATTGCACTAAAAATACCATGTCAATATCTGTATGTGTCTATAAGATTTGGTTTCAGATTTTCCTCTGCAGTGCTGCTCATACCACAGTGTTGGGCACATACTGAATCCTTAATAAAAGGTATTTCATACACAAATTATTTTAGACTCTTTGAAAATCATAACTGATTATTTTACCCACTTATGTTTACACTAAGTCTAACAGCTATATAGGAGTGAAAGATATGTACTTTTTGTTCTAATCTTGCACTTTCATTATTTTTAATGGCCATTCAGGATGAACGGGATACATAAGAGTGAACAAAATGAGGTTCTAGTCTGCATGGAGGATCCATTCTTATGGTGAATCAGATAGTAAAGAAATATACAAAATTTTAATATACCTGCCTCAACGATTTTCCTACTTCTACTTGTCTCTCCTCAGTTCTCCTTCTGCCAATTTTTTAATTACTTGTGTTATCCTTTTATTATATAATTATGAAAATACTGAAAATCTTTTATATTAGAAGACAAACATCTATATCCCATGGATATTTTGTATATATTTGTCTTTTGCTTTCTACTCACCTTGGGTTTTTAAGCTGTTTCATGGAGAAGCAAGGAAAGGGAATATTGGGAAGACTTGGTTTAGAGGCATACAAGGGTGGTAGGGCTTCAGGAAGCTCAAAGATCCCATACGGAGAAGGCAGGTTTGGGGAGACCTACTTAAAGCTTGTAGTCCAAATTCCCCACTGTACTCAAGACAGCTTTGGGTTTTCCTGTTATTAAAGCAGTCAATCTTCACAAAGTAGTTATACGTTACTTGATTTCTCAGGTGTATTTGATGTTGGGAGTAGGTAATTTGTGAGTAGCTAGGTTTTCAAGTGGCCTGCATCTGAGAGCACAGATTGTCTAAAATAGGCAGATTTTCCAGGGAATACACCCATTTCGACTACCATTCCTGGTTCCACCAGAATCATTAATGTGTATACCCAAGTTTTTCTCTACCGGTTAAACAATGTTACCAATGAATCACATAGGTGCTAATGTAAAACTTGACTACTTTCCATTCTGAATGACACCAATTTTAAAAAATTCTTGATATTTCCTTTTTGGTTTCTGTATCACCTTTGGGCACAAATTGGGCCTCCTTTTACATAATGAATTTAGTGGGAGTTGGCAATGGGTGGCAGTTGGGACATAGGGACAGTTGGGACCTACTAGTAGCCATTTATTGTATAGGATGACTCACAGCATGGTGGACTGAAGGTTGACTCTGCCATAATACTGAAAAAGAAATGGTTAGTAAAAGAACTTAATCTCTCAGAAAACTATACATTTTAATTAGAGGAGGAACAAGTATGTTTTATTGAGGCTAGAAATGCCAAAGGCTGAAAAATGAACTCAATTTCCCAAAGCCATCTATAGCCAATAACTGTCATGTGTCAGGATTGGTGATTGGGGAACACCAAGGTTATAGGTCTAGAGTTGGTCCCTCTAAAGTACTTCTAAACCCCTACCAAAATGAGAAGTCCTATGTGAACTATTAATGCACAAGAGACCTGGAAGCCATGAAGCATGGTGGTATCCATTGGGTAAGCAACTTTATGGGTATATACGGGAGTTACATATTAGACACCATGAATGAGATGCTTGTCATTGAAAAGGAAGATGTTCCTAAGGGATAATAACTCTAATTCCTCATCTCTTCAATTGCCAGAAAAGAAAACACTGAAACCTCATTCTGAAATTATTCTTCATTATTTAAAGCAATAATAATCTTGGGAGTGTGTTTATGTCTTTATTGGAATTCATAAATTACCAAATTTGAGGAACATCGGATAAGGGTACCTCAGGAGGAGTAGGGTATGGCCTTCATCATTCTCTTCTGCCCCCTTGTGGTGTCTTTCATGGTATCTTTCTGGACTCTTGCCCTAGGTGAAAACAGTCTCTTCTAAACTAAACATCCTTGTTATTTAGTATTTTGAATATTTCCAGAAAACTACCCAGCTAGAAGTGAGACTGTCACGTCCTTTCAACATGAAGTAGCATAGTGTTACCCAATCATTTTTATGTCTTCTGGTTTATCTATCACTATCTATCTATCTATCTATCTATCTATCTATCTATCTATCTATCTCTATCATCATCTATCTAATTTGAAAACTGATTTTGCTCAAGTAGATTCCCTGAAATTTCGTATTTTATTCTTCATCTATTTTCCCTATATATTAATCTTAGATCTATTTATTCACTCATTTTATTGTTTTCTAGTGCGTTTTTTGGCTTTCATTTTTATTATTTCTTTCCTGCTCTGTAACTGATGAATAGCACTAAGAAACCCACCTTGTTCTTTCGTCCCAGCCATTCCAAAGAAAATTTTCCTGGTACTAAAAAAATGCTGTCTTCCATTGATGTCTGGAACATCTGAATTTCCATTATTTCTTTCCTTCTCTCTGTAGTCTTTGTCATCCCTTTTCTCTGCTTGTGTCTAAAAATGTCTGTATACTTCAAGATATATCTCAGGAGTTTCACTCTAAACACTTCTCCTGCAACCACATTCACTCCCACAGTTAAGGAGTACCTTAACTCCCAGTTCGGTTTTCTTTTGAATCCCAAGCCATCATACAAGATGGTCTGTAGAGCATCTCTCCTTGGCAGTCCCACAGCATTGCAAATGTCCATGTCCCAATCAATACTCATAAATCTCTCTTGCTATGTGCCTCCCACTGTGTCCCTAAAAGAATCAAATACATTAGCAATTTCCCACTTTCCCAGGACAGACTTATATGTCTTCTCCATCTCCTTTACCTTAAATTATAATAGCAGCCTACTATGATTCCTGAATCTCTCACCTACATAGATTCACTTCTTTTATCCTCCGGCTCCGATTTTGCTGTATCTGAGCTCAGACCACACCATCTCCCCCCTCATGGATGCCTTCCATGTTACCAGTGGTCTGTTCCTACTCTATACTGCAGAACTGTGATTTCTAAAACATAGATCTGTTCCTGTCACTCCTCTTTGAAAACTCATCCATGGTAAGTCTCACCAGGCTGCATTTGGGGACTGGACAGAGTGAGAAGGGATCTTGTGTCAGCCAGGATTTCTGGTAGACGCCCCTATGCACTATCCACTTGTGGTGGTCGGGGGCGGGGAAGGGGCGGGATTGAGCCCCCTTCCCCCCTCCTCCTTACTGCGGAAAGCTGCAGAGCTAAGGGCACTTACTTCCTATTCACCAGTCAGCAGGGAGGGATCCTCTGATCAGCCACGTAGGCATTCTCTTCTCTCTGGAGGAAAAGGCCCAGCAGCTGTCGGAGGAAAAGGCCCACCAGCTGTCAGAGCAAAGGGACATGTCGCAGCTAAGTAAGAATTTGGGTGATTCGAGTCCCCCGGCCGAGGCCCCTAAGCCTCCGGTCTATAGCCGCCCTACGGTTCTGATGCGGGCCCCGCCCGCCTCCTCTCGGGCTCCGCCAGTCCCTTGGGATCCACCTCCGATTGATTTGCAGGCTTCACTGGCCGCTTGGCAGGCACCTCAGCCTGCTTGGGAGGCCCCACAGGGCCAGCCGCCTACCCCAGTGGCTCCGATGGCCCAACCTCCGGCCCTGGGGGGCCCGATGGTCCAGGCTCCCCCTCTGGGAGGCCCGATGGGCAAGCCTCCGACTCCCGGAGTCCTGATGATCCATCCTCCCCCTCCGGGAGCCCCGATGGCCCAGCCTCCGACTCCGGGAGTCCTGATGATGCATCCTTCAGCTCCCGGAGCCCCGATGGCCCATCCTCCCCCCCCGGGGACCCCGATGGCCCATCCTCCCCCTCCGGGGACCCCGATGGC